>NC_133330.1:136262101-136572088 GCF_042186555.1 Aquarana catesbeiana | reverse complement strand
ATTTGGGAAAACAGTTCAGATGAGTGGGTCACCTCAGTTATATCTCGAGTTGCGGGAGGTTCCCCCTCAGAGGTTTCTAAGATCCAGCGTTCCCTCGGATCCTCCAAAAAGAAACTTATTGCTTCAGGCACTACATCATCTAGTGCTTCAAGGAGTGATTGTAGAGGTTCCTGTGTTCGAAAAGGGGCACAGAGTTTTACTCAAGCCTGTTTACGGTTCAGAAACCAAACAGGGACACAAGGCCCATTTTGGACCTAAGGTCCCTGAACAGGTATCTATTGATACATTCCTTTCGGATGAAGTCTGTCCGCTCAGTAGTAACCTCACTCCAGAGGGGAGACTTTCTAGCCTCCAACAATATAAGAGATGCGTATTTTCACGTACCTATCTTTCAGCTTCAAAGGTTCCTACGTTTTGCAGTAGAGGCTCTACCCTTCGGGCTTGCTACAACTCCCCGGTTGTTCACAAAGGTCCTACCATCAGTAATAGGTCTTTAAAAGGCCCAAGGGATCCTGGTGTTTGGGTATCTGTATGACCTCCTGCTCAGAGATCACTCAGTACAGGCTCTAGAACAGAGCATAATATACACAGTGCGGCATTTGAAAAGCTTAGGCTGGATCATAAATACCGAAAAGTCAGCCTTGAGACCAGCTCAAAGTCTAAAGTATTTAGGTCTGATCCTAAACACAGTCCAAGCAAGAGTATTCTTGCCACCCATAAGGATCTGTGCCCTGAAGGATCAGGTGCATCAGATCAGGGGCACCAGACAACCCTCCATTCGGCTCTGAGTCTTCTAGGGAGGCAGTGCCCTATGCCCAGTTCCATTCCAGGCCCTTACAACAAGACATCTTGTTGGCTTGGAACAGAGGAAGAAAAGCCCTGGATTATCCTATGTGCTTATCTCCTCAGGCATACTTAAGCCTAAACTGATGGTTGCAGGGTCAGAACCTGTAAAGGGGAAAAACCTTTTCTCGTGGAAACTTGGAGATTACTTACTACAGATGCCAGTCTCTCAGGCTGGGGAGTGATCCTAGACGCGTTCACAGCTCAGGGGAAATGGTCAGGGACAGACCCTGCCCATCAATGTCCTATGGTCCTGGATGGTGGAGCTTCAGGGCTGCCCCATAAGGGTTCAGTCCAACAATGCCACGGCAGTGGCATATATAAACCATCAAGGCGGTACTACGAGTTGTTCAGCTCCGAAAGAGGTGAACTACATACTAGCCTGGGCAGAGGGACATGTGCCATTTTTAGATCAGCAGTCTATATCCCGGGAGTAGAGAACTTGAAGGCATATTATCTCAGCCGCAGATATGCCCGAGGCAATGGTCCCTACACCCAGAGGTGTTCCAGGAAATTTGCCAACGTTGGGGATGGCCAGAGGACCTACAGGTATCGCGGTTCAGCAACAAGCTACAGCAGTTTGTGTCTTGAACAAGACATCCTCTGGCAATTGGAGCAGATGCTGTGATAGTTCCATGTAGAAAGTACTCCCTGGTTTATGCTTTTCCTCTGATCCCTCCCCTTCCACATTTGTTGTGCTGGATTCAGAGAGAGGGGGTTCCAGTTATTCTGGTGGCACCAGCCTGGCCCAGAAGGCTCTGGTTCCGGAGATTGTGACTGACAATAGACGGGCCATGGACGCTTCCACATTGCCCCGATCTACTGTCTCAAGGTCCTATATTCCACCCCAATTTACAGTCTCTAAATTTGACAGCATGGCTGTTGAAGCCAGGAAGTTAAAGGACCGTGGCATCTCGGGACCAGTGGTGTCTACTCTAGTGAATGCTTGAAAAGCTGTCACTAGGAAGATTTATCATAAGGTCTGGAAGACTTATATTGTAACAAATAATTCTGCGCTGCCTAAGAGAGAAAAAGCAGCGGACACAGCAAATTAGATAAATGCACTAAAAATGGATACAGAAAGTGTAGCACTAATATATAAAATGTGAAACCACAACAAATGTCAGGAAAAAAATAAACCCAGTGATCATTGATGAGAATGAAAATAAAAATGAAAATATAAGAATGTCTAAAAAATACAAATGTAATGAACCCAGTGACTGGTGATAGACATCCGAACAAAGTCCAAGTGAAAAATGAATATCAAAATGCAATCATAAGTTCCATATAAAAACAAAAAATGAAAAACTTCATGTGAAGATCATGACGGTGAACAAAATGTAAGCTTGAAGTGAAGAGATACCACCACCAGAAGTAGGGAGGCTTACCAAAACGTTTGAACCCAGAAGAACATATGTTCAGTGGGTCAAACAGGCTTATGTTGTATAAACAACCAATGGAACCAAGCACTGAAATCCTCAGAAGACTCCCAAATAAAATATAAATTAAATATAAATGGCGGCAGTGGAGTGCCTTCATTTACATGAAAAGCGCTGTTTTATATGTTCACATGTGAGTTTTTTAACTTTATTAAATTTGTTGCATATTTTACGGAATCATGCTATGTGGCCTTTTATGTTCTCCCCACTATAAACTCATCTGCCATATCCATGCATTTCGGGTTACTACTTCCATGAGAAACATCCATATAACCATCCACCAGTCTGAGGACGACCGTGAGTTCCTGTTGCAGTCTTCTGAGGATTTCAGTGCTTGGTTCCATCGGTTGTTTATACAACATAAGCCTGTTTGACCCAATGAACATATGTTCTTCTGGGTTCAAATGTTTTGGTAAGCCTCCCTACTTCTGGTGGTGGTGTCTCTTCACTTCAAGCTTACATTTTGTACACCGTCATGATCTTCAAATGAAGTTTTTCATTTTTTATTTTTATATGAAACTTTTTGCATTTTGATATTCATTTTTCACTTGGACTTCGTTCGGATGTCTATCACCAGTCACTGGGTTCATTACATTTGTATTTTTTAGACATTCTTATATTTTCATTTTTATTCTCATCAATGATCACTGGGTTTATTCTTTTTTTTCTGACATTTGTTGTGGTTTTACGTTTAATATATTAGCGCTACACTTTCTGTATCCATGGAAGACTTATATTGCTTGGTGTGAAGCCAGAAAATGGCGTCCTCGGAAATATGTGATTGGGAAAATTCTCTCTTTTCTACAGTCAGCTGTGGAAATCAAATTGGCTTTGAGCACAATCAGAGGTCAAGTTTCGGGCCCTATCAGTATTCTTCCAAAGGCCTTTAGCCTCCCATTCACTGATCTGAACATTTATGCAAGGGGCAACTCGCTTGCTACCCCCCATTAGGTCACCTATGTGTCCTTGGGACTTGAACCTGGTGCTGTCTGTGTTTACAGAAACAACCATTTGAACCTAATTAAGGAAATTCCATTAGACTTGCTGTCACGCAAGCTAGCCTTCCTGATGGCTATCACCTCGGCTAGAAGGGTGTCAGAGTTGGTGGCCCTTTCATGCAGGGAACCGTACTTGATCCTTCACCATGACAGTCGTTACAACCTTTTCCATCCTTTTTGCCAAAAGTGGTGTCGGCCTTTCATTTAAATCGGGACATTATTTTGCCGTCTTTTTTTTTTTTCTCTCTCAGCCTCGTTCGGCGGAAGAGAGATGACTGCATTCTTTGGACGTTGTCCGGGGAGTCAAGGTTTATTTGTCTAGATCTGCGGAGATCCAAGGATGAGACTCTTTTGTTTTTTGTGTTTTACCAAAAGGACCCAAGAAGGGGCAGGCAGCTTCCAAAGCTTCTATTGCCAATTGGGTCTGTCAATTGGTCATTCAGGCCTACGGTCTGAAACACAAAGCTCCTCCCTTTAGGGTGAGAGCTCATTCTACCAGGGGTGTAGGAACCTCCTGGGCTTTTCGCCATCGGACATATGTGGCTCAGATTTGTAAGGCTGCCACCTAGTCTTCAGTGCATACGTTCACAAGATTTTAGCAAGTGGATGTTCGAGCAGCCGAGGATTTGGCTTTTGGCCGCAGTGTATTGCGGGCTGCCGTATAAGTTCTGATGGCTATTGTTTTGCAGGGTGTCTCTCTCCCCTCAAGGCTGTTGCTCTGGGATGTCCCACCAGGTAATTAATATTAGCCTGACTCTGTGTCCCATGATGTATGAAATAGAAATTAATAGAGAGAAGAGAACCAACCAATGAGGAATCTTGACAACTCTTACCACATCCCAAATGAATTGGAAAACTAGGAAAGGATGCCCCAAGAGATAGTGCGGGTAAGAGAATTGACAAGATATTGGCAACAAAATTGTTGAAAATATATAAAAATATAAATTTTATTCAATGGATAAATACAAAATCACGTGAACAATAAACATCTAAAAACATTAGAATAGAACACATATAGATAGAATATGACAGCTGCTAAATGTTGAGACACACAAAAATTCTAGACATAGTCAATTAAATGTAGTGGTCGCAACAAATCCCAACATGTTTTGGAAAAAGAGAAGCCAGAAGGCTAGACTGACATTGTATTCATTTCCTTCCTCAGGGGTTAAATATGAATATGCTGATATAGTTCTATTAAAAAGAAATGTACATATAAGCACATAAGTGAAACATTCTATAATTAATAATAAACAAATATATATTAATGTAGCAATTAATTTCAAAATGTCAGAAGAAAGTATATATTTGCAAAACATAGTACTCACAGGTCATGTGTTCCTTAACAATAGTGCACAGCACAATTGGAGTAGATGGTACCTCACGCCTCAAAAAATGCTAAGTCGCATAACAAGACTCAACAGGAAGAGTAAGTGGGAGCAAAAAGGCATTTCCGACTTCTCATGGGTCCTGAGGGATTGCCAAACGATGTGTTTTGTAGGAATATGTGGGAGGCTGGAAAGGATATTCTCCCAGTAGGGAAGTGGCAAATCAGGGCACACAGGGATAGCCACACCCGGGCTGGAAACATATGCCTAACAAAATGGAAATAAGCAAAAAGAAAATATATGTATAAACCGGAGGAAAGAGGAGCATATGTTTAAGATTCAGAGTTCAATCAGCCAGTTTGGACTTCAGACAAAAAAGTATATAGGAAATGGGCAGCATATTATGCAAAGAAAGTCTACAGGTGTGAGAAGGTTTAGTATTAAAGTATTTTAGTATTAGTCTTAGTATTAGTTTAGTATTAAAATGTATTTTTAGTATTTTCTTTTTAATACTAAACCTTCTCACACCTGTAGGCTTTCCTTGCATAATATGCTGCCCATTTCCTATATACTTTTTTGTCTGAAGTCCAATCTGGCTGACCACTACATTTAATCGACTTTATGTTTAGAATTTTTGTGTGTCTCAACATTTAGCAGCTGTCATATTCTATCTATATGTGTTCTATTCTGATGTTTTACGATGTTTATGCACATGATTTTGTATTTATCCATTGAATAAAACTTATATTTTCAACAATTTTGTTGCCAATATCTTGTCAATTCTCTTACACGCACTATCCCTTGGGGCATCCTTTCCTAGTTTTAGAAAAAGAAAATAGGATTTTTTCATCATACTTACCTGTAAAATCCTTTTCTTTGAGTACATCATGGGACAAAGAGATCCCTCCCCTTTTTTGAGGATTTAGTGCTTGCTACAAAACTAAAGTACTTCCTGTATTGGACAAGTTATATAGGGGATCACTTCCTGTCTGAAGACCTTTGGTCTACCAGTGTTCATTCACCTGATGATGAAGTATAACCCAGCAGGTAATGAATATATTAGCCTGACTCTGTGTCTCAAAGAAAAGGATTTTACAGGTAAGTATGACAAAAAAATCCTATTTGCTAGAAATGTACTTGGCACCCCCAAACATATGTTTTTTAAGCAGAAAATCTAGAGAATAAAATGGCGATCATTGCAATATTTTATGTCGCACTGTATTTGTGCAGCGGTCTTTCAAGCGCAATTTTTTGGGAAAAGACACTTTCATGAATTAAAAAAAAACTAAACAGTTTTTTACAATGTGAAAGGTGATGTTACGCCGAGTAAATAGATACGAACATGTCATGCGTTGAAATTGCACACAATCGTGGAATGGTGACAAACTACGGTACCTAAAAGTCTCAATAGGCGGCGCTTTAAAAAAACTTCGGTTACCAGGTTAGAGTTAGAGGAGGCCCAGTGCTAGAATTATTGCTCTCGCTCTGACGATCGCGGAGATACCTCACATGTGTGATATTTACATGTGCATTTTTCTTTTCTGCGTGAACTCGCGGGGACGAGAGCGCTTTAAAAAAAAAAAAATTAAAAAATTTCTTATTTATTTTATTTATTTTTTACATTGTCACTTTAAAAAAAAAATTGATAACTTTTATTGCTGTCACAAGGAATGTAAACATCCCCCGTGACAGTAATAGGTGGTGACAAGTACTCTTTATGGAGGGATCGGGGGTCTAAAAGACAAATCCCTCCTTTGCACTTCAAGGTATTCAGATTGACAAAAACTGCGATTCTTAATGCTGTAATTTTTTTTTAAACCGCGCCATTGGCAGCCGAGTAAACCGGAAGTGACGTTGTGACGCCACTTCCGTGTTTACACAAAGGAGACTGGATCAAAGCCTTTTCCGGCTTCCTTCCTGTCTCGCTCTAGCCGGGGGAAGTGCGGGATCGGGTCACCCGGTGGGACGGGAGGCCCAGAAAGAGCGGCGGTAGGGGGGACGTCCCCTCTCGCTCCTTCGGGATAACAGCTGAGTGGATTTTAGCTGCATCAGTTGTTAAACCTGAATAGCTGGCCACCCGCTCAAAAAAAAAAAAAAAACTGTACCACCCCTTAAAGCCGAGGCCACATAAGTGTTTACGGTCGGCGGGAAGGTGTTAATAACACGGTTCATCTTCCTTGCGCAATACTTCATCTTCTTTGATTCATGGCAAAATACTTAAGTACCGCTCCTACTGCAGGTTACAGATAACATATTGCAATACTGTTTCTACATTGGTGTTAACGCCAAATACTGGCGAGTAGTAATGACATGTAAGTAAGGAATGCAGGAATGGAATGTTTTGTTGTGGGGAGGATGAGAAGAGGGTGGGTTGCTCACCAAACTATTAATTGCTTCACTTCTTTCAAGTTGGTACTGAAAATTGCAGCATTGCACAGTCTGTATAATGGTGTTCCGCGCTTAGGACGGGCCAGTGACCGAACTGCAGCCCCCCTAAATAGGAAAGCACCAAAGGTGCGATCCGATAATTATGTAGTCTGAAGAGATAGGAGATTGGCGCTGTTCACTGATAAAGACTGATAATAAATCAATAACCTATACAAACTCCTAACAAAAGGAAAATATAACAACCCAATACTAAGTGGGTAAAAAGTGTAACACAATGTGAATTAATATTAAAAAATAAATATACGTGCTGAGAATGGTCAAAAAATGTGCAGAGTACCCCAAAAAAATTTTTTACAAAATAAAATTGGTAAATAGAACTCCAAGCATTACCAACGTAAATGACAAAAAGCTCAAAGAATGTGTATGTGTGCAATGAAAGATATAGGTGGGTCTACCTAAAAAGGGGACAAAACACCGTGTTCCCCACTGAAAATTAATATGTGTGCTAGTGAAGCTAAATCGTGTTAAAATAGTAAATATGAGAATATCTATAAACTAAAAAAGGAACAATCGGCATCTGGTGTACAAACAATCTTGGTGCACAAAAAAGTGAAAAAAACAAAAAGAAAAGAAAGTCCAAACAACCAGATAAATAGTTTAAAAAAAAAAAAAAAATATATATATATATATATATATATATATATATATATATATATATATATATATATATATTTATATAAAAAATTTCCACCCGTGTCACCCGATCAATAGGCAGACGGAAGATCAACTGTTATTGTTTGGAGAAGAAGAGAGACCCCAGAAAATGTCAGCACACTGAGTTTGGATGTACCCCTCGATCAGAGCCTCCCCACATAGCAGCCAGACCATCCAGTGTGCCCGCACGTAGCAGCACCCCGGAAGAAGGGGGAACAGGAATCCACTTGATATGGCTTGCAAGGAGTCACACGTGTAATTGCCCCCCCACCAACACGCCACGGGGGGGTGGGGCCGGAACTCCTACTGTTGAGGAAAAGAGTCTGGCCGTCCAAGGAGGAAGTAGTTCCTCCTTGGACGGCCAGACTCTTTTCCTCAACAGTAGGAGTTCCGGCCCCACCCCCCCGTGGCGTGTTGGTGGGGGGGCAATTACACGTGTGACTCCTTGCAAGCCATATCAAGTGGATTCCTGTTCCCCCTTCTTCCGGGGTGCTGCTACGTGCGGGCACACTGGATGGTCTGGCTGCTATGTGGGGAGGCTCTGATCGAGGGGTACATCCAAACTCAGTGTGCTGACATTTTCTGGGGTCTCTCTTCTTCTCCAAACAATAACAGTTGATCTTCCGTCTGCCTATTGATCGGGTGACACGGGTGGAAATTAGGTGGTGAGGGGGACACCAACCGCTTGGATCATCGGATCATCTACATGCTCATTACCCCTGCAGGGGTTGGGCACTCTGGTGAGTGGGGGCACTAGAGGGGACTCTACACGGGACAGCATATACTCATTGGGACAGATCTACCCGCAACCTTTGAAGATACATCAGCCTGCTGCATTAGAACTGTTTTTTATTCACGGACATATAAAAAATTTTTTTTTTATATATATATATATATAGATATTTTTTTTTTTAAACTATTTATCTGGTTGTTTGGACTTTCTTTTCTTTTTGGTTTTTTCACTTTTTTGATTTTTTGTGCACCAAGATTGTTTGTACACCACATGCCGATTGTTCCTTTTTTAGTTTATAGATATTCTCATATTTACTATTTTAACACGATTTAGCTTCACTAGCACACATATTAATTTTCAGTGGGGAACACGGTGTTTTGTCCCCTTTTTAGGTAGACCCACCTATATCTTTCATTGCACACATGCACATTCTTTGAGCTTTTTGTCATTTACGTTGGTAATGCTTGGAGTTCTATTTACCAATTTTATTTTGTAAAAAATTTTTTTTGGGTACTCTGCACATTTTTTGACCATTCTCAGCACGTATATTTATTTTTTAATATTAATTCACATTGTGTTACACTTTTTACCCACTTAGTATTGGGTTGTTATATTTTCCTTTTGTTAGGAGTTTGTATAGGTTATTGATTTATTATCAGTCTTTATCAGTGAACAGCGCCAATCTCCTATCTCTTCAGACTACATTGCACAGTCTGTGTCTAGTACGTTGCCCCTTTAATGTGGTATTAAAGTGATACTAAACACACACTGTTTAATATACATTGTCCCTTCTAATTCTGTATATGGATGATGGCACTGTAGTTATTTTACAAAAAAGAAAATATGTATGTGCCTTTTTACTAAGTGATATACAGCTGTCACATGACCCAGCTCTTTCCCAGCCTCTGTAAGGAAACAAAAGCCAGAGGAGTTTCTAGTCCTCTGCAACTGGTCACATGTTCAAAAAATAAATTAAAAAAAAAAACAGCATTTGGAATACAGGGTGGAAAAAAAAATAAACGTTTTTAAATTGTTATACAAATATATATTTGAAATCAAATCTTCCTTTTTACCAATAACATGGTGTGGGTGGATTTCTGCCAGTCACAGGCTGTCACACCCCTCCATCCTGTGTCTTAGAATAAGAGGGAGGTGAAGCCTCTATTAATCTACATGTAATATCACACCCCCATTGTTTTTAGCCGGTTAGTGTGTATGGAGGAGGAGGGAGAGAGCGGGCTGCTCAGCATAGAAAATTACTGAAAACTGAACATGTGCAGAGTTGCCACCACAGTTTTTCAAAATCCCTAGCTGACTTGGGGTTTTAGACAGAAGGTGGAGATAGAGAACAGCAGTATCAACCAGGTGTTTTGCAGAATACAGAAATCAAATCTCATATTGACTGAGCATGAACAGCATGTAATGCAGAATTTATTGATAGTTTTTTTATGATGTGGGTTTAGTGACACTTTAAACCCAAAAATGTAATATATTTCGGCTTACCAGTCATTAGATGCGGTGGCTGCATTTTTCTTTTTTAGGCTCTTTCAGTTGGTCTAGCCAATAACACGTCACATCAGGCTCTGTCTGATTTGCACTCGCTCCTGTCTATGACTAGCTTATCCAGAAGAAGTTAGTTTTCTGCTGTCACTGTCTAGGTGGAGTCTGTTGTGGTTATTTGTGGAATAAAGTTGTGACTAATGTGATGTCATCGGCATGCAGCTTTCCATGTGCCCAGTGCACGCAATCATTACATTTACGACCACAAAAATGTACCCCTTGCACCCGTTATGAATATTGAAAAACCCTGAGAAGAGGTTTACTACACCCAAACACTGATTAGCTTTGTTCCCATTTTAGAAGGACTTTGTAAATAACTAGTCAGGCCATGTTGTGGTACCCGGCGGTGTCCCACCTCAACAAAGCAACTACCATTCCAGTAGAGGGTGCTGCTGTTTTTAGAGACCCAACCGATAACTAGTTGGAAGCCGTTATTTGAGCCTTGTTCTTTGCTGGTAGGTCCTGTTCTTTACCCTATTTTTTCTGTGGCCTTACTTTTGCCAAACTTTAGTTGATTAGGCAAAGTTCCTTAAGAGATTTTACTGCTACTGCTTTATTCCTTGATTACAGACAAGTGGTTGTAAAGGAAGTTTTTTTTTTTTTTTTTAAATAACAAACATCCCCTTACTTGCCTGCCCTGTGCAACAGAATTGCACAGAGCGGCCCCAATCCTCCTTTTCTCAGGTCCCCTCTGGTGCTCCTGGTTCCTCCTCACTTGCCTGTGCCTCCAACAGATAACCGATTCCCATGGGGGCACTCATGCGGACTCGCTCCTGAGCCCACCTGATGCATCCATTGACACAGACAACAGGACACGGCCCCGCCCCATACTCCCTTGTCACTGGAGTTGTTGGAGAGGAACGCCGTTAACGATCTGCCCAAGGAGGTGGGACAAAGCCAGGAGATCCGCAGCTTTCATGCACAGTGCTGGATCGTGATGGTGTTCAGGCAAGTATAAGGAGGATGAGGGGGCGAGTCTGTGACACAGAAGGCTTTTTACCTTAATGCATTAAGGTAAAAACCTTGAGGCTTTAGAACCATTGAGAGCGGACATCTTTGGCTCTACCTTTGATACTGTTATCAAACATGCTACAAGAGTAGCCATCTTGCACAGCAGAAGAAACCCAAGGAATAGATGTGCAAGTCTTCTCTCTTTCTCTGTTAAAGTGGTTGTTAAGCCACTATCTCATCTTTATATCATCCCCTCTGTCAGATAAAAAACTGCATCCTAGTGCCTGCGCTTTATAAAAAAAAAAAAAGTTTTCTACCTGTTTTAACAGCATCTCCCGGCGATAAGATGACTCCAGGCTCTCAGCTCTCCCCCTGTGATATCCCCAGTGGACGGGGCCGAGATTCCCCTGCTGATGTCAGCCAGGGGAGGAGAGGAGCTGAGAGCCTGGAGTCATGTGATCGCTTGAAGATACTTTTAAAACTGGTAAAAATCATTCCTTTTTTTATTTTTTTTATAAAGCATAGGCATAAAGCATAGGCACTAGGACAGAGGGAGACAGAGCTGCAGATAGCAGCATATGACGCAGGTATGTAGGCTGACAGCGGTGTCAGGGCTCAGCAGCCCTGATATAGCAGAGTCAGTGTGCAGAGGGGGAGAAACTGGCAGGATCAGCCAGGTATTTCAGGTGATACAGGGGGCTAAAATATACAGCACAAGCACTGTGCTATATAACGTGCTTTAAAAGAACAGGATCTTATTTTTTTTTTTTTATTTGGTTAACAAACACTTTAAGAAATGTTCCTTGTTTTATTGTAAAAGGGGGAATGAGCATTGGGGATTAGGGGTGGGAGGAGGGATTGTAAGAAGGGAGACAAGGAAATTAATATTATAAATCACTAAATGTGGGAGAAATGAAGGTTTTTCTTTGTCGTTTTTTTTTGGGGGGGGGGGGGGGGGGGTTTGAGTGGGATATCTGAGGCTGTAGATGTAACTTCAATATGCTATGTGTCATATACAGTTATACCAGTTGAAAATAATGGTGGCCCTGGTTAAGAGGGGGGAAAGGGGAAAGAAAGGGAGGAAACTATCACTACAACACTATGGAATGAGAATGGTTTAATACAGTTAACAATAATATTAGCACAATTTTCTCATTGGCATGAAATAACTATCTCCTTCCAGTGGGTTGCTGTGTGTGTGTGTGTGTGTGTGTTTTTTTTTTTCTTCTTTTTTTACCACCCTAAACCCAGATGGCATAGACATAACAGGGCTTCAGAAACAACCCCCATCGAGACATGGCCCACATGGCAAAACAACACTGTGTAGTCAAAGGTCAAATTGTTCTCCATATACCTGTACTGCAAACCCTCGACCCCACCGCACAAAGCTATAATCACACACATAGGTTGGACTTGTGTCTTTTTTCGACCTCACCACTATGTAACAATGATACCTTACTGGACTGGCAATCTGTTATAAGGAGGACATAGAAATGTGGTGTACTTACCACCATGTATTAGAAGCCAATGTGGGGCAGAGCCCTGCGACTTGGGATATCATCTGGACAGAGGGGACCAACAGGAGATGAACCCACAGGGAGTAGAAGAGAAGAATAAAGCTGGCCTCTTGTCTGATCTCTGGGCAAGTTGGGACACCCAAATGTCGCCTAACAGATGTTGAAAAGGCCAGAATATACCAGGAGACTACCCCCCTACATTAAAACATAGCCACTGCTAACATACGAAGCATTGGCATTTAAAATATAGCAATGAAAATCCAACTCAAGTTGGCTGAATGTTGCTATAGCAATTTCTTTGAACTCTGGTGAATCAGAGATAACGTTACTCTTGAACATTGGTGTTGGCATATAAGAACAACACTAGGGGTGTCCCCCGGGTGGATGAGTGGGCATTGTACCTGGAACACCAGGAATAGACCCACCCCACTCACCATACACAAGCCAACTTTCAGGCAATTTTAACCAATGTCAACTAATCAAACTGGCCCCAGTTTTCTAGGTAGAATAACCATATAGATATAACTGCCATTCATTAATTTGTTCCACATGAGGGACTTTCCCTTATATATCATCGTGAAATTTGGTGGGGAGTTATGGGGGTGGTTGGGTGGTTGGATATTGGACCAATTGGCTGACTAATGCCAATAATCCTGCTATATACAAAGTTACCTAGATCTTATGAACACCCGTGAGCTGGTGCCTGGGTCAGGTTCTATAGGACACAATCATTGCGATGGGGAGTATAGATATAGGGAGTGGGTGCACTGAGCTGGTAGATAAAGAAGATTGCTCTGGAGGGTGGTTGAGTGGGGGTGTGGGATGAAGGGGTCAGAGAGCAAATTTATATATAGGTGGGTATGTGACTAGACACAGGTGTTTATGGGACCCCTGGGGGTATTTTTTATGTATTTTACTCCTTTAACTTATCTTTATTCCTATTTTAACTGATGGTAGGGGAAAAAGAATAAAAAGAGTGGGTCTGCTTGGTTTGGTCTACAGTGTCTGTTTTTTTAGCCGGACACTTAACCCCTAAATCAGGGGTGCTGAAACCGCTGGCCCGCGGCCCTCTCTGATATAGCCCGCCACCAGATCGCGGGTATCATTGTGCAGAACAGAGCAACGCTCTGCAGGAAGCATGCGGCTGTAGCAGAGAGCGCGGAGCCAATGCTTTCCTGTATCGCTTCTGTCACATTTGGTATCACTCCGCCTTTGACAGGGGCCGACGCTATACTGGAAGCATCGGCTCTGCTCTCTACTGCAGCCGCATGCTTCCTGTAGCGGTCGGGCTCTGTTCTGCACACATCATTGAGTACTTACTCTTCTCTCAATACCAGGCAGTGTGCCAGCCACTATACCAGGCAGTGTGCCCACCACTCTACCAGGCAGTGTGCCCCCACCATTATACCAGCCAGGGTACCAGCCACTGTACAGACCAGTACCAACTGTACCAGCCAGGATACCCACCACTGTTTCAGCCAGTGCACCCACCAGTATACCCACCACTGTACCCACTAGTATACCTACCGTGTACCCCACCACTGTGCCAGCCAGGGTACCCACCAGTATACCAATCAGTGTACCCACCACTGTACCAGCCAGTGTACCCGAAACTGTACCAGCCAATGTACCCACCAGTATACCAGTCAGGTGTACCCACCACTGTACCAGCCAGTGTACCCGAAACTGTACCAGCCAGTATACCTATCAGTGTACCCACCACTGTACCAGCCAGTGTACCCCACCAATATACCTATCAGTGTACCCACCACTGTACCAGCCAGGGTACCCACCACTGTACCAGCCAGTGTACTCACCAGTATACCTATCAGTGTACCCGCCACTGTACCCGCCACTGTGCCAGCCAATGTACCCGCCACTGTACCAGCTAATGTACCCACTACTGTACCAGCCAGTGTATCTGCAACTGTACCAGCCAGTGTAACAGCCAGACACATCCAAGATGGCGCTCTATGATTCTCGTAGCGGGACTCAGAGCGAGGCTTGGGGTTTGTATATCTAGTCGTGGTTCAGCACGCTGCCCGTTCCCCATTGAAAACCTCAGCCTATGACGAAACGCGTCTGGGAGGGACGTGCTGACGTCACCACGTTGCCATATTGAGGACGGGAGTTTGTATGCCGGCCGGCGTTGCGTTTTTAGTTTGCTACACTGTAAGTGTTACTCTTTTATATACAATAAATAGTTTTTACGTATTACACTATTGCCATCATTCTTTACCATATGGGTACTGCGGAGCCCGAGATATGGATGGTCTAATGGATCCCCGCAGCCCCATGCCAGGAAGCCGGTTCTGTGATAAAATCAGTCTGCCATTATAGAGTCTGCTATCTGGTAAGCAGGACTTTCATGTGGTTTGCTGCACTTTGGTATTCCTTTCCATTTATCCTCTGGTGGTCAGTTATATGCCCATTTTTACATAATTTCTGGTAAGCGGCTTCAGATTCCTTCCTTTTTTCCATCTGTCATCTGGTGGTCAATCACATGCCTCTTTGGTTTCTAACTCTGGTAAGCGGCTTTTTTGGAAGGTTTTCTGCACCAGTTCTCCATATAGGAGATTTTTCACTGTTATGCATGGTTGATGTCACTCACTTTACAATTCCGTTTGTGCCTATAGGCACTGGATGGTTTATGATTTATATGATTTTATCACTGGTGGAGTGTCACATATATATATAAAAAACTCTTTTTCTTTAATACCACATAATTTGTGTCAGTATTACGCTATGTTATCCTAAAATTTTTTTGGGTACAACCTTCGTGGATCCGATTCGGCTTGTGAGTGAAATTCGTCCAGGATGTATCCTGAAAGGTTCCCCAAAGGCCCAGGCTGGGTTTATAGCCACCTGTTTTATTTGGCTTGCTATCTGGTAAGCATTTCATCTAACAGGAATTTGCGTTACCTGAACTTCTACTATCAGCTACTGAATATTGAAAACATTTTTTCACATTATAATTTTTTTCACCATTTATTTTTGTTCACCTTATATGGTGTTGGACGTTTAATCAAAAGGACTATTTATTTATTAGTAATTTAATTTTGATTTATCATTTTTTAATGCGCGGCCTTTTATATATTTCCAATCCTATTGACTATTTTTTTTATTTATAGTATTGACTATTTTTTTTGTTTCTCGTGCACTAATAAAAAATATGGTAAAGAGTACCATAGAACCAATGATCATGTCGGATCACGCTCCTATTACTCTATCTTTATCTATCGCTACACAATCTCCCCAGAGTAGATGTCATCTTAATGAAAGCATCTTACAGGAAGAAGTGTCAGACACAACTTACATAGTTACATAGGTGAGGATGAAAAAAGACACAAGTCCATCAAGTCCAACCTATGCAACTTCAAACTGAGCTCTCAACTTTCTTCCAATTAAATGGTACACAGGAGGTTGGACCATTATTAATATGGGAGGCCCATAAATGCTACATCAGGGGATCCTTGACCAAGCTTGGCTCTAGATGTAAAAGGGAATATTCTGAAAAATTTAATTCATCAATATCGCACATATATTTTATTGAAGCCCAACATAAAAACTCACAAGTGATGCAATTTGTAGCAGAGCTAGCTAATTTACGGGAACAGGTTAACTCCCTCTTGCTATCTAGAGCCAAAACGAAGATGCTATATAGTAGGTGTCTGTGTTATGAATTTGGTAATAAAGCAGGTAGACTGCTTGCATGCTTCATTCATGCTTCGCCCACACAGGCCCCCATTCAGATTATCAAGTCTATAGAGAATCGAAAAATTACCAAATGAGTAGAAATAGCGAACTGTTTGAAAGATTTTTATTTAGCTCTTTATCACCTTCTGGATAAAATTACCCATATGACGTCAGCCCAGAAAGAAGATCTAAAAAAAACGTATCTCGTAGACCAGGGCTCAAAATTTTAAGTCCTGAGCTACTAGCCAGGCCTCAAGGGTCACCAGTGCCCCACTCAATCCCTACCCTGCCATGCCTAACCCTGCCCCGCCCCTAAACACTCCCTCATAAGTTATCTCATGAAATTACACTTAAATGTTTTATGCAAAAATAAATTACAAAAATAAATATTAACAACAACTTTATCAGTGCAGCCTCACCTGTGCCCCTCAATGCAGCCTCACCTGTGCCCCTCAATGCAGCCTCACCTGTGCCCCTCAATGCAGCCTCACCTGTGCCCCTCAATGCAGCCTCACCTGTGCCCCTCAATGCAGCCTCACCCGTGCCCCTCAATGCAGCCTCACCCGTGCCCCTCAATGCAGCCTCACCCGTGCCCCTCAATGCAGCCTCACCCGTGCCCCTCAATGCAGCCTCACCCGTGCCCCTCAATGCAGCCTCACCCGTGCCCCTCAATGCAGCCTCACCCGTGCCCCTCAATGCAGCCTCACCCGTGCCCCTCAATGCAGCCTCACCCGTGCCCCTCAATGCAGCCTCACCCGTGCCCCGCAATGCAGCCTCACCCGTGCCCCGCAATGCAGCCTCACCCGTGCCCCGCAATGCAGCCTCACCCGTGCCCCGCAATGCAGCCTCACCCGTGCCCCGCAATGCAGCCTCACCCGTGCCCCGCAATGCAGCCTCACCCGTGCCCCGCAATGCAGCCTCACCCGTGCCCCGCAATGCAGCCTCACCCGTGCCCACTATTGCAGCCTCACCCGTGCCCACTATTGCAGCCACACTGTGCCCGTTGCAGCCACACTGTGCCCAATGCAGTCTTACTGGCCCCATTGCAGCCTCACTGGCCCCATTGCAGCCTCGCCTGGGCAGAGGAATGCATGGCTGGAGGAAGAGGAGAGCCGAGGGATGGGACGCTGTTACTTGTGCTTGCATTATAATTGTCTCCGCTCTGCTCGACACAGCCCCTCCTCCTCCTGACCCGCGCCAGTGATAGATAGCACGCCGGTCTAGTGCTGGGATGCGTTCTATATATCACAGGCGCAGGTCGGGAGGAGGCGGGGCTGTGTCGAGCAGAGCGGCGACAATTATAATGTAAGCGCCGGTAACAGGGTGCTATCGCGTGGCTTTCCTCTTCCTCCCCGGGGCAATCGCTGGGAGAACGGCTCCCAATCAACCCCGCTGGTGGTGCTCTCCCCCCCTCTCCAAGGCAGGCAGCCCAGCTTGCAAGCCCTCATTTTCCACTCGCAAAATGCGAGTAGGCGAGTGGAAAATTTGAGGGCTGTCATAGACTCTTCTCTCCTGCGAAGAAAGTACTTAATAAACCTATATCAGAAGAAGATTTTAATAGGGCCCTAAAGAGTATGCCAGTTGGAAAAGCCCCAGGACCCGATGGGTTCACATTGTTTTATTATAAACCCCGCCCCCCAAATTCACATTAGCTTACAACTCAGTATCACAGAGCGACCCTATTCCGTAGGATATTTCTCATGCGCATATAAATGTTCTGTTAAAACCGGACAAAGACCCCTCAGTTTGTGCCAGCTACAGGCGAATTTCGTTACTAAACACAAACCTAAAATTGTTTACAAAGTTAATGCCAATGAGACTCATCCCCTATTTGGAAAGAATTATCCATATAGACCAGTCAGGCTTTGTACCTGGCAGGGAGGTAAGGAATAACACTACCAGATCTCTCACCTGGGTGAGTCTACTAAAATACCAGCAATGCTTCTCTCAACAGATGCTGAAAAGGCATTTGATAGAGTGAGTTGGAGATTTATGGGGAGTGTCCTTCAGTATATAGGGATCGTGACAAATGCAATGAAATGGATAGACGCCCTATATGACCATCCAACAGCTGTGGTCAAAGCTAATTGGGTGCTATGCACTAGTTTCACATTGGCAAATGGCACATGCCAGGGCTGTCCCCTTTCACCGCTACTTTTTATATTAACTCTAGAGCCCTTGTTAAGACATATCAGGGGTAATCCAGAAATAACAGGGATACAGGCTGGGAAGACATCCCATGAAGTAGCAGCATTTGCGGATGATCTACTGTTTTTTATTACTAATCCAGAAATATCACTATCCAACTTATTGAGAGAACTAGACTGTTATTCACAATTGTCAAATTAAAAGATTAACCATGTAAAATCAGGGGCAATGAACATTACAATTCCAGAAGCGAAACTTGCTGTGTTGGAATTTAGTTTCTCATTTAAATGTGTAACGGAGTGATTAAAGTGGGGTTCCACCCAAAAAAACATAACTACATGAAAAATCCTAAAAAAAATTACAAAAAAAATTTGGATATTTTTTTTTTTTTACTTGCCTCTAAATGCCTGTTGCTAGGGGGTCCCTCGTAGTCTGCCTCTTCCAGTGCCTGGCTGGTGACATCACTTCCCTCTCGGCACAGGAAGGGCTCGGCTCGGCTCGGCTCTGCTCCCTCCCTCCTGTCAATCATCTGGGACCCATTACAGGTCCCAAGTGACTGAGCGGCCAATCACGGCGCGTGGCGCCGATCGCGCATGCGCAGTGGGTGCCAGGCTGTGAAGCCACAGCCCGGCACCCACAGTTGCAATGCCGGCGCCGCTGAACGGAGGGGGAGACGAGCGGGGCTTCGATCCCCCGCATCGCTGGACCCTGGGACAGGTAAGTGTCCAATTAAAAGTCAGCAGCTGCAGTATTTGTAGCTGCTGACTTTTAATTTTTTTTTGACTGGAACTCCTCTTTAAAGTACTTGGGAATATTTCTCTCACGCTCTGTAACAAATATGTTATAGTATAACTTTCCACAATTGTTCAATAATATTGAAAGTGACCTTAGGCGATGGTGGAGCTTGACACATACGTGGTTTTGGAAAAATCGTATCTTAAAAATTAATGCACTGCCTGGCTGCTATATCTTTTTCAAACTTAACCAGTGACAGTTCCAACTAATTTTCTAAAACAAATTAAGAGCGAGTTTATAACATTTGTATGGGTGGACTGCACACCTAGGATCAAGGCAAACAGGCTTATTATGCCTAAAATATATGGGGGTATAGGATTTCCAGATCCAGTTCAATACTACCAAGCGGCACATTTATCTACAACTCTAGACTGGTGTAATCCTGAATCCTGAATTTCCATCAGGGCTGTATGACCCTAAACTTCCACAATTTAGAGCAGTGAATACGTTTAGAATCCAAGATTTTAGGGATTTGGGTGGATGGAAATCTACAATGGATATCCAACTAATGCCCTCACCACCTCTTCCGTTATGGCAAGCAATATAAATAGGACACCATCTTTTGTCACTACCATTTTGATTTAATGACAGCGAGTATGTCTACTGCTTTTTAACAACTGTGTGCATCGGGCCTAACTATTTGGCGGGGCCTGTCTAGACCCTATGCAGAATTGATTATGCCCTTGGATTCTTACATACCACCATATATAGCCGCATGGGAAAGAGATCTACATAACAATCTCCACAGAACAGAGAGATTTTTTATTTTTCACATAAATCATTTATATCTTCCAGATTGCAGGAATTTGGATATAAGCTATATATTAACTAGGTGGTATAGATCACCAGAGAAATTACATCGCATATTCCCGAGCATAGACCCTACTTTCTGGCGTTGTGGAGAAGACAGGGGAACCCTTTTTCATATATTTGGACATGCCCTTGAATATGCCCATATTGGCAAAATATACAGTTGTGCTCATAAGTTTACACACCCTGTCAGAATTTATGATTTCATGGCCATTTTTCAGAGAATATGAATGATAACGCAACAACATTTTTCACTCTTAGTGTTTGGCTGAAGCCATTTATTATCAATCAACTGTTTTTAGCCTTTTTAAATCATAATGGCAACAGAAACTACCCAAATGACCCTGATCAAAAGTTTACATACCCCAGTTCTTAATACTGTGTATTGCCCCCTTTAACATCAATGACAGCTTGAAGTCTTTTGTGGTATTTGTGGATAAGGCTCTTTTTCTTCTCAGATGGTAAAGCTGCCCATTCCTCTTGGCAAAAAGCCTCCAGTTCCTGTAAATTCTTGGGCTGTCTTTCATGAACTGCATGTTTGAAACCTCCCCAGAGTGGCTCAATGATATTGAGGTCAGGAGACTGAGAGAGCCACTCCAGAACCTTAACTTTATTCTGCTGTAGCCAATGACAGGTCGACTTGGCCTTGTGTTTTGGATCATTGTCATGTTTGAATGTCCAAGTATGTCCCATGCGCAGCTTTCCTGGCTGATGAATGCAAATGCTCCTCCAGTATTTTTTGATAACATTCTGCATTCATCTTGCCAACAATTTTGACCAAATTTCCTGTGCCTTTTGTAGCTCACACATCCTCAAAACATCAGTGATCCACCTTGTTGACTCCTCTTCAAATGTAGCGTTTATGGTTGTGGCCAAAAAGCTCAATTTTGGTCTTATCACTCCAAATGACTTTGTGCCAGAAGGTTTGAGGCTTGTCTCTGTACTGTTTGGCATATTGTAAGTGGGATGCTTTGTGGGATTTGCGTAGTAATGGCTTTCTTCTGGCGACTCGACCATGCAGCCCATCTTTCTTCAAGTGCCTCCTTATTGTGCATCTTGAAACAGCCACACCACAATAATAACTCCAATAATAACTCCACGCACAGCCATTAATGTCTAAACCGCTGGCAACAAAAGTGAGTACACCCCTAAGTGAAAATGTCCGAATTAGGCCCAAGTAGCCATTTTCCCTCCCCGGTGTCATGTAACTCGTTAGTGTTACAAGGTCCCAGGTGTGTTAAATTTGGTGTGATTGCTCTCTCATACTGGTCACTGGAAGTTCAACATGGCACCTCATGGCAAAGAACTCTCTGTGGATCTAAAAAAAATAATTATTGTTCTACATAAAGATGGCCTAGTCTATAAGAAGATTGCCAATACCCTGAAACTGAGCTGGAGCACGGTGGCCAAGACCATACAGCGGTTTAATAGGACAGGTTGCACTCAGAATAGGCCTCGCCATGGTTGACCAAAGAAGTTCAGTGCATGTGCTCAGCGTCATGTCCAGAGGTTGTCTTTGGGAAATGGGCGTATGAGTGCTGCCAGCATTGCTGCAGAGGTTGAAGGGGTGGGGAGTCAGCCTGTCAGTGCTCAGGCCATATGGCGCACACTGCATCAAATTGGTCTGCATGGGTGTCCCAGAAGGAAGCCTCTTCTAAAGATGATGCGCAAGAAAGCCCGCAAACAGTTTGCGGAAGACAAGCAGCCTAAGGACATGGACACTTCATGCTTCCCTCTGCTGACCAGCTTTATGGAGATGCTGATTTAATTTTCCAGCAGGACTTGGTACTTGCCCACACTGACAAGAGTACCAATACTTGGTTTAATGATCATGGTATCACTGTGCTTGATTGGCCAGCAAACTCGCCTGTCCTAAACCCCATAGAGAATCTGTGGGGTATTGTCAAGAGGAAGATGAGACCCCAGACCCAACAATGCAGACGAGCTGAAGGCCACTATCAAAGCAACCTGTGCTTCCGTAACGCCTCAGCAGTGCTACAGACTGATTGCCTCCATGCGACTCCACATTGATGCAGTATTCATGCAAAAGGAGCCCTAGTACTAAGTATTACGTGCATACTATACTGTACGTGGACATACTTTTCAGTAAGCCATCATTTCTGTATTAAAAATCCTTTTATTTTATTTTTTTTTTGCAATAGAGCCATCACATTGATTTTACTTTTTTTTTTTTTTTCCCCCAAGAGATAATGTTCATAACAGTATGATTATACCAGCATAGTAACAGTACAATTATTACTGCTCAACTATGTACTCAAGACCTATGAACCAAAAGTATGTGGTATTGGACATTGAGATAAAGATATCATACGTGAGTAAGTGATCAGCTAAAAGTGGGTATGACATTGTCCCTGGAGTCCGGGAAGGTGGGCTAGCTAAAAAGTGTCATCAAAGTCAGAGTTGACATAGTTCTTGGAAGTAGGTAAAAGTGTTGATGAAAGATTCGTATTTCTCTGGAGACAAAGTCGTGGACATAAAGGTTTCCCCATCTTAGATTAAAGCGTTTCATAGAAGTAGCGTTGGTAAAGTCGGTGGTAGTCTTCTCCCTGTAAAGTAGCAAAGTTCATTCTCGTTTAACCAGTGATACTGTTGGGCATGAAGAGGTAGTCCAATTTTTTTAGGATTAGTTCTCTGGGCCCCTGGAGGACATATTAAAATCCATGTAATGTGCTTGAGATTTTCATTTGTCGATGTTTGTTTGTGGGCAAAGGCGATTGACCCAGTATCCAAAGAGCAGGAGAGTGGGGTCCTTTGGGAATTGGATGAGAGTAAGTCTGTGTATAAAGGATAGAACTTGGTCCCAAAAATGGAGACTTGCGGGCAGGTCCAAAAGTGGTGTTAGAGAGGGCTTCAGCTGTGAACAAAGTGGGCACATGGCGGATTGACTGTTAGATTTTTCGGATAAAAAAGTTATGTAAGCCTGATGCATAAGTTTTAGCTGAGTCTCTCCCTGTGTTTTATTCAGTATCAATTGGAGAACGTGATTATATCCCTAAAGCATCTTGATAGTGATTTCTTCATCGGGGAAATCTTTACCTCAGTTAGCTGCTGATGACGAGTTAAAGGAAGGAGTCTATTTGCAGATTAGAGGTTTATAGATGTCTGAGTTTGAATATGAGCCCTTGTTTAGAAGACTATCTAATATAGATGAAATCTTTTACCTCTCACCCTGCACTGGATGGTGAGGAAACTAATATATTGCCAGTAGTAGAAAATGTGAAATGCTGGTAGGGAGAGTTTTTCAGCAATATCCTTGAATATACGGGGGGGGCCCAGAGTCTAGGTCGAATAGTGATGAGACTAAAATAAAGCCTTGACCGTGCCAGGTAGAGAAAGCTTCATGGTGTAACCCTGAGGGAAACCTGAGGTTACCTTGAATGGGCAGAAGCCTGGAGATGAAAGAGGAGATATCCATCTTCTTTCTAATTTCCCTCCAAACGATCAGTGTCCCGCAGTAGGAGATTATGTTGTAAAGTTGGATGCAGATAATTCCATTTGCAGTGCAATAATGCCATCAGGGAATACGGGCGTACCATTTTTGAATCGAGGGACCAATTGGAGTAGTGAGAGGCCCCTAGGATCCAATCCAAACCTATACAGAGCAAACATGTATGACCTGATTTTGGGAAGATTAGCACCTCCTTTCCTTCTGGGTAGATATAGTTTCGTTAGAGCTATACGCGGTTGCTTTTTTTGGCAGATGAATTAAGAAGGCCCTGTTCAACACCTGGATATCTTTGTGTTTTAACAATAGTGCAATAGTTTGGAGACGATACAGTAGTCGAGCAAAACTGACCATTTTGAATAAATGGCATCTCCCCAGAAGAGATGAAGGTAGATCCATTCAGTTCTATAATTCCTGGGCAGTTTTCTTAAATAAGGGGGGATAGTTCAAGGTATACAATGCGGAAGGGGTCCTGCCTATTTTATTAGCTAGATAAGTGATGCTATGATTAGCTACAGAAAAAGGGAGGAAGAGGCCCTAATGGAAATTGGGAGTATACCAAGATGGAGAATTTCACTTTTACTATAGCTGATACGGATGCCAGAATATAGTCTAAACACATCAAAGATTTTCTTAATAGTTGACATGGAGGAGGGGTTTGCGGTGAAAATGAGGACGTCATCCCCGAATAGTTTGGTACGTATTTCACATTCACCGATAAGTATACCATGGAGGGGGGCTTTTTCAAAGAAATAGCTGGTGAGGGCTTTCAGTGCTAAATTGAACAGCAGCGAAGAGAGAGAGGGCACCCTGTCTAGTTCTTTTAAAGCGCCGAAAGTTGTCTGAGAGGAGTCCCGCCACCACCAGCCTGGCTGTTGGAGAAGCATACATTGTCTGAATGAGATGACTAAATGGACCGGAGAAACAGTTTTGTGAGGACTAAAGAGGGCAAGTCAAAACTGACATTATTGAAAGCTTTCTCAGCATCCAGGGTGATGTCTAAATATCTCCCTGGATTGGCTTTGGCATGCTCACGAACCATCATAACCTTATGGATGTTTAGGGTTGCTGTTCTCCCCCTAACGAAACCATATTGAGCGGGGTTAATTAGGGAAGGGAGGATGTTGGCGAGTCTGGCCGTTACTATTTGGGAGAGGATTTTGACATCCAAATTCAGAAGCAAGATGGGTCTATATGAACCCGGTTCTAGTGGGTTTTTCCTCTTTTTTGAAAGTAATTTAATGATGGCTTGGTTCCCGGTGAGAAGGTAAGGTCCCCCAGACCAAATGCCATTGTAAACTTGCAGAAGAGTGGGTTTAACTATATCTTGTAGTGACTTGAATAATTCTCCTGTAAAGCCATCAAGGCCAGGGGCCTTGTTGGGAGCTAGACGTTTAAAAGTTGTGAAGCGTTCTGTCATGGGTATGGGTAAATTTAGGGTATCAAGTTGGGGAGGTGGATTCTGTCAAGGAATCTCTGTGCTAGGTCTTTGTCTATGGGATTGTGGGCGTATAGACAGAAATAGTATTGCAGCATTACATTATTGACCTCTTGCGAAAGATTTGACCGTGCCTCCATAGTCATGTAGTGAGGTGATGAAAGTAGGGTGGTGGGGACTTCTACATAGTCTGGCTAGAGGTTTACCCGAATTGTTCCTTAATTTATGAAGTGTGCCATCAGCATGTGCATGTTTTGTTAATTCCAGTTTTTCTGCCCATGAATCGAAAGATCGTTTAGTGGCATGCTATTCAAATCTATTTGCAGGAGTATTGTGGGAAACTAGGGAGCATTAAGCAAGTTTAAGACGTGAGCTGGCTTCTCGTAGCTTTTTAGAGAATGCTTCTTATAGGAGGCAATAACCTGACCTCTAAGGAATGCTTTGCCAGCTTTCCATAAAAGATTGGGGTTGTCTTTGTGGGCAGAATTTGCGGTTGAAAATTCCTCCCAGGCTGCACTCATAAAAGTTTGAAAGTCTGCTTTATTTGAGAGGTAGGATGAAAAGCGCCATAAACAGAGATTGGATTGAGGCATGCGGTCTGCTAGTGAGACCGAAATCGGAGCAAAATCATGGATTTCTGTGGAAGAGAGCAAGGGAATGATGCTATCGGTGCCAAAGATGTAATACATTCTGGTGAATATGTTGTGAGGGGGAGAGTAGAAGGTGAACTCCTTATCGACAATTTGGAAAAGTCGCTAGACATCGGTGAGATGTTAGGGATTCAATAGAAGAGGCAAAATAAGTTGGTCTAGGGTTGACACCTCTTGTAGGGGGGCGCGTGGACGTGGATCTGTCTTCATATAGGTCAATGATTGTGTTGAAGTCTCCTCCCACTAGGTGAAGGATAAGGGGAAGTTGTATTAGCCTGGCAGTCAGGTCGCAAAAGAATTGTTTATTTGGGCTAATGGGTGCATAAACTTTTGAGATCTTTAGTTCCCTGTTGCCAAGACAAAGACGAGCAGAGAGAAAACGCCCTTGGCTATCGGAGTCTACAGATAGGATCTCACAGGGGAGGTTTTTATGGATTAACCGGAGTACCCCGGCTTTTCTCCCAACTGCATCTAAAGCTAGGACTGTACCCACCCAGAGCTTTTTCATACGATTGAAATTGGGGGAAGTGAGATGTGATTCCTGCAACAGGGTGATATTTGTTTTTAATCTTTTTTAAGATGGCAGAGTAGCTTTAGTCTCTTAATGGGGCATCTAAGCCCTTTCACATTCCATGATGTAATTCCCATGGAGGAATTTTAAGTTACAAAGATTAGAGGTGCCGGTGTATTTGCAAGAATGGCTTCCAAGGAGGGACAGGGGAAGGGACCTAGGGGTGTCAGAGATAGCCTCGTAGTCATACTAGGTGAGTTTTGGATAAAAACTGGTGAGCAGTGGGAATAGTTTTAGATACATAACAAGAAAAGAAAAACAAAACCAAACCAACAGATAACAGTGAGACTTTTTTCCACATGGGGTCACTGAGGAAGACCGACTCCCATGAGCTTGCAAGTTGTCATGAGTTAAGATGGATGCCTGTCTGGGAGAATAGCACCCCCTAACCGAGCCCATAGTTATATTAGGGAGGACAAACTAATGGGTAGAGCACACTGAAAGCGAAGTCCTAGAGGGGTAATCTAGGGGTAATACCAACTGTAAGGTAAATACAGATTTGTCTAATCAGCAGATAAACGCATAAAAACAAAAACGCACAACTGTGTTGATTTTTTTTTTTTTTTTTTACCCATGCCCCTATAAAGGATTACCTTGAAGTGGAACAATCGGCGATTCCTGGAGCAGTTATTGGAACCAGAAAATTTAAAGCGCTTGGGAGGATCTTTTCTTGGGCCCTGTTGGTCCAAGGGACGTGAGCTAGGAGGTGCCCTAGATAGGAGATTGGAGAGGGCCTCCAGGTTTAGCGAGTGCAGAACAATTTTGAATGGAGGGATCATGAAAGGCAAGTTGTATTGCGGGGAATGCCAAGACGTAGTATTGCAGGGTATGCCAAGATTAATTTGTTTTGTTGCTTGAACAACTCTGTGCAGATATGTTAAAATGCCTTCTTCTTGGATATCTCTATAGAATAATCTGCGAAAATTTTCGTAGTACATTTAAAATGAAGAAATGTCACTGCCTGCCCCTCTGCTTTATTCAGCGTTAAAAGAGAAGTATGGGTTTCCTTTTTTTTGCTTTGTCCTAATCCTTATGAGCTGCTAGTATCTACAAATCTTTTCTGCCCTCTGAGAAGTGCCCCTGTGGGAGGGTCTGCCATGTGTTTTTGGTAAAAAAAATCCAATAAGCGTATACAGTGCCTTTAAAAAAACGTATTCATAATCCTTGAAATTTTTCACATTGGGATTTTATGTGATAGACCAACACAAAGTGGCATATAATTGTGAAGTGGAAGGAAAATGACAAATGGTTTACAATTTTTTTTACAAATATCCGAAGTGTGTGGCGTGCATTTGTATTCAGCCCCCCTGAGTCAATACTTTGTAGAATCACCTTTCACTGCAATTACAGCTGAGAGTCTTTTTGGGTATGCGTCTACCAGCTTTGCACAACTATAAAGTGCCTATTTTTGCCTATTCTTTGCAAAATGGCTCAAGCTCTGTCAGATTGGATGGAGAGAGTCTGTGAGTAGCAATTTTCAAATCTTGCCACAGATTCTCAATTAGATTTAGGTCTGGACTTTGGGCCATTTCTAACACATGAATATGCTTTCATCTAAACCATTCCATTGTAGCTCTGGCTGTATGTTTAGGGTCGTTGTCCTGCTGGAAGGTGAACCTCCGCCCCAGTCTTTTTTTTTTCCCCCAAGAGATAATGTTCATAACAGTATGATTATACCAGCATAGTAACAGTACAATTATTACTGCTCAACTATGTACTCAAGACCTATGAACCAAAAGTATGTGGTATTGGACATTGAGATAAAGATATCATACGTGAGTAAGTGATCAGCTAAAAGTGGGTATGACATTGTCCCTGGAGTCCGGGAAGGTGGGCTAGCTAAAAAGTGTCATCAAAGTCAGAGTTGACATAGTTCTTGGAAGTAGGTAAAAGTGTTGATGAAAGATTCGTATTTCTCTGGAGACAAAGTCGTGGACATAAAGGTTTCCCCATCTTAGATTAAAGCGTTTCATAGAAGTAGCGTTGGTAAAGTCGGTGGTAGTCTTCTCCCTGTAAAGTAGCAAAGTTCATTCTCGTTTAACCAGTGATACTGTTGGGCATGAAGAGGTAGTCCAATTTTTTTAGGATTAGTTCTCTGGGCCCCTGGAGGACATATTAAAATCCATGTAATGTGCTTGAGATTTTCATTTGTCGATGTTTGTTTGTGGGCAAAGGCGATTGACCCAGTATCCAAAGAGCAGGAGAGTGGGGTCCTTTGGGAATTGGATGAGAGTAAGTCTGTGTATAAAGGATAGAACTTGGTCCCAAAAATGGAGACTTGCGGGCAGGTCCAAAAGTGGTGTTAGAGAGGGCTTCAGCTGTGAACAAAGTGGGCACATGGCGGATTGACTGTTAGATTTTTCGGATAAAAAAGTTATGTAAGCCTGATGCATAAGTTTTAGCTGAGTCTCTCCCTGTGTTTTATTCAGTATCAATTGGAGAACGTGATTATATCCCTAAAGCATCTTGATAGTGATTTCTTCATCGGGGAAATCTTTACCTCAGTTAGCTGCTGATGACGAGTTAAAGGAAGGAGTCTATTTGCAGATTAGAGGTTTATAGATGTCTGAGTTTGAATATGAGCCCTTGTTTAGAAGACTATCTAATATAGATGAAATCTTTTACCTCTCACCCTGCACTGGATGGTGAGGAAACTAATATATTGCCAGTAGTAGAAAATGTGAAATGCTGGTAGGGAGAGTTTTTCAGCAATATCCTTGAATATACGGGGGGGGCCCAGAGTCTAGGTCGAATAGTGATGAGACTAAAATAAAGCCTTGACCGTGCCAGGTAGAGAAAGCTTCATGGTGTAACCCTGAGGGAAACCTGAGGTTACCTTGAATGGGCAGAAGCCTGGAGATGAAAGAGGAGATATCCATCTTCTTTCTAATTTCCCTCCAAACGATCAGTGTCCCGCAGTAGGAGATTATGTTGTAAAGTTGGATGCAGATAATTCCATTTGCAGTGCAATAATGCCATCAGGGAATACGGGCGTACCATTTTTGAATCGAGGGACCAATTGGAGTAGTGAGAGGCCCCTAGGATCCAATCCAAACCTATACAGAGCAAACATGTATGACCTGATTTTGGGAAGATTAGCACCTCCTTTCCTTCTGGGTAGATATAGTTTCGTTAGAGCTATACGCGGTTGCTTTTTTTGGCAGATGAATTAAGAAGGCCCTGTTCAACACCTGGATATCTTTGTGTTTTAACAATAGTGCAATAGTTTGGAGACGATACAGTAGTCGAGCAAAACTGACCATTTTGAATAAATGGCATCTCCCCAGAAGAGATGAAGGTAGATCCATTCAGTTCTATAATTCCTGGGCAGTTTTCTTAAATAAGGGGGGATAGTTCAAGGTATACAATGCGGAAGGGGTCCTGCCTATTTTATTAGCTAGATAAGTGATGCTATGATTAGCTACAGAAAAAGGGAGGAAGAGGCCCTAATGGAAATTGGGAGTATACCAAGATGGAGAATTTCACTTTTACTATAGCTGATACGGATGCCAGAATATAGTCTAAACTCATCAAAGATTTTCTTAATAGTTGACATGGAGGAGGGGTTTGCGGTGAAAATGAGGACGTCATCCCCGAATAGTTTGGTACGTATTTCACATTCACCGATAAGTATACCATGGAGGGGGGCTTTTTCAAAGAAATAGCTGGTGAGGGCTTTCAGTGCTAAATTGAACAGCAGCGAAGAGAGAGAGGGCACCCTGTCTAGTTCTTTTAAAGCGCCGAAAGTTGTCTGAGAGGAGTCCCGCCACCACCAGCCTGGCTGTTGGAGAAGCATACATTGTCTGAATGAGATGACTAAATGGACCGGAGAAACAGTTTTGTGAGGACTAAAGAGGGCAAGTCAAAACTGACATTATTGAAAGCTTTCTCAGCATCCAGGGTGATGTCTAAATATCTCCCTGGATTGGCTTTGGCATGCTCACGAACCATCATAACCTTATGGATGTTTAGGGTTGCTGTTCTCCCCCTAACGAAACCATATTGAGCGGGGTTAATTAGGGAAGGGAGGATGTTGGCGAGTCTGGCCGTTACTATTTGGGAGAGGATTTTGACATCCAAATTCAGAAGCAAGATGGGTCTATATGAACCCGGTTCTAGTGGGTTTTTCCTCTTTTTTGAAAGTAATTTAATGATGGCTTGGTTCCCGGTGAGAAGGTAAGGTCCCCCAGACCAAATGCCATTGTAAACTTGCAGAAGAGTGGGTTTAACTATATCTTGTAGTGACTTGAATAATTCTCCTGTAAAGCCATCAAGGCCAGGGGCCTTGTTGGGAGCTAGACGTTTAAAAGTTGTGAAGCGTTCTGTCATGGGTATGGGTAAATTTAGGGTATCAAGTTGGGGAGGTGGATTCTGTCAAGGAATCTCTGTGCTAGGTCTTTGTCTATGGGATTGTGGGCGTATAGACAGAAATAGTATTGCAGCATTACATTATTGACCTCTTGCGAAAGATTTGACCGTGCCTCCATAGTCATGTAGTGAGGTGATGAAAGTAGGGTGGTGGGGACTTCTACATAGTCTGGCTAGAGGTTTACCCGAATTGTTCCTTAATTTATGAAGTGTGCCATCAGCATGTGCATGTTTTGTTAATTCCAGTTTTTCTGCCCATGAATCGAAAGATCGTTTAGTGGCATGCTATTCAAATCTATTTGCAGGAGTATTGTGGGAAACTAGGGAGCATTAAGCAAGTTTAAGACGTGAGCTGGCTTCTCGTAGCTTTTTAGAGAATGCTTCTTATAGGAGGCAATAACCTGACCTCTAAGGAATGCTTTGCCAGCTTTCCATAAAAGATTGGGGTTGTCTTTGTGGGCAGAATTTGCGGTTGAAAATTCCTCCCAGGCTGCACTCATAAAAGTTTGAAAGTCTGCTTTATTTGAGAGGTAGGATGAAAAGCGCCATAAACAGAGATTGGATTGAGGCATGCGGTCTGCTAGTGAGACCGAAATCGGAGCAAAATCATGGATTTCTGTGGAAGAGAGCAAGGGAATGATGCTATCGGTGCCAAAGATGTAATACATTCTGGTGAATATGTTGTGAGGGGGAGAGTAGAAGGTGAACTCCTTATCGACAATTTGGAAAAGTCGCTAGACATCGGTGAGATGTTAGGGATTCAATAGAAGAGGCAAAATAAGTTGGTCTAGGGTTGACACCTCTTGTAGGGGGGCGCGTGGACGTGGATCTGTCTTCATATAGGTCAATGATTGTGTTGAAGTCTCCTCCCACTAGGTGAAGGATAAGGGGAAGTTGTATTAGCCTGGCAGTCAGGTCGCAAAAGAATTGTTTATTTGGGCTAATGGGTGCATAAACTTTTGAGATCTTTAGTTCCCTGTTGCCAAGACAAAGACGAGCAGAGAGAAAACGCCCTTGGCTATCGGAGTCTACAGATAGGATCTCACAGGGGAGGTTTTTATGGATTAACCGGAGTACCCCGGCTTTTCTCCCAACTGCATCTAAAGCTAGGACTGTACCCACCCAGAGCTTTTTCATACGATTGAAATTGGGGGAAGTGAGATGTGATTCCTGCAACAGGGTGATATTTGTTTTTAATCTTTTTTAAGATGGCAGAGTAGCTTTAGTCTCTTAATGGGGCATCTAAGCCCTTTCACATTCCATGATGTAATTCCCATGGAGGAATTTTAAGTTACAAAGATTAGAGGTGCCGGTGTATTTGCAAGAATGGCTTCCAAGGAGGGACAGGGGAAGGGACCTAGGGGTGTCAGAGATAGCCTCGTAGTCATACTAGGTGAGTTTTGGATAAAAACTGGTGAGCAGTGGGAATAGTTTTAGATACATAACAAGAAAAGAAAAACAAAACCAAACCAACAGATAACAGTGAGACTTTTTTCCACATGGGGTCACTGAGGAAGACCGACTCCCATGAGCTTGCAAGTTGTCATGAGTTAAGATGGATGCCTGTCTGGGAGAATAGCACCCCCTAACCGAGCCCATAGTTATATTAGGGAGGACAAACTAATGGGTAGAGCACACTGAAAGCGAAGTCCTAGAGGGGTAATCTAGGGGTAATACCAACTGTAAGGTAAATACAGATTTGTCTAATCAGCAGATAAACGCATAAAAACAAAAACGCACAACTGTGTTGATTTTTTTTTTTTACCCATGCCCCTATAAAGGATTACCTTGAAGTGGAACAATCGGCGATTCCTGGAGCAGTTATTGGAACCAGAAAATTTAAAGCGCTTGGGAGGATCTTTTCTTGGGCCCTGTTGGTCCAAGGGACGTGAGCTAGGAGGTGCCCTAGATAGGAGATTGGAGAGGGCCTCCAGGTTTAGCGAGTGCAGAACAATTTTGAATGGAGGGATCATGAAAGGCAAGTTGTATTGCGGGGAATGCCAAGACGTAGTATTGCAGGGTATGCCAAGATTAATTTGTTTTGTTGCTTGAACAACTCTGTGCAGATATGTTAAAATGCCTTCTTCTTGGATATCTCTATAGAATAATCTGCGAAAATTAGGATCTTGATGCCATCCACTTGCAGAGATCTGGTTTGGTGGTATTACTGTAGATTGGCAGCTTTGTCAGTGTAGTTTAGATATTTGGCAATGACCAGACGAGGAGACAGTGAGCCCGTTCAACGATGCACATGATAATGAGGCCTAACGCTGCCGGAATGCCGGTGGCACAGAAATCCAAGAGGGAGGTTGATTTGCAGGGATTCTGTGACTCCTTCAAATTGTAGATTGTAGAGCCTCAATCTGTTTTCTAGGTCCTCAAGCTTTTGCAGAATAAACTGATTGGGTTTGTCCTGGTTTTGTTCAGTGAATTGGTCTTGGTAACGTCCATCCTCTATGGTGGAGAGCCTAATTTCTGCCTCATTGAGGCGAGATGTGTGGCCACCTAATTCTTTTTTAGTTTGATCCATACCTGCCTGCACTGCCTTCTCTACTATGGAGGCTATGCTGGGAGCAAGAAGTGCAGCTACTGCTTGTGCTATGTGCTTTGTGCTGTGATCCATAGGCAGGGTAGAGGGATAAGTGGGGCCAGCACTGACCTCCATGTTGGCAGTGACTGCCATGTTAAGGAGCGGGCTGTGTCAAAGGGATCAGGCGGGCGCTGGGCAGCCTGCGAGTGAGAGCCGCCTTTATCCAGGAATCGCTCCATAGGTGCTGGGGGTGGAGCAGTGAGGCACGCAGATGGTCCAGGTTGGTGTGGGAAGCAGGTTTATTGTAGCTGTAAGCTGTAAGCCATAATCATCAAAATTTTAAGAAAGAAATGCTTGAAATATATCACTCTGTGTGCATCTATATAAAATGTACGCGTTTAACTTTTTGAATTGAATTACTGAAATAAATTAACTTTTTGATATTCTAATTTTATGAGATGCTCCTTAATTTAATATTATTGGAAAATGCACTAGTCTTGGTTAATTACCCTATTTTACCAAATGCTCACCATACACGTTTTAATCTGACCGTAAAATCAACCTTCTATTCATCAAAATATGTAACACGAGGACCCACTCAGTCAATTTGTATCCAACCAGGCAGGACCATGTATTATATATTAGTTGTTTGTAGACCAAATTATTGTACAGTCAGATTGCAATGTGTGCGTGGCACAATCCTGAATTCTGCATGTAACACAATCCCAAATTCTGCTTTCTGTACACAGTGCACCTCTGAATCCTGAAGACTGCACTCTGCAAGTAGCACAATATTTTGTTGTATGTTTTAACAAACTCCCTTATAAATAAACACTCTCAAAGTGTTTGTAACCCTTATAGCAAGTTAAATGGCACAGCACTTGTGCCATCTAACCTGCCCCTCTGTAAACTGTAAAAAAAAAAATCTGATCCTGACACTTCCTGTGTCCCCCTCTGTGAGCTGACCACGATAATCATGACTGCTGAGCCCTGACTACCGTGGTCAGTATGTCCCTCCGTTCCCCCCCCCCCCCAGCTCTGTGTGTCTATGTGAGCTGTCTCTGCCCCGCCCCCCCTTGACGATTTTCGTAGTACATTTAAAATGAAGAAATGTCACTGCCTGCCCCTCTGCTTTATTCAGCGTTAAAAGAGAAGTATGGGTTTCCTTTTTTTTGCTTTGTCCTAATCCTTATGAGCTGCTAGTATCTACAAATCTTTTCTGCCCTCTGAGAAGTGCCCCTGTGGGAGGGTCTGCCATGTGTTTTTGGTAAAAAAAATCCAATAAGCGTATACAGTGCCTTTAAAAAAACGTATTCATAATCCTTGAAATTTTTCACATTGGGATTTTATGTGATAGACCAACACAAAGTGGCATATAATTGTGAAGTGGAAGGAAAATGACAAATGGTTTACAATTTTTTTTACAAATATCCGAAGTGTGTGGCGTGCATTTGTATTCAGCCCCCCTGAGTCAATACTTTGTAGAATCACCTTTCACTGCAATTACAGCTGAGAGTCTTTTTGGGTATGCGTCTACCAGCTTTGCACAACTATAAAGTGCCTATTTTTGCCTATTCTTTGCAAAATGGCTCAAGCTCTGTCAGATTGGATGGAGAGAGTCTGTGAGTAGCAATTTTCAAATCTTGCCACAGATTCTCAATTAGATTTAGGTCTGGACTTTGGGCCATTTCTAACACATGAATATGCTTTCATCTAAACCATTCCATTGTAGCTCTGGCTGTATGTTTAGGGTCGTTGTCCTGCTGGAAGGTGAACCTCCGCCCCAGTCTTTTGCCGGCTGAAACAGGTTTTCTTCTAAGATTGCTCTGTATTTGGCTCCATCCATCTTCCCATAACTCTGACCATTTTCCCTGTCCCTGCTGAAGAAAAGCATCCCTACAACATGCTTGCTAGTACAATGTTTCATGGTTTTGATGGTTTGTTCAGGGTGATGTGCAATGTTAATGATAAAGGATAAAAACATCTGGAATTTTATATGAGGTTATAACAAGTAAAGTTCATAGCCTCCATCCCTAAATCGGAAGACTAACTAGGGGGGAGCACAGTGGGACTTTATGTATGTCTGGCCATGTCTCCAAGGTAGTATTCTCAGGAATACTACCGGTACATCGAGCCACACCAGAAAGGCAGAGGGAGATTAGGGAAGTAAACAAGTGGCTGAAGAGCTGGTGCAGTAAGGAGGGGTTTGGGTTCCTGGAGGACTGGGCCGACTTCTCAGTCGGTAACCGGTACTATAGAAGGGACGGACTGCACCTAAATGAGGAGGGTGCAGATCTGCTGGGAATGAAGATGGACAAAAAGTTAGAGGGGTTTTTAAACTAGGCAATGGGGGGGAGGGTCCAGAGACAGTGATAGCCAGCGCGGAAGATATTCCAGAGGGTAGTATTGGGGGCATTAGTAGTAGGTTAACCAAAGCACAAAAACACAAGGTGAGTATAGTAGCAAGTCCTAGTTGCAATCTTGAAACACCCAATACGAGGACAATATGCGACCGGTCTAAACTATGTGGCATGTTCACCAATGCCAGGAGCATGGTGGACAAGATGGGTGAACTAGAGATACTGTTGTACAAGGAGGATTTGGATTTTGTGGGAATTTCAGAGACCTGGTTCAACAGCTCTCATGATTGGCTGGCAAACATTCAAGGGTATACCCTATACCGCAAGGATAGAGAGGGTAAAAAAGGGGGAGGGGTATGCCTATATATCAAGAATAATGTACAAGCGAATGTAAGAGATGACATCACTGAGGGAGCTAGAGAGGAGGTGGAATCCTTATGGGTAGAGCTCCAAAGGGATGAAGCTAAGGGGAAAATAATACTGGGAGTATGCTATAGGCCCCCTAACCTGAGGGAGGAAGTGGAGACGGATCTCCTATCACAAATTGGATTAGCAGCAAGGATGGGAAGTGTTATCATAATGGGGGATTTCAATTATCCAGACATAGACTGGGCGGAGGGAACCGCGCATTCATTTAAGGCTCGCCAGTTCCTTAATGTCTTGCAGGACAATTTTATGGGTCAGATGGTAGACGCACCAACTAGAAATAAAACATTACTGGATCTACTGATTACCAACAATACAGACCTGATCACAGATGTGGAAATACGGGGCAATTTAGGTAACAGCGATCACAGGTCAATTAGTTTCAGTATAAATCTCACAAATAGGAAACATGAAGGGAACACAAAGACACTGAATTTCAAAAGAGCCAACTTCCCTAAACTACAAACCTTGCTAAAAGGCATAAATTGGGATAAAATATTAGGAACAAAGAATACGGAGGAGAGATGGGTTTGCTTTAAGAGCATATTAAATAAGGGCATTAGCCAATGTATCCCATTGGGTAATAAATTTAAAAGAGCGAACAAAAATCCTGGATGGCTTAACTCCAATGTAAAAATGCATATAAAAGCAAATGAGAAGGCCTTCAAAAAATACAAGGTTGAGGGATCATCCTCAGCATTCAGACTTTATAAAGAATGCAATAAGAAATGTAAGGGTGCAATTAGGACGGCTAAGATAGAACATGAAAGACACATAGCGGAGGAGAGCAAAAAAAATCCCAAGAAATTCTTTAAGTATGTAAACAGTAAAAAAGGGAGGACAGACCATATTGGCCCCATAAAGAATGAGGAAGGACATCTGGTTACAAAGGATGGGGGGGATGGCAAAGGTATTGAATTTATTCTTCTCAGTCTTCACGGGTGAATCGGGGGGCTTCAGTAACCAAAACTGCAGTGTTTATCCTCATGACACAACACAGGAAGCACCTCCATGGTTAACAGAGAACGGAATTAAAATTAGACTTGAGAAACTTAACATTAATAAATCACCGGGACCAGATGGCTTGCATCCGAGGGTACTTAGGGAACTCAGTCAGGTGATTGCCAGACCGTTGTTCCTAATTTTTACAGACAGTCTATTGACTGGAATGGTACCAGCTGATTGGAGAAAAGCACCAATATTTAAAAAGGGCCCAAAAAACATCCCTGGGAATTACAGACCAGTTAGCCTAACATCAATAGTATGTAAACTCTTGGAGGGGATGATAAGGGACTATATACAAGATTTTAGTAATAAGAAAGATATCATTAGCAGTAATCAGCATGGATTCATGAAGAATTGTTCTTGCCAAACCAATCTATTAACCTTCTATGAGGAGGTGAGTTGCCATCTAGATAAAGGAAGGCCCGTAGACGTGGTGTATCTGGATTTTGCAAAAGCATTTGACACAGTTCCCCATAAACGTTTACTGTACAAAATAAGGTCCATTGGCATGGACCATAGGGTGAGTACATGGATTGAAAACTGGCTACAAGGGCGTGTTCAGAGGGTGGTGATAAATGGGGAGTACTCAGAATGGTCAGGGGTGGGTAGTGGGGTTCCCCAGGGTTCTGTGCTGGGACCAATCCTATTTAATTTGTTTATAAACGACCTGGAGGATGGGATAAACAGTTCAAACTCTGTATTTGCAGGCGATACTAAGCTAAGCAGGGCAATAACTTCTCCGCAGGATGTGGAAACCTTGCAAAAAGACCTGAACAAATTAATGGGGTGGGCGACTACATGGCAAATGAGGTTCAATGTAGAAAAATGTAAAATAATGCATTTGGGTGGCAAAAATATGAATGCAATCTATACACTGGGGGGGAGAACCTCTGGGGGAATCTAGGATGGAAAAGGACCTGGGGGTCCTAGTAGATGATAGGCTCAGCAATGGCATGCAATGCCAAGCTGCTGCTAATAAAGCAAACAGAATATTGGCATGCATTAAAAGGGGGATCAAATCCAGAGATAAAACGATAATTCTCCCGCTCTACAAGACTCTGGTCCGGCCGCACCTGGAGTATGCTGTCCAGTTCTGGGCACCAGTCCTCAGGAAGGATGTACTGGAAATGGAGCGAGTATAAAGAAGGGCAACAAAGCTAATAAAGGGTCTGGAGGATCTTGGTTATGAGGAAAGGTTGCGAGCGCTGAACTTATTCTCTCTGGAGAAGAGACGCTTGAGAGGGGATATGATTTCAATTTACAAATACTGTACTGGTGACTCCACAATAGGGATAAAACTTTTTCGCAGAAGAGAGTTTAATAAGACTCGTGGCCACTCATTACAATTAGAATAAAAGAGGTTTAACCTTAAACTACGTAGAGGGTTCTTTACTGTAAGAGCTGCAAGGATGTGGAATTCCCTTCCACAGGCGGTGGTCTCAGCGGGGAGCATTGATAGCTTCAAGAAACTATTAGATAATCACCTGAATAACCGCAACATACAGGGATATGTAATGTAATACTGACACATAATCGCACACATAGGTTGGACTTGATGGACGTGTGTCTTTTTTCAACCTCACCTACTATGTAACTATGTAACTAGTGATGGTATGCAAACTGCTATATAATAGTAAATTGTAAACAAGGAATGATTTTATATAAGGATAAAATATTTATTCCATAATGTAATACATACAGGCATAATAAAACAGTACTACATGGTATTGCCAGACTCTCTTGATCCATTTGAATAAGATAATATAAAACATATACAATAATACCAGCATAGTACAGTGAGGATACAAATTGTTCCTGGATGGTACCGTGAGTAGCAACGTGAGTGCGCCGGCGCAGAGTACTTCCATCGGCGTCCTTCATGAAGAGGCTTGGCGCCAATCGCTTGGCGGACTCGTCCTCTTGGGTGATAGCATCTCCCCTCCCATTGGGCGCCTGCGTGACATTGGTGGTTACCCAACGCCTGTCCACTGAGTATTTATACTCCCCTCATTGTGTTCAGACACTCCTTGTGGCTGGTTGTGTGGACACTGTGCACCATTGAGTCTAGCACACTTGATTTAGATATCAAGGTAATATTGTATTCTCTTCTTTTTTGCCTTTCCACACCTTGGACTTTTTTTAATCTGTTTTTTTTTTTTTTTGGTAATCTGGTAATTATTGTGTTACTCCTTCACTATTATTTTTTTTTTAATTTACATCCTAGGTCCTACCTTCTTTACTTTACTTTGCTGAATTCACCTTTTATCACTGTCTGGTACCACCTATGGTTCACCCCCCCTTATTTACTAGGTATATTATACTGTGCTTTGTTCAATCACGATCATATTTATCTACTCTATATAGGTTCTTGGTGATTTTATGCATATCACCCTTATGCATGGGATATCACACTCCTCAAAATATCTATTCCTTGATGGGTTGTCATCTTTGTGTTCTGGGTTTTACCGCCTCAGCTTCCTGGACTGATGAGTACCCCGGCTGGCCTCCAGTCCTCACCGCTTCACACCTAGACTCTTACTTGATTCCCAGTAAGGTGGGTTCTATTCCACTACCCTCTTTGTATCCCCCTCTCCCATGCTTAGACATAGTGCTTATTTACAATTTACATTATCTATTTACATCTTTAGATACCCATATTGCATCCTCTCCTGATGAGTGAAGGTATTCCACGAATTGCATCAAGCAATTGGATTCTACTCATGTTACCATCCAGGAACAATTTGTAACCTCACTGTACTATGCTGGTATTATTGTATATGGTTTACATTGTTATTCATATGGATCAAAAGAGTCTGGCAATACCATGTATTAGGCTCGGTTCACACAGGGGCAACATGACTTACAGCGCGACTTGGAGGCGACTTCAGCGCGACTTTGAGCGACTTCCAACGTGACTTCAAGTCACCTCCAGGACAGGCGACTTTGCCTGTGGCCAATCAGAGCTAATCAGCTACTGTGACATCATTGTTGTACCTGGCTAAATTCTTTTCTTCTTCCTGTTAAGTCGCTTCACTATAGACGAGGATCCGACTTCAAGACGACTTCCATTGAAATCTATGGGTACAAGTCCCCTAGAAGTTGCCTTGAAGTAGTACAGGAACCTTTTCTGAAGTCGGAGCGACTGCAGTAGCGTACATTAAGATGGCTCTCATTAACTAGTATGCAATTTCTGATGTCAAGCGACTTGAGGTCTGACAAGTCGGATCCCAAGTCGCGGTAGTGTGAACCGAGCCTTACTATTTTATTATGCTATTATGCTTGTATGTATTACATTATGGAATAAATATTTTATCCTTAAATAAAATCATTCCTTGTTTACAATTTACTATTATATAGCAGTTTGCATACCATCACTAGTTACTGGCCAGACATATTTGTACCCATTTATCTTGATGTGCAGTGTTAGTTTTCTGCCACACACAGCGTTTTGCTTTTAGGCCAGAAAGTTCAATTTTGCTCTCATCTGACCAGAGCACCTTCTTCCATGTTTTCTGTGTCCCCCATATGGCTTCTCGCAAACTGAAAATGGGACGTTGTGTTTTCTTTCAACAATGGCTTTCTTTTTGCCACTCTTCTATCTCTTCTATAGAGTTTTGTAGCGTGCATGACTAATAGCTGTCCTGTGGACAGATTCTCCAGAGTTACCATAGGCCTCTTGGCTGCTTCTCTGATGAATGTTCTCCTTGCCCAGCCTGTCAGTTTAGGTGGACGGCCATGTCTTGGTAGGTTTGCAGTTGTGCCATAGTCTTTCCATTTTCGGATGATGGATTGAACAGTACTCCGTGAGATGTTCAAAGCTTGGGATATTTTTTTATAGCCTAACCCTGCTTTAAACTTCTCCACTCTTTGTGTTGGTTTATCACATAAAATCCCAATAAAATACATTTACATTTTTGGTTGTAGCATGGCAAAATGTGGAAAATTTCAAGGGGTATGAATACTTTTTCAAGGCACTGTATTGATTGGTTTACTCGAACGTCATAGTGTCTACAAACTATGGTATATACAGTATACTGCTATTTTTCTTTTCTTTTTTTTTTTTTATATATACTAGTGGCGGTGATCAGCGACTTATAGCGTGACTGCAATATTGCGGCTGACAATAGGACACTGACACTTTGCGGGAACCAGTGGCACTAATACAGCCGTAGCAAAAAGTTTTGAGAATGACACAAATATGAATTTTCACAAAGTCTGCTGCCTCAGTTTTTATAAAAGCAATTTGCATATACTCCAGAATGTTATGAAGCGTGATCGGATGAATTGCAATTAGTTGCAAAGTCCCCTTTTGCCATGAAAATGAACTTAATGCCATAAAAAAACATTTCCACTGCATTTGTGAAGAATGCTTCCGAGCGCCCAAGAAGGTCCAGTAAGCGCCAGGACCGTCTCCTACAGTTGAGTCAGCTGCTGGATGGGGGCACCCCCAGTGCTGAGCTTGCTTAGAAATGGCAGCAGGCAGGTGTGAGTGCATCTGCACGCACAGCGAGGTGAAGACTTTTGGAGGATGGCCTGGTGTCAAGAAGGGCAGCAAAGAAGCCACTTCTCTTCAGGAAAAACATCAGGAACAGACTGATATTCTGCAAAAGGTACAGGGATTGGACTGCTGAGGACTGGGGTAAAGTCATTTTCTCTTATGAATGTCCATTCTGATTGGAGGGCGGCATCCGGAAAAAAAACTTGTCCGGAGAATAAAAGGTGAGCGCTACCATTCATGTGTGGGGTTGCTTCTTGGCCAAGGTAGTGGGCTCACTCACAATTTTGCCTAAGAACACAGCCATACATAAAAAACAATACAAAAACATCCTCTGAGAGCAACTTCTCCCAACCATCCAAGAACAGTTTGGTGAGGAACAATGCCTTTTCCAGCATGATGGACCACCTTGCCATAGGACAAAATAGATAACTAAGGGGCTTGAGGAACAAAACATCAACATTTTGGGTCCATGGCCAGTAAACTCCCCAGACCTTAATCCCTTTGAGAACTTGTGGTCAATCCTCAAGGGGGGGGGGGGGGGGAACAAAAAAAAACATTGATTATGAAAGAATGGGCTGTCATCAGTCAGGATGTGGCCCAGACGTTAATTGACAGGATGCCAGGGCGAATTGCAGAGGCCTTGGAAAAAGAAGGGTCAACACTGCAAATATTGACTCTTTGCTTAGCCACTTGCGGACCGGGCCATAGCCGAAAGATGGCTATAGCACAGTCGTCTAGTTCTCGGAGGACATCCTCCCGAACTTGCACTTCCCGCGCGCACCATGGAGCACGCACACATTGGTGTCCGTGCTAGCCAGGTTCACCGGACCCGGCGCATCACAGATCATGGTAAAGGGTCAATGACAGCAGCCCATTACCATGTGATCACTTTGTCCAATGACAGAGTAATCACAATGTAAAAAACCTGGGTCATGCAGGGGTTCAGCTCTATCCTCTCCTCACACCGTTAGTGTGAGAGGAGAGAAGATCGAGTGAAGCACAGTAAGTCGAATTGATTTTTTTCTGTGCTTCACAGTGCCCTCCAGTGCTACTACAGTGCCCCATGTGCCACATCAGTGATCTACAGTGCCACTGCAGTGCTTATATGTGCTCATCTGTGCCACCTCAGTGCAAATCAAAGGGACAGTGTAAAAAAAATGAATAATATGTGTGTATGTGTGTATATATATATATATATATATATATATATATATATATATATATATATATATATATATATAATATAATTTTACCGTTTTACTCATAAGTTTACACACCCTGGAAGAATTTGATTTCTTGGCCATTTTTCAGAGAATATATTTGATAACACAAAAACATTTCCTCCACTCATGGTTAGTGTTTGGCTGAAGCCATTTATTATCAATCAACTGTGTTTACTTTTGCTTGCGCGCAGAAGTGACTGCATACGTAGGTCACGCCCACATATGTTAACAGTGTTCAAACCACACATGAGCGTTATCGCCGCGAGCGTCAGAGTGAGAACAATAATTCTAACACTAGACCTCCTCTGTAACTCTAAACTGTTAGAAATTTTGAAAGCGTCACCTATGGAGATTTTATGCAAGTACCATAGTTTGGCACCATTTCACAAGTGTGCACAATTTTAAAGCTTGACATGTTGGGTATCTATTTACTCGGTGCAACATCATCTTTCATATTTTACAAAAAATATGAAATGTCCTTCATCAGAGCCCAACACTGATGAGGTTGTGATGGGCTCTGATGAAGGACATACCTTCAAAACGCATCAGCCAGCAGGGACCCTGGTGAGGTCCTCCTTTCGCTAGAAGCTTTGGCAAAGTCAGGAGCTAGTAGCCCATATAGTGGCCGGATGAGCACAGGCACTACCTATGTTTGTGAGTAGTTACATTTTTACATTTGATCTAAAATAAAATTGTTGTTAGATAATGCACTAGGCCAGTGCACCCTCTGTTTTTATCTATTATCCACACTGATTATATATATATATATATATATATATATATATATATATATATATATATATATAGCATTCCCTAAAATACTCTATTTAGGTTCTAGCTATTACCATACTAAAATAAATGCATTTTACCTAAAGTATTGGGTCACCTGCCTTTACACGCAGGTGAACTTCCCAGTCTTAGTCCGTAGGGTTCAATATTGAGTTGGCCCACCCTTTGCAGCTATAACAGCTTCAACTCTTCTGCCAAGGCTGTCCACAAGGACACTTATGTTGGTGAGAAAGCCTAGCTCCGCTCTAATTCATCCCAAAAGTGTTCTATCGGGTTGAGGTCAGGACTCTGTGCAGGCCAGTCAAGTTCCTCCACCCCAAACTCGCTCATCCATGTCTTTATGGACCTTGCTTTGTGCACTGGTGCCCAGTCATGTTGGAACAGGAAGGGGCCATCCCCAAACTGTTCCCAGAAGGTTGGGAGCATGAAATTGTCCAAATTTCTTCCTTCGTAACTCCTCTCTTGGTAATCTATGTACATTGCAGGGATTTTAGCAAGCTTTGTTGCAGATTCCTACCTTTTTGTTATTCTGAAGAAAAAGTTGTTTGTGTCCATGTGCAGAGTGAAGGAGTATGGGAGTGGTTTAATAATTATCAATCAGCTGCTGCACCTGCATGGCTCTAATGAGGAAATTGGCAGGGTCTGCATCGCTTTAGACATGTTTTCTCTTTAGGAATACCTCACCAAAAATGACATTTTAGTTGCAGGGGATGCTTAAAAAACCTGGTTTGTATCTTCGTACAGACTTCTGTGAAAATCAGTAAGCCAATCACACAAGCAGGAAATTAAATTTTCAGGGGGCGTTTTGTACACAATCTGTGTGCAGAGCGCCTCTGGGTAGTCACATTGATTGCACTGCATTATACAGAAAATTACAGCACTGTAGATTGATAGGAAAATGTAATTTTGTAGTAACAGTCAATTAAAATATGATTTTAGTTGCAACTTTATGATTTATTTTTTTTGGTGTGAATTCTTTTCCTACAAAAGTGGAGTTACCCATTAAGTTATATATACCTTCACCTACTGGCATCTTTGTCTTTCTTTAACTTTTTCTGGCCCCTTCCCCTTCTTTTTCTATTCTACAGTCTCCTCTTCCTCTCATCCAGGCCCTTCTCTCCCTTACTGGACCCATGTCTTCCTAAGAGGGGGACAGAGGAGTTGGTGACTCATCTTCATGTTCTATTACATAAATGTAAAAAAAAAACTGTTATAGGTGGTGTAATAAGAAGTTTTGTATCTTCTTCTTTTATTTTTTCACTGATTCGTTCAGTTTTTTCCATCCATTTGTTTGTCTCCGCTGTCCTCCTTCTCCTCTCTCTTGCCAACCCCCATTTCTAGGGTTATGTGGGAAAACATTATTTCTCTCAGTTCTGAGATCTAGGGGGCGCTTTATGCTCTCCTTTCCTCTTTTCTGCACTTATTGGTGTTCAAATTGATACTCCCTCTCTTCTCATTTTATATTTTTATATATCAATGATTCAGTTTGTTCTAGGTTATTTTCAGTGCAGGGAGAAGCAGGTTTACAAAAGTATACACTAGAGGTATTGAATTAAAATTCAAGGATGTCCAGTTGCTAAAATTTTCTTCCAGCTGAGTACATCTTTGTGCCATTATGAGATTAACTTTATACATTGGGTGCCCCACAAATCAGGATCCCCAATCGGAGTACACTTGCATATCTGTCTTGCCCACTGATGCTCTCATCAGTGTGCTCCCATATATCAGTCGCCACCATTAGAATATCCACCTTAGATCAGTTGCCCCCATTAAAGTACCCCCTTACATCAGGTGACCCATCAGAGTGCCCATTAGATAAGGTGTCCCTGTCCGAGTGCCCAGTGTACATGACCAATATGTCCATGCAGGCAGGGGGCAGGAGCTAGGAAGGCAAATTTGCTGCAGGGGGTGAAGCACATGTGTGATGTCAATGGTTGCTAGAGCACCGGCAGTCCTAGCAACCAATGACTGCTGCTCAGTGGAGATCCAGCGCTGCAGACTGCTGGTCTGGTGGTATCACTCAGTCTGGAGTATCTGCCATTTAGTGAAGGCTCCTATACACCAAGAGCAGTGGCCACTGGCTATATATTGTGTGTGTGTGTGGAGGGGGGGGGGGGGCGGCTGCTGACACTAGCTAGATAACAGAAACAAGTTACTGCAGCTGTCAGCATGACATAACGCTGAACTCTGAATGTTGTTTGAATTGTGAAAGCGGGTGCCAGGAGTGGATTACCCGCCCACTGTCACAATGGGGGATCTGGCCGGTGTTGTGGCAGGTGATTTAGTTACATGTTACTAAAGGTGAACCTAGCCCTTTAATTTCTGCAACACAGGGACATTACTTGTATATTGCCATGTAGGGAAGCTGGAATTTAGAAAATAACATTTTTAAAAATGAACTTGGCCTTTTAAGCCATTTGTAAGTGCATAACAGTAGGCAAGTCTGTTTTTACTCAAAGTCCTGCACAATTGAGAAACCTAATATTTTTTTTTTTTTTTTTTTTACTTTTTTAATTCTGAAAGTTTCCTGTGTATTGAAATTATTATGAAAAGCTGTGTTTTTTTACTGACCACTAACACACATTTTCTTTTAAAGTCTGCAGCATCTCTTCTTGCCAATACTTCACCTTTGACCCTTATGGCTGCACCATTATCAGTAACTAATCCCAACGTGACAACAACCTCACTTAGTCCATTTGGCATGTTGGGTGGCCTGGTACCTGTTAATATGCCATTCCAGTTTCCTTTGGAGTTGCTTACCTTTGGGAGTGACACTGCTGCTGCAACATCTCCATGTTCTACCTCAGCGGCATTTCATCATAATATCACGCAGAGTAAGAGCATCAAAATTATCCTGTTTAAAATTGTATCAATTGTTTTGTTTATTTTAACATGTGTGGTAAGTCTTGTTATTGAATAATCAAAAACTTTTTTTATTGCATTTGAATTCATTGTTTGTGCTTCAGTCTTTTTTATAATTGGGCAATTTAGCCTAGGTTCGCTAGTGCTGCTGCATAATCAGTGCATTTTTGTAGCACATTGTTATGCAAGTTTTTGGTGCGTTTTCATGCTTCATGTGTTATTTTTGTGAGGGAGGAGACAAAGTTGTTAAACACGCAACACTTCCAAAAACGCTCCAGAACACATGTGCATTCCTTTTTCATGCACTCCCATAGAAGTCTATAAAGCCAAAATTGCATTTTGCTGCAGTTAACGAAGCTCATGCACCGCTGGAAAAATGCACTGCTCCATTTTGCATTGAAGTGAAGAGGCACCACAGTAAATAATGTGCTTTTCATTGACATGCATTGCAGCACGATGGCAGATACAGGGGGAATTCACTAAATTGTTAAAAAGGCATCTCTCATAATAAAATATATGTACTTAAATCCATCCATATAATTTCTACATGTAAATGCTTTAACAATATTAATATCTGCCCAGCTAACCTATTTAGCCCAATGCATGAGGACTTGAAATCTGTGTAATAAACAAAACCCTTTGTTCTTCTTTTATAATATACACATAGATATCCCCAGTTCTTTTCTAAAACAGAAATTTAGAACATTTACAGATGTTTCTTGTCTATCAATTATCAGAAGATAGTAAAAGTAAAATGAGTATTTTATAATTGCACAGAATTTCCTAAATTGGCAGAATGGGCCCCTTTACACATCCCTTATCCCTACTGTTCTCGGTCACTGAGCAGACAGCCGGTGACTATCAGTCATCGGTTATCTGCTCTGCCCCTCCATTGCTCACTAGAACGTAGGGATTGTGGTGGGAGCGGCTGGCTCAGCCTCTCAGCAGCTCAGTGAGAGACTAATCCAGCTTCCGATCCAGGCATCTGGGTGGATCTTGCTTGTAAAGTCGGGATCTTTCCAGAGCCTGGCCCGGCTCAGTGACTTCAGCCAGCAGCAGGTTTTAGCCCGCTGTCGGCTGAAAACAGGTCACAGAAGTGCAGAACTAACTGCACTCCTGTTATCCCCAGGAAACATATGGTCAGAATAGCTTTGGCTGTATGTCTCCTTTAACTCTCTAGAACAACTTTCTGCAATGTTATTTCTCATATATAGTAGTTGATATTTTGTAGCTTTGGAAACATATTCATTACTAGGTCATCTTGAAAGTCTCTGATTGCACATTTCCCAAATCATCTTCCAGGACAGTTTACATGAGAGAGAGAGGCTCCTCCCACCAGAAAACACATGTTCCACTTTTTCTTTAAAAGCACAGGCATGCTCCCAAGTCCTGTTTCATTTTTCTTCCTGCCAGATAGAACACATCCCGAGTTTATTTTTCTTTTGCTATCAGATCAGCATGCAGGGCATGGCTTTGGTGGTATGACCACTACTCAGGCTCACCAGAAACTCTTATGGGTTCCATCATTTTACTATCATTGTTTGGTTGTTGAGGGATCTCTCAGATGCTGCATCTGTCCCCTGGTACCTCTAACACTGAGAACCAAGCGATTAAACACAGCTGATCGCATGGTTCTCACAGCTCCGTGAGCAGAGAGCCGCTGACCTCCAAGAAATTTCTAAGGTTTGCACTGAAGGGCCAGGAAAGACACCGTATGTATTTTCCAGTTCAACTCCCTACCTTTTAGCCTATCTTCATCCCCCTGCATTTTTAAAAAGGTGTTGGTAGAAGCTTTGCAACACTTCAGGTTAAGAGAAAGTTCTCAGCTTACTTGGGCTACACGATAAACGCATTGAATGCTAAGGTATATCTGACGTCAGAAAAGGTGCCGTAAACACAACAAGATGCGGTGCAACAGAATGCACAATAAGGATGCTGTTGGGAAGCATGATGGAGGCAATACCAGTGGTCCAATGGGCACAGCTGCATTCAAGGGCCATTTAAAGTTATGTTCTTGCACAGTGGGATCACCTTCTCTAGACTCAAGCATACCCATTTCACAGGAGGTGAAGGAATCTCTCAGTTGGTAGACAAAACCACAAGTTCTGGAGCAATTGCACAAATGGAAACAGCAGGATCCTATCAGAATCTCTACAGACACCAGTTCCTGGGGATGGGGAGATCACTTGGTAAATCACATAGCCCAAGGGAAATGGAAGTTAGTGATGTTGGAAAGCTCCTCAAATCTGAGGGAGCTGGCAGCCATGGCAGAAGCTCTTGTAGCTTTTCAAGAAAAGATCAGAGTAAAAAGTTCAAATACAATCAGACATTATTACCACAGTAGCTTATTTAAACAGGCAAGGTGGCACAAGGTCGGAAAAACTTATGAGAGTATCAGGAAGACCTCTGGGAAGAGAGATGGTGAACACCAGAAATGGATCTCTTTGCCAACAGAACCAATGGAAAGGTGAAAATGCTTCCTTTTCTTCCATACAATGTCCAAGCATCTTTGCTGCTGTTCCCGCTTGCATAGAGCCATGTGGAATAAAGTTCTGTTCCTTCTGGACACCTATAATGACTTTAGTCACTTCTGGTTACCCGACCCTTACCTGCTACAACTGATGAGCTGAGTTTCATGAGCACCTGAGGCCTTGTCTTTTACATTGAACCTTACGTTACCCTACAACCATGTGGTCGCAACATATCTGATCTTAGATGTGGGGAAGGGAGGTGTGACGAAACGTGGTGCCAGACCACTACCCTTCTCACCAACTTGTGACAAAAGACTGTTCAAATTTCAGTCCATGAGCAAAGTGATCTATTGGCTCTCATCACTTGACAGCTCTTCTTTTGCTTTATGGTACACAAGAGCTGTCACAATGTGGTTGTATTGCACTTTACTTCATATCAATATAGGTGTTGACAGAGATCATCTGAAAAATCATCTGGTCTAAGGTGTGGTTGTTGGGATGTCATCATGTTTATAACCAAGTGCCAGATAGTTTTCTATAAATATTAATATCTCTAAATATCTGCAGGGTACAGTTGCCTACCCTGAATATTATTGTCCAACATGAAATTAGCTTAGAAATGTATATAGATACGACAGGTCTCGGATATCTATTCCTCATAGGAGGGTTGTGAGGGTCTAATCCACTCTGGTACCTCCTGGCCAGGGGCCTATCTGCCATAAGGCAAACCCAGGTGAAGATATAAATAGTGATCAGCGCAACTGAAATTGAAATGAGCTAAAATCATTCAAGGAAAAGATCTTCTGTGCCAAATTAATAACTGTACAGTCATGTGCAAAAAGTGAAAAAAGTTGCGCTGATCACTATTTTATATCTTCACCCATTCTAAGTGCACTGTATACACTTTAGGTCCAGCTTTAACTGGTTAGATTAATTATTTATTTATTCTATTCACTGTGATAGCGCAAGGGACTTTATTATATAAGGAAAACAAGGTGTTTTCCTTCTCCTTCGGTGGTATTTTACAGGGGAATGGCGCCGCCCCTCCCAGAACCCACCCCCCCCCAGCAGAAGGGATACTAGAGAGGAGTCCTGTCGCCGAGGTCTGCAGAGAACAGATGCAGACAGGGCTGCCGATCTCATGCCCCTAAGGTCGTCATCCCAGAGGCGGCCGAGACCCATAGCTGGCTCCACCGCTGGCTCTACTGCCCACTGGTTGCTAGGGTGGCACCGCCTCCGGTCTAGCAACCGGTCATGTCCCCACCCTCATGCAGAGGGAGGCTTAGGGCCCAGCATTCAAAGCAGAGGAGGATTTAACTTCCTCCTCCTCCGGGATCACGCCTAGTGCTTTCCACCCACATCCTCCATCTCCATGATCTCCTTCAACTTGCTCTGAGGGAAGGAAATGCTGAAGACTCTGAAGTGAGGCTGGAAACGTGTGTGTAGTGTCATGATGGAGCCGGAAAGAGACCTGCCAGAGACCCATACAAAGAGGGGTTCATTCTGGGACTTGTAGCCCTTCACTTTTGGGGTATGTGACCCCTCCCAAAAGTGAAGGACTACATGTCCCAGGATGAACCCCTGGGAGCAAGTTGAACAGTGCTGCCAAACAGTGCCTATCAGTGGCCATCAGTGCTGCCCATCATTGCCAATCGTTGGGGGGGGGGGGGGGATTTTGACTGACTGACCGATGGGGGTGTCGGGGATCCACCACTGGTACCTACACTGAATTGTATATTGGTTAAGAGAAGTCTGTGTGTCTTATCAATGGACTGTTAAAGTCCTGGTGTGCAACTAAGAGGTTGTGTATTTTATGAGCTGAAAAGAGGGAGGGAGGAAGGAAGGTCACTGCAGCTGTGTCTTCTTATGACAAGATGGCATGGGAAATGTGTGATCTGAACAAAATGGCTGCTACACACACACACACAGCTATTCGTGGGCCCAGTATGCACAACCATTACACCTCCTTCAGGTGGTGGCATGGGAGGGAGCTGCAATTTTCCTTCTGACGCAACCAGCTCCTGCTGGCTCGGCTTGTCGCGACAACCAATCAGCATTGCCGTGGGTGCTGCACTCCCTATGCTGGATTGTGAAATCATATTGCTGAAGAATTAAGCTCCACCGATTTAACCAGCTCAGTGGGTTGTGAAGAGCCCACACGATTGCAAAACACTTGTGACGGACCGCCTGGCACCCAGCATGGGTGCCTTTGCATAGATGCAGCTTCCTCCACTCTGAAACCAGTATTATAGCTTAGAATTTCATCCAAGAACTAGACACTAGCTTAGGTGCAAACAGGAACTGCCTTTATGTGAAAAAACGACATCTGCGCCAAAGATCCTTATGTGCAAGTGTGATACTCTTGCTGCTAAACTAGAAAAACCTTGTGGATAACACAAATGTGCCATGTACTATAAATAAATATGGGCACTAGGTACCCTAGATTTATATATACTATTATGTTTTGGATTCAGAACAAAATCTGATATTCTTATATCTACCCCTTTGCCAAATTAAAAAGCAAGTAATCACGCTGTGACACTCGGTTCAGAATGAAAGACTTCTGATCTCTTTATTTCCACTTCCACAGTTTTATACATTTTCGCCAGACAAAAACAAAGCACTTGCAAAACACGTTATTGTGATATTGAGATTTTTTAGCAATTTCAGCAAATTTAGCAATTGATCATAACTATTATTAAATGTTGACGTTATGTCTGCTATTGGCGCGTTTTCTTGGAAGAGACAGGAAGAAACAGTCTTTTTATAATTCATTGCGGTTTGGCTTCAGACTGAAAAAGAGGAACTAGCAAATATCTGCTGTCATCTGAAAGTTCTTAGAGTTAAGGTTTTTAACATTTCAAACCTCTGATGCAATATTACATTCTAAATAGCCATTTTAATATTTTTACCTGTTGACATCCATTACAGTTCCCCCATTTCAAAATGTCTATTTAAAATCTGTCCCTTACACTTAAAATCCTACCCCTGGCCCGTTCCCCTGCAACTTTTTTCAACTGTATATAGAGGAAAGCAATGACTAACTCATTACCCTACTCGATACAGCTGGGAGGGGCAATCAGGTGCTGTCCGTCCCTGTAACATTATTATTATTATTTCAGGTACTTATATAGCGCCGTCAATTTACGCAGCGCTTTACATATACATTATACATTCACATCAGTCCCTACACCCTCAAGGAGCTTACAATCTAAGGTCCCTAACTCACATTCATACAGACTAGGGCCATATTAGACCGGATCCAATTAACCTACCAGCATGTCTTTGGAGTGTGGGAGGAAACCGGAGTACCCGGAGGAAACCCACGCAGACACAGGGAGAACATGCAAACTCCAGGCAGGTAGTGTCGTGGTCGGGATTCGAACCAGGGACCCTTCTTACTGCTAGGCGAGGGTGCTACCCACTACACCACTGTGCCGCCATGTGCCGCTTATGGTGATGCACCTCGAGGGGAGGTGACTGTAACGGAGTGCATTTCATAATTTTCATCTGGTATTTCCTGATTCATAAAAGCAAAAGAACATTGGTTAATAGCTTTCCCTACACACTTTTTAAGACAGGGGAGAATACAGCAAACTGACAGCCAAGGTTACCAAAATTATCAGGATGGTTATTCCTATCTGTGTTAGTAATCCCTGCCACCCTCACCTAACCCAAGTGAAGTATTGATCCCAAGGGTTGGTGAGCCCTGAATTCTTTTTGAATTCTTCGGACAAATCCTCAAGTTTCCTGATGGCCAGTCACCTTACCGTTTGGGCCAGTGTTGTCTGGGATGTAGGTACAACATGTACCTGTTTTAGGCACCATTTTACACACACCCCCCTTTTTAGCTAGGACCATATCTAAGGCCATGCGGTTTTGGAAAGTCATGTGTGACACGGCTTCTAGTTGTTCGGCTAAACCTTGGAGTGCATCTCTGGTGTATTTGACAAACCTTTGTTGGTTATAGTAGATGTAATTTATCCAGTCTACATTTTTATTTACAGTGATGATGGGGATCAAAGATTCAAATCCTGCTGCTACTTGGTCTCTTGCTTTGAACTCATCTGGGACCCCTCTAGGGACCCCTATGTTGTCTATGTATACATGAGGGTCAAAGCTTCCTGCTGGGGCACTCCTTCGCCTCCTGTTAAGCCTGGGTATGTCGTTTAAGTCTGGTTCTATTTGTGGAGTGGCCTCTGGAAAAATAGGCAGAGGCATTATGGCCTTGGCCAATGCGCATTCTCCTGTCCACTGCTCTGTTAATCTGCTTCTGATTTTCATGTCTCCGCAAATCCAGTATGTGTCTCCCAAGGACTGGACTTGATTTTGTACTAAATCAACGGAGCCCTCACTATAAGATCCACAGTAACCCCTAGTGAAATTCCCAAAGGGTTTCCCCATTCCCTGATACTGTCCATAGCATGTGTAATTGCCAGCATATATGGTGATACCTTCTCCTGGCTTGAGAGTCTTGGTGACTATGGGATATTCCTCCTTCCAATGTTCACAGAGGGAGTGGTTAGTGGTTGTGTTGGTAAACAGGCTAAGGAAACATGTCTCATGTTCGGGGGGTATGTTTAGGGGTTCTGTTCCCAAATGAGGCCTAGCCCCCCCCCCCCCCCCCACATACATAGCAATTGGTCTTGTTATGTTTCTCGGCATTGTACCTCATCCATTCTAGCCACAAGTTTACATCTGAGAACCCGGTTTCTGCAGCCATGGTTTCCTCAAAGGTAGGGTCTGCTATGGCCACCATGTCCCCTAACTTCTGTATATGGAGCCTCAGGGGGTTTGAGCTAAATGTGGATTGGGGAACTCCCCACTCTGGGTTATTGAACATATCTTTCAGTTGGAAAGGCTTTCTAAAACCGGGATGCCCACCTCCCCACCATAGGCCCAGAACATAGGTCCCACTGTCTTCTGGGCTAGGATTCTCAATGGTCAGCCTGAACTCTTTGGTGTAAGGCTGATCTGTGTGTTTGTTGATTGTCATTCTATCTAAGAGTGACTTCCCATTTTTGTCTTTCCTGTTTTGGGCATTTTCAGGTTTGTACCCCCAGTGTTCCAACCCACTGCTCCCCAAGAATCACAGTTGTCGCCCCAATAGGTGTCAGTGACGCATACATACACAGTCATGGGTCTCACTGCTTCATCCCAGGGACGAATTTTGTACACAGTACCTGGAATTATTTGTTCATAAGAGGATATAAAAGTGGCAACATATGTATTGGATGAGTTATACCAGAATTGTGTTATACCATCTTTTTGCCTGATGGCTACCTCCTGTGCCTGAACAGTAGTCACAATGAAAAGGATATACAGAATCATTTGGTTCCCTCTGCCTCTTCCTCAGGTACAGGGACTTTCTTGCAGTGGAGGCATGTGTTCACGTGTGTTTTCTCACAAACTTCTTTACCAGGGCCCAGTCTTTGGGGACCAACTTGTGTGATCCTGTATCTCGCTCAGGATCTGGAATGGAGGAGAATACTTCCAAATGGATATAGATTAATTCCCGAGATAAAGCAGTCACATAATCAGTTAATACATCAGATTGGAGCTGTAATTGCTGTGGGAAGTAACAACCCAGCCTGGTGGCTGAAACAAACATTATCCCATAGGGTGACAGATCGTGGTTTCCCCTTGGAGTGTACCTAACACTGAATAAGGCTATGGGCAGGCTATCTGGCCAACTCATCCCTGTTTCCTGAGACATTTTTAGCATCCTAGATTTTATTGTGCCGTTTAATCTTTCCACCTTCCCACTGCTCTGAGGATGGTATGGGGTGTGGAAAGATAATGTGACCCCTAAAGCTGCCCATATCTCTTTGGTTACTGAGGCCGTGAAAGCCGGCCCCTGGTCACTCTCTCTAACCTCTGGGACACCATACCTGCACACTGTTTCTGTTTTAGCCAAAGGATTTTGCTGTCAATCAATGCATATCAGCCTCTCTTTGGCACCTGGATGTGGTCGATCTGTATCCTTTGAAAGGGGTACTGGGCCTTTGCTAGGTGCTTCAAAGGTACCTTTTCCGTTCTTCCTGGGTTACATTTAGCATAAATAGTGCATGACTTGCAAAAGTTGCTGGTAAGTGGTGTAATCCCCGGGGGCTAAGTAGTATTTATTGATCAGGGCATTCGTCAAAGTTTTTGACAGATGAGAGGCACTGTGGGCCCACTGTACCACTGCAGGAAACATTGATTGTGGCAGACACGGCCTCTTGTTTAATTCCATGATTCCTTCAGTTTCTGTGGCTCCTTTCTTGATTCACACTTCTTTTTCTTCTTTGTCAGCTGCTTCTTGCTGCTCCTTGAGATGGGTCCTGCTTACAGGAGGGTTTTGTAGAATCATGGTGGTCTATACCGTTTCTTCAGGGGTACCCACTGTATCATCCAGGATGGGTGCATCCACTCCACTGACCACTTCTTGTGTTCTGTTTGCAGCTTGTTTCGCAGCAGTATCCGCCAGATAATTGCCTCGTGCTTCTTGGGAATCCAGCTTGCTGTGCGCCTTTATCTTGAGTATAGCCACTTGTGCTGGTAGGAGTAGGGCATCCATTAAGTCCTTGATAGATTCACTGTGTTTTACAGGTGTTCCTGCTGCTGTCAGGAACCCTCTGGTTTTCCGCATGATCCCAAAATTGCAGGCAAAGCCGAGGGCGTATCTTGAGTCTGTATAGATATTAGCTCTTTTCCCCTCTGCCAATTTGCATGCCATTGTTAGGGCCTGGAGTTCTGCTTCCTGGGCAGACATGGGGGAAGGCAATACTGAAGCCTGAAGAACTGTATCTTCGGTGGTGACTGCGTATCCTGTGTGCTCCGTCCAGCGCTGTCCTGGAACCATCCACGAAGATTGTCAAGTCAGGATTCTCAAGGGCTGTTTCACTGACTGTCTGTAAATGTGAAGTCTCCATTTTCATCACCTCGAAACAGTCATGAGCGGTGAGATGAGCATCATTCTCTAAAAAGGATCCCCCCCCTCGAGAGGTGGAAGTAGAGTGGACGGGTTGAGAGTATCACATCGGAGGAGAGTGATTTTATTAGGGAGGAGCAAGGCACACTGGAGTCTGAGGTGTCTTGCTGAAAACACGTGCTTGGGCTGTACTTGGTTTAGTATGGCATTTATGTCATGAGGGGCATTGGGCTTCAAAGACAGCTCTGAAGCCACTGAGTCCAGTTGACAGGAGTAATACCCAATGGGCCTGGTGTCTGTTGCCATGGGCCTGAGTCTTTTGCCATGGGCCTAAGCCAAAACGCCTGTGGCATGTTCTTGTCTCTCTGAGACAAACCGTTTGAAAATCATTTAATCCCAAAGCAGGGGCTGTTGAAAGGATCTCCTTAAAAGTTTTAAAATAGTCCACAGCTTCTGGAGAAAGCAAGAAAGGGCATCATAGTGGGGTTGCATCAAAATGGAGGCTTCTGGGCCATAGGAGATTAATCCTAGGAAAGCATGTAAGGGCTTATGACCTTGAGGCAAAGGGATGGCTTTGATTGCAGCAACTCTTTCTTAAGTGAGATGTCAGGTGCCTTGAGAGATTCAGAGGCCTAGGAAAATCACTTTCTCTCTGGACTTTTTACTTTAAGGCCAGTCCTTTTGTGGTCGCCTGCATCCTTGCTCAGCCAGGTAGTGGAGGAGGCTTTCAGAGAAGATTAAGGCATCACCAAGGGTATCTGCACAAGTAGAAAGTCATCTACATACTGAAGGAGTACAATGTCTGGGTGTAACTTCATCCAGTTGTCCAGAATGAGGTTCTTTACCTTGGTGAATTGGGAAGGGGAGTTCTGGGCACCTTGTGGCATAACAATCCAGCTAAGTCTACTACTGTAAAGTATTTTGCTGTGGGCGGTATTCCTGCCAGTAAGGTGTGTGGGTTGGCCACAATAGGTGTCTCCAATACAGTAGCTTCGTTCACAGCCCTAAGGCTCTCCTTTTGCAGTTCGTTTCTTCACTGGGAACAGTGGTGTGTTGCACGGAGATGTGCAGGGTATCAGAGCTCCATTTGACAGAAGGGTCTTGATTTGCTTTGAAATAGATGCAGCTTGAGCTGGCTTCAAGGGGTATTGTGGTCTTCTGGGCAAGGGGGCCCCAGGCTTTAGCTGTACCATGATTGGTGGCACTTTTAGACTTCCTAAGTCTTCAGGGGACTCGATCTAAAACTTCTTTTGGGATTCAGGATTCCAACCTCGCATTGTGCACCCAATGATAACAAAAGGGGAACGGAGCACAGTGCTGAGGCATCATCGATGGTTAGCGGTGGGGAGACCAGAACACCACCATCGGCGGGTTGGAAGGAAATAGAAGCCTGGAGTCTGGATAAGACATCAGCCCCTAAAAGATTTAAGGGGCATGTGGAAGAGACCACAAATCTTGCTATCTTGCTAGTAGATCAGGAAAGTTGCCCACTTGTAAAGGGCGTGTAAGGGGGTTTTTCCTGGGTGTTCCGTCCACCCCTACACATGTTATGTCAATGTCTGATAAGAACGAGGTATCGGATAGTTCTTCTGCCCCAATTACACTTTTGGCAGCGCCTGTGTCACATAAGGTAGTAGGATGGTCCTCGATGGGGAGAGTTATTTTTGCGAGAGGACCTCCTGAGTCTCCAGAGGTTACCATTATAGGGGTAAGTGACACAGGTTTGCCGAAATCCTAGCGGAGAAGGTCTGTATGGTCTGGAGGGGGTGGAGGAGGAATGTCATGTCTTCTATTCTTCACGTGGGTCTTCACGTGGGTCACGGTTGGGGCCTGGTTGCCTGTGGGCAAGCTTCTACTGTCTTCGGTATTCTCTTCTGGAATGGCCAGGTCTTCCGCAGTTGTAGCAGACACGTGGAGTTGGTACTGGTGGGCGCAGATAGGGTGTGTCAGAGGCCATCTTGAGAGGAGCTACTCTCTACTGCTCTGTGAGGGTTCTGGACCTAATAACTACTAACTCCATTAGCGCTACTAGCCTAGCGTCTCAAGCTCCATTATTCTATACTCAGACCCTTTCGGATTGACTCTTTAAGACATGAAATAAATTAACATGTGTCTATGTGCTTTGTTCAGTACACTAAAACCCAAATCAGTAAACTTAAACACATATAGGCTTCAGGCGTTTGAGGGGATATATGAATACATACAGAATAAATGTTTTCTTTTCTCTTTTTTTTTTTTTTTTTTTTTTTTAGAATAACCTACAAAATACTCAGATGTGAATGAGCCCTAAATCTAGATACACTTCCTCTTTCGTTCTTCTCTTGGAATAACGCCCACAATACATAAACTTCCTCTAAATCTGTACTACTCTTAAATATATTCTCGATTGAATTTGAACGTTTTAAACCAGTTATTGCTAATACAGCTTAAACACAAATAAAATCATTTGCATAAATATAGCACATTTGCTACATTCATTATTATTAGAGAAACTCCTTAAAGGCAGACTCTCAGACTCTCGGTGGTGAAGGGAAAGGACCGTATTGGGGTTGTTGCCTTTGGTGTGAGGGTCCAGGAACCCATTCAAAGGGGGTTCAGGGAAAGTACTGGGTAATGGCTGCTGGATTGCAAGGGGCGTAAGAGGGCCTGTAAACGTATGTCACCATATAGGTGGTCAAATGGGTCGTTGGACAATGGCACAAAGGAACCCATTCCCCGGCCGATGAGTCATACATGGGGATGGATCCAATGCGGGGTGTGCCTTGAAATGTAACAGTCTGTCGTTTTGGGCTTGTACCTGTTCCAGCATGCCTGTCAGCTTGGTGCATCCTGGCAGGGCCGGCATGACCCTGGTCGGGACTTTAAGAGGAGGGACCGGGTTGGGTCCCCTGGTCTATTAGCGTTAGGTTGGGCCGAGTATGAGTCCCTAGTCCCAGGTCTATTAGGGCAGGAGGGCCAAGGGGGGGGGACCTCCTGAGGCTTGAGTGTCTGCGTTTCCCCTCTTGTGAGCTGTCCGAGTCTTCCCCAGAATGTACACTTGTCATTAATGGGGTAGGTTGGGCTCTGTAATACGATACCAAGGGACTGGTCTATCACCGGATATATATGGGTAGGTTCCGGTGGGGGCGGTGGTGCAGGTGGTACAGTTTGGGTCGGGCATGTGTGACCGCAACCACCTGAGCCGTACAAAGACAAGTGCACATTGTCTACTATTAAGCACGGTGGGGGAGGTGTCACAGGCTCCTCTGTCACTTGTAGCTGAGGGGTAGTAGACAAAAGGGAGTGTCTACTTCCTGGGGTCCAGACGCCATTATAGGGCGATGGCTGGCTGTCTGTCTTAGCTTTTGACCCCTTTTCTGGCTTCTTGTACACATACATAATACAACCATTCTGACATATTTCATGTTCTATCCATCCTTCTTCATGAATGGCTTTGGCAACTTTGAACCAAGCGTCTGCTGTTCGCAGCAGCCCATGGCCCCACAACAAATCCCTTTCCCTTCTTAAAAGAGCACGCCATTCGTTCGGCTCTAGCCGACCACCCAAATGCATAGTGACCCCACACACTTTTGTCAATCTCTTCCGTTCCTTGACAGCATCTTCTCCTTCTCGCTCTAATGCCAAATCACAAGCCAAACTAACCTCTTTAGGTCTCTCTAACTTCTGCCCCATCGTTCGCTATTGGGAAGTTTGTGCCCAGGCTCAGGATTTGTATGGCGGTTTTATGAAGCTGTCCTGGACTCGAGGGTCTGACAATTCTCTAACCACCACCTGTCCTCTTTCGGATCACCTTGCAATATATAACACTATCTTGCTACGTTCTGTCTTGATGACTGTGATATTTATGTATGTCTGCTCAGGATTTTTAATGGGTCATGAGGCTGTCCTGGACTCAAGGGTCCGACAATCCTCTATCCGTCACCTGGTACCGGTTCAGACCATATCACAGTCTCAAGTTAACAAGCACAAAAGACAAAATGGATAGAGAGAGAAAAGAACATCTACAGTGTTCGACTGCCGTGCAAGTCTCCTTACATGCGTCTTCCCAAAACGTAGACCAGTCACAGCCCTGCCCACTCAAGTGGCCACAGGTAGGGGAGCGGGCGAGTAATACGTGACTAATTACCCTCAACGAGACAATTAACAAACCGATAAGGAGTACAGTAATTAATATTCAATGCACCACTTTAAATGTCATTTACATGTCCCAACTCAAAACCCAAACTTCTCACTCTGTCTCTTTCCCCTTCTTCTAACCCTTCCGGTTGTTCAGGTTGGAAGGGGCACCTTTCGGCTGCACGTCCTGTTATTCTAGTTTGAACCTCTATTACTTCCAGTGATTTGCCAACAACAATTTTTACTGGATAATGCACATTCAATCTGAACACCAATAAATGCGCAGTATGTGGCAATAGGGGTTTGTAACCAAGAGACTCAGCCCTATATCCTGGCTCTACCACTTCAATCAACCCCCAGCCCTCTTCATGTATCCCAAATAACAGACCACAAACACACTTAGGACATGACATTACCACCAACAACCAAATATATGATGGCTGCAGTGGAGTACAGGATTTCTCAAACTGTCACGGGATCCCCCACGCCACTATGCGTGTTCCTGACACACACCCCCCCGGGGTTTCCCGGTTACCCGTACTTCCGTACTTATTGTACCCGTGCTATGCCTGCACAATTATTTATTTTATTCCCCCCAGGAGAAGTTTAACCACGTCCTGATGCCTTCTCCTAGTCCAGGAGAAGTTTAAACCACGTCAACTAATTTCATCTAGCCTCCGTGACTACATAAGCAATCCCCAACTCCCAACAGCTATCACTAAACACAAGATCGATCAACAAAACAGGCTGTAGATATAGTTTGCAGGTTCCTTCACTTATCAACAGACTCGAGGTAAGATTAATACCTGTCTTTGAGGGCCGAAGAAAGCCGATATGGGCACAGAGATTGACCAGTCACAGATACAGGATAAACAGTAGACTAGATTTACGAGATATCAAAAGTATCCTACCGTTTCTAGAGTTGATCAGTCTCCTCCTGTATGGCTTCTCCTGGTCCCTTCTGGATCGGCTACCTGGGATCCTAGCCTCGAGCCCCACGTTGGGCGCCAAAATGTTTTGGATTCACAACAAAATCATATATTCTTATATCTACCCCTTTGCCAAATTAAAAAGTATGCATGCAATGAAGTAATCACGCTCTGACACTCAGTTCAGAATGAAAGACTTCTGATCTATTTATTTCCGCTTCCACAGTTTTATACATTTTTGCCAGACAAAAACAAAGCACTTGCAAAACACGTTATTGTGACATTGTCTGAGTTTTTTAGCAATCTCAGCAAATTTAGCAATTGATCATAACTATTATTAAATGTTGGCGTTATGTCTGCTATCGGCACGATTTCTTGGAAGAGACAGGAAGCAACAGTCTTTTTATAATCCATTGTGGTTTGGCTTCAGACTGAAAAAGAGGAACTAGCAAATATCTGCTGTCATCTGAAAGTTCTTAGAGTTAAGGTTTTTAACATTTCAAACCTCTGATGCAATATTACATTCTAAATAGCCATTTTAATATTTTTACCTGTTGACATTCATTACAATTACAAATGTGAAAACAACCAAAAATACAACAACCAAAAATAAAATTGGCATAACCCAATCTAGAAAATAAATGTCCATATAGCCACCCGCTGTAAAGTAAAAAGTCAAATTTTGTGACTTATAGTGAATGTGCACCTCCAAACTGTGCTCAAATCATGTCATTAGTGCGCTATAACATGTGTCTTCGTGATCCTCACCACCTCTTATCACACTGACACTCACCAGACGGACCCAAATTTTGTGTGGGTCAGCTTACACTCTAATAGACAGTGACAACCTCCGGGACTCGACTCTACTCTCCTTTCTATCTGAGATCTTGATATGCACTCAGGGAAAAAGATAAAACATACTCATAGCGCATGAGTACCCGGATGGTACCCGGGCCTCACATAGAAGAACGAGGTTTTGCCTGTAACGCTTCTCTTTGAGAGCTGGACCCTAGGGTTCAGGTCTCTTTTTGATCTTGCTACATTACTTAAAGTTGTCCTGAGGTGTGCTATACAGGTCCAAAGGAGTGGAACCCCTATTAAAAGGGACCCGATCTTTGAAGGTTTAACTACGCTGTCCACCGTGATGGGTGAAATTTGGATCTGTCTGTTTACAGCAGTATCCTGCAGCGAGGATAAGGTAAGGGAAGAAGCTTAGGAACTGCAAAGTCCACCTATGCCTTCCTTTTCTTCATATGAAAATATTGTAATGCCTTTAATCCTCCTCTAGAGGGAGTAAAAATACCTTGTGTATCCTAGCAGCTCTGTGTCCAGCTACAGACAGCAATGTGTGTCCCAGTAGCAGGTGGGGGGTTATAATTGAACAAATGTTTCTCTCCCTCCCCCCTCCCCCCTTCCCCCCAACTGGGGAAACTAAAGGACCGGGCGTACAGCATTTTTTTTGTTTAAAAGCTGTACTACATCCACATGTCTAAATATCATTATTTCTTTGACAAAAGACTGCACTAAACAAATTTATAGTATATGACTGACTACTGCTACCTGCCTTAACAAATAGAAGTCTCTTCATAGCGGCTGCAGCCTTCCTCTTTCGGTCTGCATTCAGACCGAATGTTGTACCGTCCGCGCGCACTACGGTCATTAAAGGAGGGTGTGTCATTGAAGGGGCGTGGCAAAGTAAGGCGGCGCCGTGTGCAGGACTCGGTGTCCTTGTGGAACACACGGCGCGCGCACTGGGCAATAATCAGGCTCACACCTGAAACCTCTTCATAAAGCCGGCGCTCTTAGGACAAACTGCCTCCATCGGAGCAGCTGAAGAGTAGAGGCTGTCACACAGGACACAAGAGTGCTGGGTCACGTAAGCGGTGTATCAGGCATTTCCAGTACAGGAAAATACAATTGTTCAGTATCAAATGCTGATCTGTATGGTAGCAGTTACTACTATTACTCATCAATAATATATTGTCTTAAAAGTGCCTCTGCTTTTGTGCTTAGCATTATGACTTCCAGATCTGCCACAAAGGTACCAAAAATTCCACCCTCAGGCACTGGGAACTCCAGTCATGCCTCCACACTGTCATCCTCTCTGGAGATACCAGACATGGCAAGCTAGAGTGAGTCATTGGGACCTATTATCGGCTTTAATCGCATCTTCCCCAGTGGATAGAAAGCGTGCTAGATCCCCTTCACCATCTCAAACCCTTTACCAAGGGAACAGTGGGCACAGGATGAGGTATTACCCTCAAGCGATCAAGTAGAAAGACAAGCCGATTATTTATCTGCAGAGGAAACAGATGAACCTTGTACAACCTCACAATCTGAGAGATTGATGGTACAAAATCTTATGGAGATGGTTCGTTTCTTCTTTCATGCTGCCCCTAACAGAGTCAGTTGAAAGTTTGGTCTCCTCCTTGGGTTCTTTAAAACCCTTACAACCTTTTTTATGCATTTCCGGTCCATGGCATACTAGATAAGCTTATTATGCTGAATGGGATCACCCGGATAAGCATTTTCTCCCTCCAAATTGATTTTCAGTTTTCTATCCCATGGAGGAGAAATTCACAAAGAAATGGAAAGTACCAGCAGTTGACGCTGCGATTTCCAGCATCAATAAAAATTTAACTTGTCCAGTAGACAATGCACAAATGATCCAACAGAAAAAAAAGTTGGAATTTTCTGTTTAAATCCTCTTTTTCCTTGGCAGGAGCCGTTTCTCAGCTTGCAGTCGCTGCGTCTGTCAGTCCCTGAAGGACCAGTTCAAAGAAGCCCTTAAGGGAGGTCCCTGCACAACAGGCCCGTGAGTTGGCCAAACTACCAAAGGTGCTATGTTTTGCCAAAGACGCCATGAAAGACTCTATTCATCAGGTGCCCCGCCTTGCGCTTGTGCTAATACACATGTGTAGGACCCTGTGGTTTAAAAGATTGGTCAGCTGAAGCACCTTGTAAAAGCTTTGACTAGTTTCCCTTTTCATGGGGAGCAACTATTTGGGGATGACTTGGATAAATATATCCAAACGATTTTAGTGGGAAAGGTATTCTTTTGCCAGTCAAAAGAAAGTATAAACGTCCTTCATTTAATCTGATTTTTTTTTCTCCTGTGCCTAGGGCTTCCGCCTCTAGGCAGTGGCGACGGCTTCCACCGTCAGACTCTAGAGGAAAGCCTCAGGGTCAGGCCCAGGCACAGAAAACATTTCAGCCACATACATGATTGAAAATGCTTTTTTCCTCCGCCCTGCAGAGCCTAGAAGGAAAATTAGCAACTTTAATCGCATCCGCTATCCAAAAGGATAGGAAGCACGTTAGACCCCCCTCCCCCACCTTAGACCCCTTTATCAAGGGAACAGTGGGTAGAGGATGCGGGGTTACCCTCAGGTGATCAGGAAGAAAGGCAAATCGATTACTCCTCTGCGGAGAAAACAATTGAAATTGAACCTTTTTCAGCCTCGCAATCTGAGAGATTGCTGGTACAAATCTCTTACAGAGATGGTTCGTGCCTCTTTCAAGCTACCTCTAGCAGAGTCAGCTGATAGTTCTGTTTCTTCTTAGGTTCCTTAAAACCTTCACAGCCTTTTTTATGCGTTTCCTGTACAGATCCACGCAGAAATTCAACAGATCCATTCTAGATCTAAAGAATCTAAATCAGTTCCTGAAGATCCACTCCTTTCTATGGAGTCGATCAGGTCAGTAGTTTCTATCCCACAAAGAGGAGAACTTCTGACGTCTATCGGCATCAGGGATGCATATCTACATGTCCCTATATGTCTCGCTCACCAAAGGTTTATGTGGTAAAACAACAGCATAAACAGTCTTGCCATACCTAGACGATCTATTGCTAATAGACCAATCTTTGTTTGGAGCAAGGTGTACGTATTACAACCAGTTACCTGGAAAAGTCTGGGTTGCGTTCTCAACCCTGAGAAGTCTCCCTTAAAACCACTAAAGGAGCTGGAGTATTTGGGTCTGATCATAGATGCAGCCCAGAAGAAGGCTGTTCTTGCCCCAAGCAAAAGACAACTCCATAAGAGAGTTGGTGCGGAGGGTCAGGTCAAAAGGAGATCCCTCCATTCGCCTTTGCATAAGGTTGTTAGGAAAGATGGTGGCTTCATTCGAAGCAGTTCACTATGCCCAGTTCCATTCAAGACTGTTGCAAAACAGTATTCTATCTGCTTGGAACAAAGCGATCCAAGCTTTGGACTTGCCAATGTGGCTGTCCCCAAGGGTGTCCCAAAGTCTCAATTGATGGTTACTAAAGAATCTGCTAAGAGGAAAATTCTTCAGACCAGTTATCTGGAAAGTGTTAATGACAATTGCCAGCCTTTCAGGCTGGGGAGCAGTACTAGAGAAGTCAACTGTCCAAGGCAGTGTTCAAGAACCGATAGAACCTTGCCCATCAACATCCTAGAGATTCAGGCAGTACATCCTGGCTTCTGAAAGCCTGGCCTTCCAGGTTAATGGATTGTCCTGTCAGGATCCAATCCGACAATGCCACAGCTGTGGACTATATCAATCACCAAGGGAGCACCAGGAGCCTCTCAGCGCAGAGAGAGGTGAACCATATTCTAACTTGGGCAGAAAGAAATATACCGTGCCTATCGACAATCTTCATTTCCGGAATAGAGAATTGGCAGGCGGACTACTTGTGCCACCAGCAGATTATTCCCGGGGGAATGGTCTCTTCACCCTAACATATTTTCGGGCTGTTTGTCAAAGATTGGGGACTCCGGACGTAGATCTTCTAGCGTCCAGTTCCACATAAAGTTAGTCAACTTTGGCTTTGGATCCATGGTCCCTTCCGCTAAGGCCAGACCTGCTCTCACAGGGGCCGATATTCCATCCTACCTAAATTTAACGGCCTGGCTATTGAAACCCACATTCTGAGGAAACGTGGGCTTTCCGGGTCAGTTATCTCTACTTTGATTAATACAAGGAAACCAACTTCCAGAACTATAAATTATAGAGTCTGGAAGGCTTATGTTTCCTGGTGTGAATCCAGGGGTTAGCACCCTCGGAGATATATCATAGGCAGAATTCTTGCCTTTCTCCAATTAGGTGTAGAGATGAAGTTGGCCCTGAGTATGATTAAGGGCCAAGTCTCAGCCTTATCGATCTTATTTCAAAGACTGTTTGCTACGCATTCTTAGTCCAGGGTTTTATGCAAGGGGTGATGTGGTTTAATCCGCCAGTTAAATCACCTTTAAGCTCTTGGAAATTGAACTTAGTTTTGTCAGTGTTACAAAAACATCCATTTGAACTGATACAGCATATTCCCTTAGTCCTTCTGACAATGAAGCTGGTCTTTTGGTTGCTATATCCTTAGCAAGGAGGGTTTCAGAATTGGCTACTCTTTCTTATGTAGCACTTACCCCCAAAGGTAATTAATTGGGCCTGTACTCTGCTTTTCCACCCCCCAATAAAAATGGCTCAACCCACTTGACACAGCTGTGTAACAGTGTTGGTGCGAAACTCAATGACAAAGAAGAACCCAACAATAGCTATATATATATATATATATATATATATATATATATATATATTGTACCTCTTGTATTACCTTGGTATCCGTTGCTTTAGTAAAGGGTCACACACACAATTGTGAATGATTAATATAATTAGTTTACTGAAAAGAGAGTTAAATGGAGAGACATCTCTCAAATTCACTTATACAAAACAAACAGTTGCAAAAAAGGTATTACCAAATGTTCACTCTCTAACACACAATGAATAAATGGTGCGTGCAGACGCGTCTCCAAGTGGGACTAATGCTCAGGGTGGTAATGCCTTGACACTGAGCACCTTCCCACTTCCAGCATGGCCGTACAGACACAGTAAACCCGCAGCACACTATGCAATGCTAACAAAACAATATAACACAATATAATACTCAAGAGCTCCCCCAGTGGTGAAATGCAGTGTATATAGCAGAAACACAAGGCCTTACAGCGAATGGTATGGTCTCTTGTCTTCTTTCTTCAGCTAGCCATTATACTGCAGTATTTATATTCCATAGGGTTTGCAGATGGTAATGTAACGTAAAATAGTGAATAACAGCAACTCCAGTTATGCAATGCACTTTAAAACTTCCTTTTGTGAGAATGCACCCCGACCGTCAATCAGTTTCTAGTGTAGTACGGACTTTGAGGCCTGATTGGGCACAGTCTAATTGGAAGAAACTGTTCCTTGGGACTGCAGATATCAACAGTACTGTGAAACTAGTCTGTAGTGTATTAAGTGCTTTATCCCTTTCATGACTAAGCCCCTATTTTTGAAATTTGGTGTTTACAAGTTAAAATCCGTATTTTTTGCTAGAAAATTACTAAGAACCCCCAAACATTATATATATTTTTTTAGAAGAGAGTCTAGAGAATAAAATGGCGATTGTTGCAATATTTTTTATCACACGGTATTTGTGCAGCGGTGTTTTAAACGCAAATTTTTGGAAAAGTGACACTTTCATGAATTTTAAAAAATCCAAACAGTAAAGTTACCCCAATTTTTTTGTATAATGTGAAATATGATGTTACGCAGAGTAAATAGATACCAAACATGTCACCCTTTATAATTGCACGCACTCGTGGAATGGCGACGAACTACGGTACCTATGAATTTCCATAGGCGACGCTTTAAAAAATTTTTACAGTTACCAGGTTTGAGCTACAGAGGAGGTCTAGGGCTAGAATTATTGCTCTTGCTCTGACGATCGCGGCGATACCTCACATGTGTGGTTTGAACACCGTTTACATATGCGGGCGCGACTTCCGTATGCGTTTTCTTCGCTGCGCGAGCTCGCGGGGACGGGGGCGCTTTAAAATTTTTTTTTTTTTTTTATTTATTTATTTTATTTATTTTTGTACTTTTATAAATTGTGTTTAAAATTTTTTTTTTTTTTTTTACTTTTATTGCTGTCACAAGCAATGTAAACATCCCTTGTGACAGTAATAGGTGGTGACAGGTACTCTTTATGGAGGGATGGGGGGTCTAAAAGACCCCCCATCCCTCCTTTACACTTCAAAGTATTCAGATCGCCGAAAACGGCGATTCTGAATACTGTATACTTTTTTAAATTCTGCGCCATTGGCAGCCGAGTAAACGGGAAGTGACGTCATGACGTCGCTTCCGCGTTTACAATTAGAAGGCTGGAACGAAGCCGCTCACAGCTTCGTTCCAGCCCGCCCCCAGCCGCCGGAGATTCCCGAACGGACACCGGGCCTCCCGATCGCACGGGAGGCCCGGTAACAGCGGCGGGAGGCGGCGGGAGGGGGGGGATGTCCCCTCCCGCTCCTCCGGTATAACAACCGAGCGGCTTTTAGCCGCATCGGTTGTTATACTCGGGTAGCCGATCGCCCGCTGAAAACAACGGTACCGGGATGATGCCTGCAGCTGCGGGCATCATCCCGGTATAACCCCGGAAAGCCAAATACGCATATGTGCGTTCGGTCGGCGGGAAGGGGTTAAATAAGGTCTGGGCAACAGCCCTCTCACCACACCAGGCCCGGAAAACTGGATGACTTCGCTACAGTGGTCTGTCCCGCTGCCAGCCAGCACCGTCACGCTGATCCGCTCCGCAAGATGACTGAGACCCTCGCTTGGTTCCGTCAGGTTTTCTGGATCCCCAGACCCGATCACACAGCTTCTCCAACACACTGTGGTAAGTCACTCTCAGTGATTGCTGTTCCGCTCCGCTCCATGTAAGACGCGCTCTTCGGTAACACTCCCCCACAGATCCCTGCAGTCAGGCCACGCGAAGACACAGAAAATGGCCAGGCCTTTTTTTTACCTACCCAGCATGCAGTTCAGTCACTCAGTGTTCATGGGTAGGTGAGTCTTTCCAGTAAAACAATTAAATCACTTCCTGCTCACATTCATATGTGAAAAATAAACCAGTCCTTTTCACATTATATACCGCTAGAGGGAGCCAAATACCAGTCTAACAACATTAACATTGCATGTCATTAGATGATAAAAATCCCAGCGCTACACTTATAAAGAGCCATATTTGATTATTCATCAGGACAGAGTGGTGTTACGCCCTTGTCCAGGCTTTTTGCCAAAAGTGGTTTCAGGTTTTTCACCTGAACCAAGATATTGTCCTGCCATAGTTTTTTCCAAAACCATGTTCCAGGGAAGAAAAGTCACTACATTGTCTTGATGTGGTGAGAGCAGTGAGAATCTATTTAAAGACAACTGCTCAGATTCTTAAGACTGATGTCTTATGTATTCTGCCAGAGCGTCCTAAGAAAGGACAGGCAGCGTCGAAATCCACTGTCGGTAAGTGGATTCGGCAAGTTATAATTCAATCTTATAATTAAGGGGTAAGATTCCCCCTTTTTAAGTTAAGGCGCACTCTACCAGAGCGGTTAGTGCTTCTTGGGCAGTGCCTCACCAGGCCTCCATGGCTCAGATCTGTAAGGCCGCAACTTGGTCTTCAGTACATACATTCACAAAAAAATTTTTATCAGGTGGAGGTATGAGGATATCGCCTTTGGGCGCAGTCAGTGTACTGCAGGCAGCAGTATAAGTCCTCAAGTCTGTGGGTACCCTGCGGGTTGTTTCTTCCTCCCCTCAAGTAGCATTGCTATGGGACGTCCCATTAAGTAATTACTTAAGGCTCTGTGTCCCATGATTTGGGCAGCACAGTGGTGTAGTGGTTAGACACTACCTGCCTGGAGTTTGCATGTTCTCCCTGTGCCTGCGTGGGTTTCCTCTGGGTACTCCGGTTTCCTCCCACACTCCAAAGACATGCTGGTAGGTTTATTGGCTTCTGTCCACTGGTGTATGGGTGAGTTGGGGACCTTGGATTGCAGACCCCTTGGGGGTGGGGACCGGTGTGGGTGTGTGCGGAGTGCTGTGTAGATTGATGGTGCTACAAGCGTACCATATATATATATATATATATATATAATATATGGGCATCGTGCGGGGATGGGGTGCTCACTCTGGATGGACTAGTGTCTTTATTCAACCTTACTAACTATGTAACTATGTATGATAAAGAAAATAGGATTTTTATTACAGCTTACCTGTAAAATCCTTTTCCTGGAGTACATCATGGGACACAGAGGTCCCCCCCCCTCTTTTATGGAGTTTAGGTATATTGCTTTGCTACAAAAACTGATGTGCTCCTGGAAGGAGGAGGGGTTATATAGGGAGTGAACTTCCTTGATTGGTTATACCAGTGTCAACACCTGAAGGTGGCCCATAACCCATTAAGTAATTACTTAAGGCTCTGTGTCCCATCCTATTTTTTGGGGGGAAAAAAACACTTTTTTTATTTTAATGCAAAGAACACCCTATGTCGTCTAAATATTTGGTTAAATATAAAAGATGATCTTATGCCAAGTACATAGATACCAAACACGACATACTTTAAAATTACACACGCCCGTGCAGCAGCGACAAACTACATACATTTTTTAAAGTCTTTAAAAGCATTTACAGGTTACCACTTTACCACTAGATTTACAGAGGAGGTCTACTGCTAGAACTACTGCCTTTGATCTGATGTTTGCGGTGATATCTCATATGCATAGTGCAATTGCTGTTTACATAGGACACGAGACCGATGCTTGCGTCTACCATTTCGCTCGAGCATGGGGTAACGTAGGTGCTTTTAATTTTTTATTTTTTTTTAATTTATTTTGCTTTATTTTATTTTTATGCTGTCCCTTTCATGTTTTTTATATATATATATATATATATATATATATATATATATATATATATATATTTTATTGTTATAACAGGGAATGTTCTGTAAATATCCCCTATGATAGCAATAGGTAGTGACAGGTACTCTTTTTTTTAAAAAAAAAAATTGGGGTCAATTGGACTCTAGATCTCTCCTCTGCCCGTAATGCCCCCAAGATCGGCGTAAAAAGATGCTTTCCCAATTTAAAAATGGTGCTGTTTATGTCCGGCAAAACCAAAGTGATGAAATGCTCTTAGCTTCTGGTTTCTTAGGCCATAAAGATGATTGAAGTTGTTGTGGTCTCCGACCAACTTCATTGGCATCTGGCGAAACCACCTGCTGCATTCTCGGGTTCCCCGGTGGGACAGGAGAGCCATAGGAAACCATTCAAGGTGGTGGGGGGGGTCGTCCCCTCCCACTGCTTGTAAAAGCAGTCTTATCCGCAAGGGGAGCTTTTACATGAAAGCCAACCGCCGGCTAAAAACACGACACCAAGATGATGCCTAAACCTGAAGGCATTATTCCAGTATAACCACTTAAAGTCCAGCAACATACCAGTACGTTGCTGGTCCTTGTTGGGCATATATTGTAATGTTCTTTTTTTTTTTCATGCAGCCTGATACCTCCATTCCTCCATTTTCATGAGCCAGATTTCTCCATTCACATCGATCAATGTGAAATTGAAAAAGTGTGTGGTATTCCCACCATTAAAATACCACCCTGCATCCACCCACTTCTAATGATGGGCATACATGCACTGTTCTTTTTCTTTTTTTTTTTTTTTTGGTAAGCCCATGGGCTAAACGAAAAAAAGAACCAAACGGATTCCTCCATTCACAATCGATCGATGTAGATGAAGAAATCTATGCCAAGAAAAGTGAAAAAAAATATATGGCGAAGCATAGGGGTCCTGACCCGCCTCCTGTCCACCCCAGCCCCTATCCTTCGGCATACAGTGCCTTGCAAATGTATTCACCCCCCTTGGTATTTTTCGTGTTTTGTTGCCTCACAACCTGGAATCAACATGGATTGTTTGAGGATTTGCATCATTTCATTTACAGAACACACCCACAACTTTTTTTTTAAATTATTATTATTGTGAAGCAAACAACAAATAGGAAAAAATAACAGAAAAAGTCAATGTGCATAACTGTTAACCACCCTAATGTCAATACGTTGTAGAGCCACCTTTTGCAGCTATCACCGCTCCACGTCGCTTTGGCTAAGTCTCTATGAGCTTGTCACATTTTACCATTGGGATTTTTGCCCATTCCTCCTTGCAAAACTGCTCCAGCTCCTTCAGGTTGGATGAATTGCACTTGTGAACAGCAATCTAAGTCTGACCTCAGATTTTCTATTTGATTGAGGTCTGGGCTTTGACTAGGCCATTCCAACACATTTACATTTTTCCCCTTAAACCACTCAAGTGTTGCTTTAGCCGTGTGTTTGGGGTCATTGTCCTGCTGGAAGGCTTTGCTCAAGAATATTCCTGTAGCACCATCCATCTTTCCCTCAACTCTGACCAGTTTCCCAGTCCCGACAGCTGAAAAACATCCCCACAGCATGACTCTGCCACCACCATGTTTCACTGTGTGGATGGTGTTCTTTGGGTGATGTGATGTGTTGGGTTTTGCTCCAGACATAGCATTTTCTTTGATGGCCAAAAAGTAAAATTTCTTAATCATACATCACGGGACACAGAGCCATAGTAATTACTATGTGGGTTATAGGCCACCTTCAGGCGATGGACACTGGCACACCCTAAGACAGGAAGTTGCCTGCCTATATAACCCCTCCCACTACTGGGAGTACCTCGGTTTTTTTTGCCAGTGTGTAAGGTGTTGGTCACGAGTAAAGATGTGCTGTGCTGAGCTCCACTGGAGCAATCCTTGCTGGGGCTAGCTATGCAACTGGATCCATTAAAAATGTCTCTTTAGGCCGAATTGATTGGTACCCGGGCCTCGTGGTGGAAGAAACGAGGTTTAGCCCGTAACACGTCTCTTTCTAGAGAGCTAGATCCCAGGATCGAGTGCTTTTGGTTTTTTCAGCCTTAAGTTTTTTCTAGCGGGGTCTTTTACGGGTCCAAGTGTGTGGATCACCCGATTAAAAGGGTCCCCAGTTCCTGAAGGTTTTTTAACGGAACCCACCGTGAGGGGTGAAGATTGGGTCTGTTGGATTTACCACAGAAAACCTTGCAGCGGGAAAGGTAAGTGGAGAATTGTCTCCTTTTAAAAAAGTAAATGTTGTCATGCCTAAAAGTCACCACTGGGGGCTGTGTAGAGCACGTACTTTGTCATGCTTTCCTACGCTGTGTCACGATGTCTCTGTAGAAGCTGCAGATTCCTCCGGCAGGCAGCCCCTGAACTCCGGTAAGATTGGGGGGGATTTTCTTACAAGAAACACCCCCCACCTAGAAAAAAGCACTCCCCATCTCCCTGAATAGGGGGAGGCCAGAATGGTCGGCGATGCCGCTCCGTTTTTTTTACCGCCCCTGCACGGTGATTGGATCTCCAGATCTCCTCCTCGCCATCCCCCAAAGAGAGGGGGGCAAGATGTGACGGATGGGGGTTTAGAGCGGTGTTGGCGTGCGGCAACGTCCAGCGCAGGAGTAAAGTTTTAAAAGTTTCATTATTTTGCTGCTGCAGCTGTTGGAGGGACACGAGCAAAAGGGGCATGTAAGAGGTTGGTGACACAGGCATTCCCTTGGCACCTTTACTAAAAGCATCAGGCTGAGCGTTAATAGCAGCGGCAGTTGCTGGACTATTGCTCAAGCAGTGAATGCAATTTCTTCTGGTAGTACCTCTGCATTTGTGCATCGGGCTATGGTCAGAAGGGGCGGGGTAAAACACCCCAAAAAAGGGCTCATGAGGGACTCCTTCAAGCTCAAAAAAGCCTAAAATCATCTCTAAAATGGCATCCTCCCCTGAGATCTGAAGTGGCTGGTCAGAGTGAGCCATCAGGGACATCAGGTGTTGCAACTGTTTCCAACACTGCAGCCCCTGTCTGAAATTTGTTCCTCAACCATATTAGGATTGGAGCAGAGGTTAGCGGCTTTAATCACATCCCAGAGGGGACTAAGCGCGATAGGTCCCCTTCCGTTACCCAGGATCCCCAAACTGAGGAACCGGGGGCAGGAGATGAGTATTTCTCAGGGGACCAGGAAGAGGCTGAGGACTCCTCTTCTGAGGGGTCAAATGCGGAAGGATCAGGTTCACAATCTGAAAGATTGATGGTACAATCTCTTACTGAATTGGTCCGTTCCACATTTATGCTACCCTTAACTGAGTCGGTTGACAAGCCTACTTCTTGTTTGGCTGCGCTAAAGCCTCCCCAAGCTGCGCATGCCTTTCCTATCCATTTTTTGCTGGAAAAGCTTGTGTATTCTGAGTGGGATCACCCAGATAAGCATTTTTATCCTCCTAAAAAGTTTGCAACACTTTATCCTATGGAGGAAAAGTTTAATAAAAAATGGGAGATACCAGCAATTGACGCTGCTATATCCTCTGTGAATAGAAGTTTGACTTGTCCGGTAGACAATGCTCAAATGCTTAAGGAACCAACGGATAAGAAGTTGGCATTCCTATTAAAAAACACTTTCTCTGGCAGGTTCAGTGACTCAGCCTGCGCTGGCAGCAGTTGGGGTGTGTCAATCCTTGAGAGACCAGTTTAAACAGGTGTTTAAGATTATGCCTGATTGGCAGGCCCAAGATTTGACTGAGCTACTATGGGAATTATGTTTTGCAATAGACGCTATGAGCGATTCTATTCTCCGAGCCTCATGCCTTACGCTTGGGCTGGTGCATATGCGTAGAATACTGTGGTTGAAAAATTGGTCAGCCGAAGCGCCCTGCAAAAAGCTCCTAGCTAGTTTTCCTTTTCGCAGTGAATGGCTGTTTGGGGATGATCTCGATAAGTACATCCAAAGAATTTCTAATGGGAAAAGTACCCTATTGCCAGTTAGAAAAAGAAGTAAGCGTATTTTATTTAAAAGAGCCTCTTCCTCGGTGCCAGAAGCATCAGCCTCCAGGCAATCTCGACGGCCTCCATTGTCTCCATTGTCAAATTCAAGAGGTAAACCTCAGGGTCAACCCCAGGGACAAAAGAAGTCCTGGGGAAGAAAACCTACAAAACAAAATACTAATACTTATGAAGGGGGGGGCCCCCCGCTCGCTTGAGTGGGTGGAAGACTTCTGCAGTTCTCAAGAATCTGGCAGAAAGAGTGTCAAGACAAGTGGGTGGCTTCCTCAATTACTCTAGGGTACAAACTAGAGTTCCGAGAGTCCCCGTCTCTTCGTTTTCTCAGATCAAACGTTCCCAGGGATCCAGAGAAAAAGAAGTCCCTCTTTCTAGCACTGGACCATCTTTTTCTCAAAAGGTGATATCGCGGTCCCCATAGAAGAGCAGGGATTGGGGTTTAATTCAAACCTTTTCAAGGTACCAAAACCAAATGGAGATGTCAGACCCATTCTAGATCTCAAAGATCTAAACCAGTTTTTGAATATCTGCTTTTTTGCATGGAGTCAATCCGATCAGTAGTCTCCATCCTACAAGGAGGAGAACTTCTGGTGTCAATCGACATCAAGGATGCATACCTCCATGTGCCGATTTTCCCTGCTCACCAGAAATATCTACGTTTCAAGGTAGAAAATCTTCATTTCCAGTTTGTAGCTCTGCCTTTCAGTCTAGCTACTGCACCTCGAGTGTTTACAAAGATCCTGGCCCCTCCTCTAGCCAGATTAAGGGCCCAGGGTATAACGATTATAGCGTACCTAGACGATCTGCTCTTGATAGATCAGTCGGTAGCCTGCTTAGACCAAAGTATGGTCATCACGGTCAACTACCTGGAATACCTAGGTTGGATTCTCAACCTAGAGAAATCTTCCTTAAAACCATCAAGGAAATTGGAATACTTGGGTCTGATCATCGATACAGTCCAGAAGAGGGTATTCTTACCCCAGGCGAAGATCAGTGCCATAAGGGAGCTGATTCAGGTAATCAAGGCAAAGAAGAATCCTTCTATTCGACTTTGCATGAGGTTGTTGGGAAAGATGGTGGCTTCATTAGAGGCCATTCCTTATCCTCGGTTTCATTCGAGACTGCTACAAAACAGTATCCTATCGGCTTGGAACAAGAAGGTCCCAGCTTTAGATTTCCCAATGTGTTTGTCTCCAAAGGTGCGCCAGAGCCTCAATTGGTGGTTGATAACCAAGAATCTGCAGAAGGGGAAATCCTTCCTACCAATTACCTGGAAGGTGGTAACAACAGATGCCAGCCTTTCCGGTTGGGAAGCAGTCCTGTAAGATGCGACTGTCTGGGAAATGGTCCAGATCAGAAATGACCTTGCCCATCAATATTCTAGAGTTTCGGGCAGTGCGCCTGGCCCTGAAGGCCTGGACATTCAGGTTAAGGAATTGTCCTGTCAAGATCCAATCCGACAATGCCACAGCAGTGGCCTATATCAATCACCAAGGGGGCACAAAAAGTCATGTGACCCAGAGAGAGAGGAATCATATCCTAACTTGGGCAGAAAACAATGTACCTTGCCTATCGGCAGTCTTCATTCCAGGAATAGAGAATTGGCAGGCAGACTACTTGAGTCACCAGCAGTTGTTCACGGGAGAATGGTCTCTTCACCCCAATATCTTCCTGACAATATGTCAAAGATGGGGGATTCCGAACGTAGATCTATTTGCGTCCAGGTTTAACAAGAAGATCGCCAACTTTGTTTCGAGAACAAAAGATCCGCTAGCTTGCGGAACAGATGCCTTGGTATTCCCGTGGAATCAGTTTAAACTGACTGATGCATTCCCTCCTGTTCTGCTGCTACCGCGACTTCTTCGCAGGATCAAGCAGGAAGGGAAGTCGGTGATTCTTGTGGCTCAGGAGATCTTGGTTTGCAACGATCATAAAGATGGCGGTAGGGGACCCATGGACCCTACCACCACGTCCAGACCTTCTCTCGCAAGGTGCAGTATTCCATCCTACCTTACAAATGCTAAATTTAATGGTTTGGCTATTGAGACCCACATTCTGAAGAAGCATGGGCTGTCAGGTTCAGTGGTATCTACCTTGGTTAATGCAAGGAAGCCGGCCTCCAGAATCATATATTATTGTCTGGAAGGCGTATGTCTCCTGGTGTGAATCCAGGGGTTGGCACCCCAGGAAGTACGTCATAGGTAGAATCCTTGACTCTCTGCAAATGGGGTTAGAAATGAAGCTGGCCTTGAATACTATCAAAGGCCAGGTCTCGGCCTTATCAGTGCTAATTCAGCGACCACTTGCTTCGCATTCTTTGGCTCGTATCCCTGGGATTTGAATTTAGTTCTGTCAGCATTAAAGAAACAGCCTTTTGAGCCGATACAACATATTCCCTTGGTTCTTTTGACAAGGAAGCTAGTTTTTCTAGTAGCCTTATCTTCTGCAAGAAGGGTATCCGAGTTGACTGCTCTTTCTTGTAAAGAGCCATATTTAATTATTCATAAGGATAAGGGTAGTATTGCGTCCTCATCCTAACTTTCTACCGAAGGTAGTGTCAAGTTTTCATTTAAACCGGGATATTGTTCTACCTTCATTTTTTCCAGAACCCGAGTCTACGGAAGAAAAGTCACTACATTCTCTTGATGTGGTGAGAGCAGTCAAAGTCTACTTGAAGGCGACTGTTTAGATTAAAAAAACGGATGTTTTGTTTGTTTTGCCTGAAGGTCCTAAAAGAGGACAGGCAGAATCGAAATCTACTATTTCTAAATGGATTCGACAAGTAATTGTTCAAGCTTATGGTTTAAAGAGGAAGATTCCACCTTTTCAATTCAAAGCGCACTCTACAAGGGCTGTTAGTGCTTCATGGGCAGTGCATCACCAAGCCTCCACGGCTCAAAACTGCAAGGCCACAACTTGGTCTTCAGTCCATACATTTACCAGATTCATCCAGGTAGATGTAAAAAATCATGAGGGTATTGCCTTTGGGCGCAGTGTGCTGAGAGCTGCAGTATAAATCCTCTAATCTCATGGTGCCCTAATTTTGTTGTGTCTCTCTCCCTTCAGTTGGCATTGCTCTGGGACATCCTACATAGTAATTACTATGGCTCTGTGTCCCATGATGTATGATTAAGCAAATAGGATTTTTATAACAGCTTACCTGTAAAATCCTTTTCTGTGATGTACATCACGGGACACAGAGTTCCCTCCCTTCTTTCTAGTATACACGTGTATTGCTTTGCTACAAAACTGAGGTACTTCCAGTAGTGGGAGGGGTTATATAGGGAGACAACTTCCTGTCTTAGGGTGTGCCAGTGTCCATCACCTGAAGGTGGCCTATAACCCACATAGTAATTACTATGGCTCTGTGTCCCATGATGTACTTCAAAGAAAAGGATTTTACAGGTAAGCTGTTATAAAAATCCTATTTTTAGTCTGATCAGACCAGAGCACCTTCCACCATACATTTTGGGAGTCTCCCACATGCCTTTTCGCAAACTGAAAACATGCCATTTTGTTTTTTGCTGAAAATAATGACTTTCTTCTGGCTACTCTGCCATAAAGCCCAACTCTATGGAGCGTACGACTTATTGTCATCCTATGTACAGATACTCCAGTCTAACCTAAGGGTTACCTTTGGTCTCTGTGCTGCCACTCTGATTAATGCCCCCCTTGACCAGCCAGTGAGTTTTGGTGTCCGGCCATCTCTTGGCAGGTTTGCTGTTGTGCCATGTTCTTTCCATTTGGTTATGATAGATTTGATGGTGCTCCTAGGGATTATCAAAGATTTGGTTATTTTTTTTATAACCTAACCCTGACTTGTACTTCTCAACAACATTGTCCCTTACTTGTTTGGAGAGTTCCTTGGTCTTCATGGCAGTGTTTGGTTAGTGGTGCCTCTTGCTTAGGTGTTGCAGCCTCTGGGGCCTTTCAAAAAGGTGTGCACACAGGTGGACATCCTTTCACTAATTTTGTGACTTCTGAAGGTAATTGGTTGCACCATAGCTTTTTATTGGCTTCCTAAGAAAAAGGGGGGGGTGAATACATACGCACATGCTAATTATCTGTTTTTTATTTCTGAAAAACAGTTTTATGTATATATTTTTCTAATTTTACTTCACCAACTTAGACTATTGTGTTCTGATCCATCACATATAATTCCTATTAAAAAAAACATTGAACTAAAGGCTGTAATGTAACAAAATAGGTAAAAAGCCAAGGGGGGTGAATAATTTTGCAAGGCACTGTATATGCTTTTTTTTTTTTTTTTTTTATAACTGCGGTGGTGAAATCACCTCCCACAGCGCTGAAGTTACTGATTTACATATTGTGAGAGCAAACCCTGTTGCTGTCAAAAATAAACAAATCAGTGCTGCAGCTGAATGGCATACCTGCAAAGCAAACAATGGTTAACAATAAAACACAGTAATGCCCCGTACACACGGTCGGACATTGATCGGACATTCCGACAACAAAATCCTAGGATTATTTCCGACGGATGTTGGCTCAAACTTGTCTTGCATACACCCGGTCACACAAAGTTGTCGGAAAATCCGATCGTTCTGAACGCAGTGACGTAAAACACGTATGTCGGGACTCTAAACGGGTCAGTAACCAATAGCTTTCATCTCTTTATTCTGAGCATGCGTGGCACTTTGTGCGTCGGATTTGTGTACACACGATCGGAAATTCCAACAACGGATTTTGTTGTCGGAAAATTTTATAGCCTGCTCTCAAACTTTGTGTGTCGGAAAATCCGATGGAAAATGTGTGATGGAGCCTACACACGGTCGGAATTTCCGACAACACGACAACAGGGTCCTATCACACATTTTCCGTCGGAAAATCCGACCGTGTGTACGGGGCATAACAGTACAGTAAAACATTAGAATGGCATACCTGCAAAGCCAACAATGGTTAACAATAAAACTCAGTAACAATAAAACATTACAGTATAGTATAAAATACAGTAAAACAGTAAGAACAATAATCAACGACTGCTTTTGGCTTTTTCATTTATTTAGTTTTTTTTACACTTTTTTGTAACTGTAAAAAAACTTTGATCGTTCCAGGCTAGGGTCATTCAAAATGCGATGGCCATCTAACATCTTTCAAGACCCTGTGTGAAAGTGTGCTGTACCCTATACTAATCACTAGTGTGTGATGGATAGAAACAGTCCCCGATGCAGAGACGAGGTTGGCATGGACAGGAGGGACAAATAGCAGGTGTCGCGCCTATATCTGTGTTTTCGACAGACACAACATCTTCTTTGGGGCGCTCATTGGGTATGCCTCTCATGCAACCGGCTCACTGCATCTGGATTGGGAAATTGAGCCACGCACCTTCTGGATACAAAAGGGCTGTGATCTCTTCCTGGAATTTTAGGGATCTACTTCTTCCTGACTGTTTGTATAGTACATAAGCGTTGAACAGAGCCAATTAGAATAAGTATACAGACACTTTTTTTGTACCAGCGTCTGGCCTTATGGGCGACTAAGTATGGCCCCATCATCTGGTCATTGAAGTCCATCCCTCCCATGTTAAGGTTGTAGTCATGGACACAGAGGGGCTTCTCAAAAATACCAGTCGCCGTTGCAGTTTGGACTGCCATGTCTGCGTGAATGGAAGACAGAGAAAAAACGTTCCGTTTGTCCTTCCACCTTACTGCAAGCAATTCATTGCACCTCAAGCAGGCTCTCTCCCCTGGTCTAAGTTGGGCATTTACAAGCCATTGGGGGGGGAGCCCCGGCGATTAGATTGCATGGTGCCACGTGCACCAATTCCAAATTGATAGAGGTGTCTAAAAAAATGTCACACTTGTATAAAAATTGTTCACGTATAAATGGTACCCGTTTCCAAAAATGGGTGACACCAAGTCCCAAATAACCTTGCCGCTGCTCCATATGTAGTCTAGCCAGTCGGGGGGCTCCACGTTGACTATCTTTTACCTCATAAATCTGGAAAGTACATGTATAGCCTGTTGCCCTGTCACAGAGCTTATATATTTTGACCCCATATCTGGCATGCTTGCTCAGGAGAAACTGTTTTAAACAAGGCGGCCAGAAAACGTAATCAGGGACTCATCTACACAGACATCTTGTTCAAGGATATACAAGGCTGCAAATTTTTGGTTCAAGTGTTTTACGAGGGGCTGAATTTTGTGGAGCCGATCATATCCGGGGTCACCCCTAGGACGACAGAGTTCATTGTCATTTGAAGTGCATGAACCGTAAGATTTGCTGGTATCTTGTTCTGGCCATGGCAGCAGAGAACACAGGCATATGGTGAATCGGGTCAGTGGACCAATATGACCGCAACTCACTCTTTTTAGTAACGCCCATGAGGAGGGATAGGCCCAGAAATGTCTTAAATTCGGAAACCGTGATACGTTTCCATGCAAATTGCCTGGCAAGGGTCACATTTGGGTTTATGGTGATAAATTGATCAGCATATAAATTGCTTTGGTCCACAATAGATCTGCACAGATCTTCCATGAAAAATGGCCGATAAAAACCAAGGGGAGTTAGATTTGCTATTTCCACCTGAATTTCGGGTTGGCCAGTGAATGGGGGAATTACAGGCGCTGCAGAAGTGGTGGGCTGCTAATGAGGATTTGCAAGCGCATCAGAAAGGGCACTATGGTTCTACAGGCGTGCGTTTAAATTCTTAGTGGCTCCGGAACACTACTCGTGCTAGCCACCACACAGCTTGAACTGCACTTATGGTACTCGCCACGTGACCAGGATGTACTAGGCCGCTGGTGCTCGCCAGGTAACCAGAAGGTAGAGAGGCACTAGTACCAGCACTCTGCTGCATACAGGAACCATGTGATTGTTGCACATTAGCATCAGAGGAATGGGGTCGGATATGCCTGACCTTAGCTCTAGCAAAGGAGTAGAGGTCCCTGCTATCTGTCAGGGTGCCGCTGCTCTCTACAGGTCCTTATGTTGCTCTCATCTGTCATGCTCAGTATCCTGTAGGCTTCTTTACTAGTGTACATTTTGTTTGACGTTTTGGCCACTAAATTTATAGGCACCTAGTGTGACTCGCAGGTAAAAAAAAAAAAAGCGCCTGGTCGTCGAGGACTGTTTGAACTGCTACAAAAAAAATTAACTGCTAGTGCTAGCAGAGATCAGGCCTGACACTGCAGTTTTGTGTGCTGTGTATCAGAAGTGACAGCGATCTACTGATACTGCACTTTGAGTGGGCCGGAGGGGCTAAACGCAGGTGCTGGTAGGTGTCGGGCTGATCCTACTAACGCTACGTTTTGGGAACACTGTACTATTGGGGACGCTAGTATGGTTCAGGTTTGATCAAAGATATTGCTCCATTCAGACACTATACTAGTAGTGGAGGCAACGCTGTATCCTGGCCTAGGCCGACAAGGCCCAGGCCTGGGGCAGCACGGAAAGAGTCCCTGTCGGCTTGCGCTACACTGTTAGTGTAGCGCCAGTCTTATGGGGTGGACTGGGCTGAGAGGCATATTAGTCTAACGCCCCCATAAAGAGGCTGCACTGCTTCCGGTATGCGGACGGCCAGCATTCCGCAAGTGGGGGGGGGGGGGCGCTTCTAATTTTGACTGTGCTATCATCCTGGACCACAAACCTTCCTCACTGTGCTATGTTTTCTGCTGCACCATTGGCATGGTTATATCTTCTTAGTCCTCTCCATAAAATTATCAGAAATTTGTGCTTAAAGTAGAACTATAGGCAACACTTTTTTTTTCATCTTGGATAGAGTAAGGGAGGGTTATAGCCCCTGTTAGTTTATTTTTTACCACCCCTGTCCCATTGCAGAGATTTCCCTTCATTTCCTGCCCCATAGCCAAACAGGAAGTGAGAGGAAATCTGTGCAAATTAAGGGAATCCATTGCCCCCCCCCCCCAAGACCCTCAGAACTAGTGTCCCCACTTGATTTTTCAGGGGAGGTCTTAAACAGCAAGGGGTGTGGCCTTGACAGGAAGGGGTGGGTCATATTTAAATTCGGGGGTACAGGAGTTTAGTCAGGCCTAGGGCAGCACAAAACCTAAATACAAAGGGTTAAAATGTATTAGTGAATATGTGGTGGGGAAAATTGTTAAAATGTAAAAGGTTGTGCTGCCTCATAAACAAAGAAAAACTCTTATCAAAAAATATAGCAAACGCAGTGTATCAACTAGTGGTAAATAAAGAGTTCAATAAACAAGTGTCCATGTATATCAAAATTATTCCATTGGTATTTCACCAACTGGATGTGCTATCCGCTGTTCCCAGTGATCATAAAGTATAGCAATCCAAATGAAAATTAAATTAGCCTCTTACCAAATTCTGATGACCTCTAGATTATAAGAGATCATCTAACGCATGAGGTTAGAAAAGTCCCAATGCCTGGCCACATCCTCTGTGTGTCTCCCGACCTCCAAGATGGATGGATTCGACAGCTGCAGGCTCAGCATCCCAACACCTCTCAGTCTGGACTCCACACTGAAAGTAACCTCCACAGCATCCCAGCACAGCTTGCCTTACTCAGGATGACCACTGTGCTTCACAGGTGGGTGTGCAGGATAGGGGAACACCGAAAGAAAGCTCATCGCATATATGTATAAAGAGGGGGTTTATTTAAGCTAAAATATGCACTTGCAACAGAGATAATAATAGGCAGTAGAGAGAGGATGATCCAGCATTGAGAACCCCAACAAATCTGGATGCTTATCATGTTACAGCTCCCATCTCCTTTTAAAATGTTTCTCCTTAACAGGCTACATCATCTCCCATTCCCAGATGTAGCCTGTTAAGGGGAAACATGTTGGAAGGAGACGGGAGCTGTGACATGATGAGCATCCCGATTTGTTGGTGATCTCAATGCTGGATCATTCTCTCTCTACTGCCTAATATTATCTCTTCAGTGTGAAGTCGGAGTCCAGAGTGATAGGTGTTGGGATGCAGCTGTCGAATCCATCCATCTTGGAGGATGGGCGACACACAGAGGATGTGTCCAGGTATTTTCTTACCTCATGCGTTAGATGATCTCTTATAATCTAGAGATCATCAGAAGTTGGTAAGAGGCCAATATACTTTTCATTTGAATTGTTATACTTTATTATCACTGGGAACGGTGGATAGCACATCCAGTTGGTGGAATACCAATGGAATAATTTTTGATACACATGGACACTTCTTTTTATTGAACTCTTTATTTACCACTAGTTGATACACTGTGTTTGCTATATTTTTCAATAAGAGTTTTTCTTTGTTTGAGACAGCGCAACCTTTTACATTTTCACATTTTTTCCGTTATCTCCTTGTATCCAAGGAGTGATAAAAGTGCAGCAGTCTAATATAATTGGGGCAAGATTTTCACACGCATTTTTTATATGTGGTGGGATTCTGACACTCTCAGGGATTGACGCTAACTGACGTTGGTGCTAATCAGCGTCACCTGTGACACTAATACAGTGATCAGAAAAAAGATCTGTACGCTGTACTAATGACACTGTGACAGGGAGTGAAAGGGTTAACTGGGGGGCAAACAGAGGGTTAAATGTGCCTAACTGTGTGTCCTGGTGTCAGTGTAGTGCTTTACTCACTGTTTGATGCTATCTCCTCTTAAGCTGGAACTGAAAAGTGCTCCAGGAGAAGAGATTGCATCATTTCCTGTGCCTGTGTTTACATATCACAGGCACAGAACGTTCTGTGATTCGTCAGAACCAATCAGCACATCCAGGCCATAAAGCATTGGCCTGGACCTGCAGATTGATCGGTTCTGGAATGAATCCGATCACCATGGGAACGGCGGGCGCCCTCCTACCCGCGGGCGACGTACAGGTACGTTGGTGTTTTGCTTGCGTCTATCTAGCAAGGTTACTTTGTGGTATAAGCAAGGAAGCTGAGACCTCTGCAGTATGTAAATGTGCTTTTACTATACAAAAATGCTCTACATACAAAACTATTACAATATTAGGAATACAAATCAAGACTGACAGATATCTATAACAAGCAAAATGCCTAGCAAATAAACAGCCTATGGTCTATAATAGTAGAAATACACTTAAAAGTTGCTTAACTCCAGTTACTGTATGTTCATGATCTCCATTGACAACAATTCTTCTGGAGATCAGGCACCTTCTTGCATGATGAGTGGCTCCTGGTCTTACAGACTGTCCTTGGTTCTAATGCATGATGAAGTGGCCTCCTTTTAGTCTCTACTGCTCCTTTTATTTTGGCTTTTGTTTACTCATTTGTTGACAATGGTTACAAACACATGACTCCATCGCAATCAATCTCGGGCAATCAGTCCATAACAAATTGTTGGAGAATGAAGATAGCCTTGCGGAAGGACAGTGAAAGTGTACTGGCGGCCGTCCCATACCATAGCAAACTGGCCTTGACACTCTGGGTCTATCAAAATTGAAAAGAAAGCATTAGCCAGGTCTATCACAGCATGATATTCTCCTGCATCTTTAGCAATTTTCTCAACAATTGAGATCATATACAGCTGATTTCAATGGAGGTGCCACTTTGTTTAGACCTCTGTAATCCACTGTCATTCTATATGTCCCATCAGGTTTCTTTACTAGGAACACCGGAGACGAGAAAGGACTTACAGCAGGTCTCAGGATCCCTATGCTCAACAGTTTTTGAATAGTCTCCCCGATTTCTTTGTGGCCTCCAGGAAGTCTGTACTGCTTGAGACAGACTGGCTTCTCTGGTGGAGGAATGTAGACAGGGGTCTATTTCGTATGACCTCTGACAACAGCCTTTCGGGTAACTCGGATACCAAAACATTTGTCCAAAATCCTGGTCTCTTGCCAATAGCCAATTTCACCCATGTCCTAACTGCTGGTGTGGTTTGTCCCCCCCAAACCTTCTACATCATTTCTCCTTTGTGATGGGAAGGATTTCCTTGCAAAAGTCTAACTTCAGCTCCAGTATCAAAGCCATCACATGCGTAGGAGATGACTTCCCCCAGCATACAGTGACAGGTACATATGGGCGTCGGTCTCCTGCTGTCACTGTCCTTACTGCTATTACAGGATACCCACCTTCCCCTCATAAAGGATAAGGAACCACCCAATCCCCTTTTCTGATTCTCTCTAACTCCTCCCCAGGATAAAGGGATTTGGATTTGCATTCATGTGCAGTTTTGGGAATTGGTTTGGGGCTAACAGGAGGGGTCTGTTCTGTTTTCTTTAAATGTAGGCTGATGTTATCTCCACTAGGAGTAGTGTTTTTTAACCCTGACAGTTTTTTTTTTCCCACAAAATGTTTCCACCTCTTCAGCATTTCTGCAGTAGAAATGCCATCTATCTCATCTTTAGGTACTGCTGCCTTTTTAATAGGTCCACCCACATTTCTCTCCTAGAAATAACTAGCCTGGATTTATCGTCATTTCCTGTCTTCTCTCCCACATTCCCTTTCTTCTCTGTAAAAGTTATTTTCTGCTTGTATTCTTCCTGTCTGGCCTTGACCTTGTCTTCTGCCCTGACAGATTTTTTTTAGTCTCCTCTAGCTCCCCCAACTGGCTTAAAAGGGTAGTGGCTTCGTGAATCTTGCTGTTTCATCCCAGGCCTCCCAGCAAGGACAATAAAGGAGGACTGAGATTAAATAGTGCAGATTTCATTAGCTTTGAGGGCAGAGCAAACATAAAGGGTTCCATATCTGGACCCATCCATTCTGGAAACGTATTTAACCTGGTTATACAACCCATCTCCCATAACCTTCAAAATACCCTCTCCTTTTAATCTCCATGAGTAGGTATTTTCCAGGTCAGTAGGGCTAGCATATACTCGGACTATTCCATCTCTCACGAGGTCTAACAGTGGAAAATCACACTAAACTCTCGGGCTTTTCGCATTGCCTGACACAATTGTGTATCATGGGTTAACACTCCCATAGCCACTGCTTCCTTACTTGACAAAACAACACTGTTCGCCTCTTTATCCCACAATCGTAGGAGCCAACTCAATAGGGGTTCCCCAGACCTTTGTATTGTTTTGCCAGCTCATGGAGTTCAGTTTGCGTAAACTCCTGTACTTCTTCAAATTCAACATCTCTGGGGTTGCGATAATGCACCTCCCCATCTGACATATCCTCTCTATCATGTTGCCATTTCCTATGCTTAGAAATGAGAGGTCTGGCATACGTTTTCTTTCCCACTAGCAGATCATCTGAAATATCAAACTCTTATCTCTTCATCCTCACTATCATTTGAGGAGAGCACATCCTCACAATCCCAGTTTTGGGATGGGACAATGGCATGTACCCTGGCTGTACTAACAGGTTTACGGCCCTTCCTTTACCTTAAGGCATTCATTTATTTGGTCATGAGGGCTGCACACCACTCTTTAGCCTGACTAGCGGTTGAACATACACACTCTGAAGCAACTGCTAGCTGTTTTTTTAATACCTTAACTTCTGCCTCTGCCTTCTCCCTTCTATGTGATTTGGTATAAATAGCATGAAGGAAGTAACAACTCACTGTGTCCTCTTCTCTTTTTTACTTAAATCCAACCCCTTAAGGCTAAAATCTACAAAATGATCTATTTCATCACTCCAAGTCATATTCAAGGGAGAAGCATACTTTACAAATCCTTTAGTAAAAGGCTCCCACTCGTTTCTGGCCCAGATAGGTAAGCTGCACACTTCCTTCTGGCCACCAGAACCCTCTGCAGCCTTTATTTCCTAAATGGCTTACGCAGCATTTTTACCTAGCACAAGCTACACAACACACTACATGAAAAACAGGTCTGCTTCAGTTGAATTATAGCACAGATCATGGGACGAGCCCCCAATTATTTTGCTTGCATCTAGCTAGCAAGGTTACTTTGCGGTATAAGCAAGGAAGCTGAGACCTCTGCAGTGTGTAAATGTGCTTTTACTATACAAAAATGCTCTACATACAAAACTATTACAATATTAGAAACACAAATAAAGACTGACAGATATCTATAACAAGCAAAATGCCTAGCAAATAATATATATATATAATTATATCAAACGCAACACAGATGGTTCATGCAGCTGGGCTGCCTTGCCGCAGTAAATGTGCAGAAGACGGCCCGGAACTGGTTAAGGGCAAGATAATGTTTTCTCTCATGAGCTTGTTTCATTTAATAAAAAAAGCCGTCTTGCTTGCATTTGAAGCTACTGATCTAGTCTCTACAGATCTAAATTTAGTTTGAACTATAGGGACACCCAGTTTTACACACGTATGGTTTTAACCCTCAATTGCATAATCAAACCTTTAGATGTGTAGGGTAATCTTACAATGTTTTATATGGAGTCATGATCGTGTAATACACTCTTTTTTCATGATGGGCCTGGTAATATACAGTATCTTACAAAAGTGAGTACACCCCTCACATTTTTGGAAATACTTTATTCTATCTTTTCATGTGGCAACACTGAAGAAATAACACTTTGCTACAATGTAAAGTAGTGAGTGTACAGCTTGTAAAGCAGTGTAAATTTGCTTTACCCTCAAAATAACTCCACACAGCCATTAATGTCTAAACCGCTGTTATACACGCTGTACACTCACTACTTTACATTGTAGCAAAGTAGCACTTTTGTGAGATACTGTATGTGAAAATATCTCAAAGCTAAATAGAAGACAATTGCATGTTTAAAAAAGAAAAAACAGATTGCAGCTTGTGTGACAAACATTATCATAGAAACAAATATGTGAATAAAGGAGCTTGTCAAACCCAGACAAACTACAATGCTTAGGAGTGGTCTCATGAACCAGATTTAAAATGGGTAAAAAAATTAAAAGTAGCAGATAAAAAATAAGGGATGAAAATTGCGGAAAAAGACTGGTAAATGACAATACTGATGATGTATGCCACCAGAGTTAAAAGGTTTAGGAGTGCTAAACATAGATTAAACTAGCAACTGCAGCTAAAAGACCAGAGTGGGTGCTCACTTTCCAACCACTGGAAGAAAACAAAAGAAACAGCACAACCCCATAGTGTAGCATTAAAATAAATGACAATTTATTGGAAAATAGAAATGCACACAGAGATACGCACGTGTAGGGCATTGCATAAAGGTGACCTGGGAGCCAGGAGAGTTCAAAGGGCAGCCAGAGAACCACCAGCCTTGGCCACCGGCTGGGGATGATGCGTGCTGAAGATAGAGGAAGCCACTGTTACTGCAACTGCAATCGGTGTTCAACCCAGGACTATATACCCCCAAGGTCACTGTAGACACATGCGTTTTAGACACGGGACGCGTGTCTCCATAGCCAGCCTAGAAGCAATCTGCTCTTAAAATATTCTTACAGTTGTAAAAAGAGTGATAGCTTTTTCCTACGTGTTTTTGTAAATGGCACTCGTGTTATTGTGTAGTAACAGCTTACGTTTTCTTTTTTTATTTAGATTTACTGAAAGGGTTACAGACAACTGCTACGCACACAGCAACTATTTCTCACTCCAGCTTGTCAGCTCGTTTACAACAAGCATTCACAGGTAATGGTCATATTTCTCTTGTATTCCTCCTACATATACATTTTAGAAACTTTTCTTCAACAAAGTTATTGATTGTATATAATATTAAAGCTCACATTTTTAATAATATAAAGTCAAATCCAAAAGAGTGTAGAAGTACACAGTACATATGGTGCTCCTAGGACAAGTGCAGAGTCACTTGGTCAATTGGAACCTTTATCTGTATCTGTAGACTGTCATCAGGGTAGAGGAAGTGATTAGGCAACTGAATGGATGAAAGGGTAATCAATGGATGGATGTCTGAGCAGAAGTGCGTCTGGAACCTCTGCAGCTCCCACAGAAGATCTGGGTAGGATCACCTCAGTGTAGAAGAAAATGAACAGCGGGGTGCTGAAGGTCAGTATCAAATAAAAATCACTTTATTAAAATAAGCAGCACACTTACATTGAAGCTAGCATGAAACAGAATAGATCGGAAACACCTGAGACTATACAGCTGTGATCAGTGTGAGGCTATAGGCATCACTACCACTGATATCCATACCTTGAGCTGGCTGGCTCCCTGTCATCCTTGGTCTCTGTCTGCTCAGTGATGCCTATAGCCTCACGCTGATCACAGCTGCTTGGTCTCAGGTGTTACCTATCTATTCTGTTTCATGCTAACTTCAATGTAAGTGTGCTGCTGATTTTAATATTAAGTTATTTTTATTTGATACTGACCTCAGCGCCCTGCTGTTCATTTTCTTCTACAATAATATAAAGTCACCTTTTTCATATTTAAACCCAGTGGTGATTAATTATTACCAAAAGAAAGCGCTATTTGTGTGAAAAAATGACACCTTTTTTTGGGTATAGCATTGCATGACCGTGCAATTACCAGTTAAAGTAGCGCAGTGCTAAGTGGCAAAATATGGCATGGTCATGAAGGGGGTAAAACTTTCCAGAGCTTAAGTGGTTAATGTTGTATTTGCCTACCTTTTGTAGAGTTGATCTGCTGCAATATGGACAGTAGTTGATGGGCTTTATGATGATGTGGGATGAAACCAAGAAAAAAAAGCATTGTGACAACCGGGGACACAGGAAAAAGAGGGGCACCAATACAGTGGGGTGACGGCTTGGAGATGAGTAGAAGCTGGAAAAAAAAACAACAGGGGAAACAGCTGGTATGAGCTTAAAGTTAGAGAGACAAGATTTATGACCACAGGGAGACAGGCAGGGGGAGAATTGTTATGACTAATGTCTAAAGGTTAGGGAGAGTAGTATTCTGTGCGATGGGGCAGCAGGAGCTGACGAGAAGAGTTTTTTTCTGTCAGAGAAGGATGGAAATGGCAAGAACAGGTGCATTGTAAATGTTGGGGCTCACAGCCAGGACAAGTACATTCTTACTGTGCGGGGGGTTGTATACCTGCAGCATACCACAGACCACAGGGAGACCTGAGAACAAGCTTGATCGTTCAAAATTTGATGTCTCAAAAGGAGGTTATATTACAACCGTCAATATATCCCTAAACTGATTCTACAGGCTCGTTTCTTCTCCCTCAACTTGTCTGTCTCTGAATCTGTGGTTATACACACTGCAAGTCAGGATTTGGGTGTTCGGGAGAGGTGACCAGTCAGCTCCCTGGAATTGGCTCTGGTTTACCTCCCTTTGTGAAGGGAGGATGCGTTTCATTGGGGGTGCCTTTTGTGGAGCTGTTGTGGCTACTGGGGATCACTGGGGACCATCTTCGGGGGCCCTCCTTGCCTCCTGGTCCCTTTCCTTTTCTTTCCTTCAACCCTCCCTGTCCCCTTGGCCTCTGTCGAGCTGTGGCTGATCGATTTCCCTCTAGATGCTGTGGATGTCCTGGAGAGTCCATCTAGAATATACGTGACTTAAAATTCATTGTGACGAAACCTAATACCTCTGAAGAAGATGTTCACCTTCAAATACCTCAAAACGTTGGGTTATCTCTATTGTTGTAATTTTTTCAATAGAATTGGTTATTGTCTCATGCTCATATTCAACATCCGCCAATCTGCATCCATTTTTAGATATGTCTGTCATATGTCATAGCTACTTATTTTATATTTTTTTCCATAATAAATATAATATATTTTTAATACTTTTTTCTACCTTTGTATTTACACCAAGTTGTTAGTGACCCAATTCAAAGTCCCACCAGAGGATCCACACTCTTTTTGAGTGTTTTTACTTTCTATTACATTAGGGATGTGGGTTCATCAACAATCCAACTTCATATTGGGGTGACACCATTCATCTTTTTCATCAGAAATAATCAGCCAGCTCCTAATGATGTCAGCACAAAGATGGCAGCATGGGACCTAGAGTTTGGAATAGCTTGGCAGATCACAGCAGTGCAATGCTAGATTCGCTGGGTGGTTGAGTATGGGAATTGTACATAGCACCAGGGGAAAAGGTAAAAGGAAAATAAAAAAAAAACTTGGCGAAGGGGGGAGTTCATCTTTTAAGCAGTAGTAAACCACCACTGAAATAAAAGCAGGGTTACATAATGTACTAGTATGCGCCACATAATAGCACATTATGACAGACTTACCTATAAAGCGGATCCCTCCCGCGCTGCGCTGTTACGGATCCCCAGTGCTGCCATCTTCACCAGGTCTTCCTTCAGGGTTTGCATGCTTCAGCTGTATGAATGGCCAAAGCCGCAGTGAAGTCACTCCCGTGCATGCGCACGGGAGCCTTAGACTTCGGCACAAAGCATTGAATGTATGGCATGAGTATGCTGTCCCTTCAGAACGCATGCGCCAGTGACATCACCTGCAGCATCACTTGTGAATTTCTCCTAAACAGTGCAAGTTTAGGAGGTATTCACTGTACCTACAGGTAAGCCTTATAAGCTTACCTGTAGGTACAAGTTCAAAAGTGGAGTTTACCTCCACTTTAAGACGAGTAACTTCAAACAGTCAATCAGAATTTACTATGCTGAAGTAAAACCAGTACAAGAATAAGCTTGATAGGATTTTATAGTTTACTCCACAAAGTGGTTGTAAACCCTCATATATACTCAGTGAAGTGAACAACCTCAGATGATACACCGAGATGAAAAAAAATCCTCTTACAAAGGTTTTACTTGTTTATCTGCAGTCTTCTCTTGTCTATAACCCTTTATAAGGGCAGAAAAGTGTTAAAATCTTTCTTCATCTGTCAGTAGTAGGAATGAGCTTGGGCGTGTTCGGAATCCCACCTGCCCGATTCCGCCAGGAAGCCAACACTGCACACCGCTAATCACAGGCAGTGAGACATGTCCCGGCTTGCAGCTGCACAGATCAGGAAATGTCTCACTACTGTGATTAGTCGTGCACAGTGTCAGCTTCTTGGCGGTGTTGGGCAGGTGGGTTTGGACTAAGATCCCCAACACGCCCATGCCCATCTCTAGTCAAGAGTACAGACCAGGGGGCATGGAGGTTGCAGGTACAGTGTGTTGAGAGTTGATTGGAGGAAAAGGCACGCACCCCCCTCCACACAGCAGAAGAACTGTGTTCTGAAGAGACGAGCTGTCTGCTGAGCTCTACTCCCTCCCGACACAAATTTATCTCCTGTGTCATGAAAATTTCTCAGAAGTGACTCGAGTAATGATGCACCAGAGAGAAATTACACTTAGAGCTTTGGAGAGAGATAAGTAAACACTACAAATATATGTGCTTTGCTCAGATTCTATGACTCAGGTTTACAACAACTTTAATAACTAAAGATAAAACTTTTCTTTTAGATTTCGAGAGAGTGGTCAGAGGTCAGATCCACTGTCAGGTTTATATTGGTGTCTTAGTTTCCCGAAACAAAGATTCATTCTAGTTGTCTTGAAATCTTTTTGTTGGGGGAGGTACAGTTAAATCATGTGACAGCAGAGTGGGGCCATGAGGCTTTTCAATGCAGAGCAGCAAAAATTATCCCCATTCAATTAAATAGAACACAATGCACGCAGTTGTGGTGAAGTAGTGTACTGATTAGTACAGTGAGCTCCCCCTAAGCTCCCTATTTTTTTTGTTTTTTTTCATTCAGTTCGCTGGTTTGAACTAAAAAAAACTTACCGTGTGAACCAGGCTTTAGATCTCATTCATATGTTCTAAATGGCCATGGAATGGCAAATATACCATGAATACCTACAGCCAGGATCCCAGATGTTCCAATTTTTGTCAGCTGCTCAGCCTGTTCACCTTAGTGAAGGGCTGAAAAGAGCCACTGCTGTTAATATGTATCTGCACATCCAGTGGTCCCCCATGTTTAAGCTCCGGGGGACAAAGCAAAACACACCAGTGGGAACCCGGGCTGAGGTAGTCTCTCCCATCACTACTACATTACCATAGGACTCCGTGGATGGGCGGCACCAGGGATTTTTTTTCTCTCCTTCAGTGACTACATGAGCTGGGATGAGCTCCATCCCTTGCCGAAACTCCTGCAGCACATTCAGTATCATCTACTTTACTCCCCACATCGATTGAGCCTGAGCGACACACTAACTGTGGGTCACAGTGGTTGCCTGCTGTTAGGAACAAATTTCTGACCCTGGATTCAGAGAGATTTTATCCAAGGGCAAAAATGTATCCCTACCAGCAGGTAACCACTGGATGTCCAGATACATGTGGATACATGTTTACAGCAGCAGACAGCCTTGGCTCTTTTCAGCCCATCACTCAGGTGTACAGGCTGAGCAGAGATTGGAACATCTGAGATCCCGGGTGCAGGTATTTGCAGTATACTTACTGCACCATGGTCATGTAGGATGTATGAATGAGACCCAAGACTGGATTTTAGCTAACCCTACTGTGCAAGTTGAGCAGGTGCAAGGGGCAGCATATTTTGTTTTTTGTGTATTTTTAAACCTTAAACTGTGTCCTAAGAAATTTTATGAAATGTTTTAAGAGATGAAAAAAATAAATATTGTGCACTGCCTACTACGGGATGGTGCCCTTTGCACCTGGTCAGTATGATTTGCTTTTATTCAGATTTAAGCTGTAGTAAACCCAGCTTTTGAACTTGTACCTACAAGTAAGCCTCTTTTAGAGAAGAAAGAAAACAAATCCCCCTCTCCCTCCTAAGAATCCTCCCTCCCCAAGCAAAGATTCCCACTGTAAAATATCCCCGCCTCCAAAAATTAAACCCCCCTGTTTCTAAACCGACCCCCCCCAAAGCAAAAAGATCTCCCTCAGTCAACACCCTCTCCCTCAGCAAAGATTCCTAATTATGAAGAAAATCTCCCTTCATCCAATCAAACTCCCTCCCAGAAGCATATCCCTGCCATTAACCACCCCCTGTAAACTTCTCTACAAGAAAATCCCCCTTTCTTCAAAAGCAAACCCACCCCCCTTTCCTTAACCCCCCCACGAAAAGAAACTCCCCCAGGCTGGAATTCTCACTTCCTCCTTCCCAAAACAGAAAATGTATGCCTCCCCACTTACCAGACCTCAGATTCAGCATGGCACATAAGTAGGAAAACTTCTGTCATATGATACCTCGAGGAGGAGTCTAGGAGTTCCTTCAACCATGCACTGTCAATTGCCGGCATCTGAGACCTCGCAGTAATTTCATGCTTGTCGGGGGGACCCCTTATTAAACTGAGGGGATGGGGCACAATATAAGGGGCCTGGCTGCTGCACTCCGAAACTCTGCTTCTACTGTGCTGATGCTGAGGCTAAACAGCAGGGACACTGTCTGGACATTTTGCCAGGATGCTCTGGGGGGGGGGGGGGGGGGGGTTGTACACCCCTGACCCCCCCCCCTTATCTGCGCCCCTGCTTGAACGTGATAGTGAATAAAAAATTTTGAGTTGCCACCAGAACAGGAATAGAGGGTAAAAGGGACACTTGTTCCCTGACAACTGTCTCAGAGGAGATGAAGATGTCCTCTTGCTTCCCATTAAGTCTACAGGACATGAAGGGAAAGAAGATCTCCCTTACCTCTACCCTACTCTATCTGAAATTAAAAAAATTTGGGATTAAAATAAACCCAAAGAATTAGCACTTACCTCTCAAAATAGTTTCTTATCCACTTGTGCCTGCTTACATCCTGATCATGTCGTGGTGGGATTTTAACCCTCACTTCCTAGCAGGACAGGAAGTAATGTTTTTGTACACTTTTACTGTTGGAGAGATTTGCAGTTTCTTTATTTATAATAAGTATAACAGCATGTCATAATCCTGAATTGTGATTTTTACTGCCACCTACTAGAAGATTGGACAAAAAAAAGTCCAAAAAAGCAAGTCCAGCATGTCGGGTCCGTAGCCCCTCTTTTTGTCATCCTGCTCAGTAAATACCTGTATAGCCTTCTTTGTGCTGACATGCAAATACAGTGAGGCTGCTGATGTGTGGCAGCAACTTGAATGTAGTCTCAGCAGACTCAAAGCTGTCATTCCGTTGACACTGTCTGGTATTCCCCTTTTGCACCTGCTCCAGCAGCTACATAAAAGTTTATTTTGGAAAGTGAAGGGAGTGACCGGGCCAGGCCAGAAGGTAAGAGACATTCCCAGAACAAAGAACTATGGCACTCAAGAAGGGAGAGGCTGTGCTAGTTAATTGACTAGTAATCATCTAGCAAGTCAAAAAGCACATTGCAAGTGAATAAAAATAATTTCTCGAAAGGAGAAACACCGAAAATAAGCATTTGAAATACTTGATTTTCTGTGTTTTTTACCTGTAGTATCTTAACCGCTTCAGCTCCGAAAGATTGTATCCCCTTCCTGACCAGAGCACTTTTTGTGATTCGGCACTGCGTCACTTTAACTGACAATTGCGCGGTCGTGTGACATTGCACCCAAACAAAATTGACGTCCTTTTTTTTTCCCACAAATAGAGCTTTCTTTTGGTGGTATTTGATCACCTCTGCGGTTTTTAATTTTTGCGTTATAAACAAAAGAGCGACAGTTTTGTAAAAAAAAAAAGAAATATTTTTTACTTTTTGCTATAATAAATATCCCCGAAAAATATATAAAAAAAAAAATTTTTTTCCTCAGTTTAGGCCAATATGTATAATTCTACATATTTTTGGTAAAAAAAATCGCAATAAGCGTATATTGATTGGTTTGTGCAAAAGTTATAGCGTCTACAAAATAGGGGATAGTTTTATGGCATTTTTATTATTATTTTTTTTTTTTTTTAGTAATGGCGGTGATCTGCGATTTTTATTGTGACTGCGACATTATGGCGTTCACATCGGACACTTTTGACACCATTTTGGGACCATTGTCATTTATACAGCGATCAGTGCTATAAAAATGCAATGGTTACTGTATAAATGACACTGGCAGGGAAGGGGTTAACCACTAGGGGGCGATGAAGGGGTTAAGTGTGTCCTAGGGAGTGATTCTAACTGGGGGGGGATGGGCTTCAACTCACATGACAGCGATCACTGCTCCCGATGACGGGGAGTATTTCTGTCATGTCGCAAGGCAGATCTGGGAAATGCCTTGTTTATAGGCACTTCCCCATTCTGCGGCTCCATGACACGATCGCCGGGAGACTGGCGGACATTGAATCTGCCGGTCCCGCAGGCACAGTCACACTGTACGCGTCAGGCGCGCGCGCCTGCTATCCCCACCAATTAAAGGGGGCGTACAGGTACGCCCATTTGCTCACCGCTGCCATTGTGCCGACGTATATCGGCGGTCGGCAAGTGGTTAAAGTAGAAGTTAAGTGAAATACTGTCTAAACTTAAACCTGCTCCCACCCTCATTCTAAGCCCTAAACTAACTACGCTGAAAAGAAAAGATGTGTACACTTACCGTCTTCATTGGCGCTTTGGTCCAATCACGTGATCGGCCCCCAGCCCTGGCTGCAGGGTGGAGGAGGGACAGTCAACAATAAATGCCCCATAGTAAGCCTATGGGTGATGTCACTGCATAGACACAGCAGCCATTGCCAACGATCTCTTCTCTTCACTGAAGCCGACTGCTGGGGAGATCATGTGACCGGACCGGATCGCCCAGGGAATAGGTAAGTGTACACATCTTTCCTTTACAGGGTAGTTAGTATAGGGCTTAGAATGGAGTTGGGAGCAGGTTTAAGTTTTAGATAGGATTTTGAATGTTTTTTTACTTTAACCCCTTTGCACTGTTGCCTCGCGGCCCTCCAAGGGATCTCAAATGCTGGAAGGCGTGGTGGGGTTTATGATCATGTGACCATTGTATTGTCACGGCGATCACATGATCAAAAATCTCCCGATTGCAAGGAATGATCAGGAGCTTTCCATTAGTCGCTGTCACTGTTCCGGGAGTGCACAGGGCATGCACTCTCGGCACAGCTGTGTCTGCAGATTGGTATGCAAATATGCAGCCTCTCTGCGCCAACCTCCGAAAGGCTGCATATTTGCATTCCATCAGCACCTAGGGGTTAAGTAGATGATAGGATCTTTTTAAGGGGGTTGGATTTCTCCAAATTTTTTTTGATTTTTCCCTCGTCAGCAATCAAATGCAATCCAAATATTGGTACTCTCACTAAGTTAGGCCTGTGTCAGTCATGTCACTACAGAGGTGTGCCTAGTTGTGATGAGCTACAGGGTTATATTTCATGTGTCAGTGGTCCCAGTCTGGGGATTTACTGCAGTTTCCTGGTCTAACCCTGTCTCTATGTTGTGTGCAGCGCAGGCTGTTTCTAGATTCCCTGTTTGTTGTTCCACGAGATCACTTATGGTAGTGCCTTGGTGTTGCTGGACCAGCATTTCTAATTTTTAAGATCCCACTGCCATCGTTCTGACAGATTCTCCCTTCCTGGGCTGGAGTTGGTAATTCTCACTGGAAGTACGTGCTCTCCCTCCTTATTTTTGGCTTACATCTCACCAGGTACACAGTGCACCTTTTGGGGTTCTAATTTCCGCTTGCAGCAATGATTGTTCAGCAGTCTTAACTACCCAACCACACACACTCCAGCTATGAACCTGGTCTTTTAATCACTCCCAAATTTGAGTACCCATAGAAAGATGTGTGTAGCACATGCATGTGTCTTGCAACAGGGATTTTACACCATGTCTCTTTCTGTTTGTCTTTTTTTTTTTTTTTTTTGCTAGTTTCTCCCTTTATCAATGTATGGCACAAGTTTGAAAGGCAGTTCATTATGTGGATGCTAGCAAGCATGTTGTGCAGTCATCCTCCTGCTGAATATTCTGTCTGCAGGTTTAAGTGGCAGAATTCCTTCTGTGAATGCTTGTTTGAAAGGAGCCTAATGCCCCGTACACACGGTCGGATTTTCCGATGGAAAATGTCCGATCGGAGCGTGTTGTCGGAAATTCCGACCGTGTGTGGGCTCCATCGGACATTTTCCATCGGATTTTCTGACACACAAAGTTGGAGAGCAGGAGATAAAATTTTCCGACAACAAAATCCGTTGTCGGAAATTCCTATCGTGTGTACACAAATCCGACGGACAAAGTGCCACGCATGCTCAGAATAAATAAAGAGATGAAAGCCATTGGCCACTGCCCCGTTTATAGTCCGACGTACGTGTTTTACGTCACCACGTATAGAACGATCGGATTTTCCGACAACTTTGTGTGACCGTGTGTATGCAAGACAAGTTTGAGCCAACATCCGTCGGAAAAAATCCTAGGATTTTGTTGTCGGAATGTCCGAACAAAGTCCGACCGTGTGTACGGGGCATAACAGTATCTACAAAAATCTATTTCTTTTTGTTTGCAAGACCTAGAAATTCTAACAATGTTTTATTGCTGTATATGCCTTCCTGGGCCAGTGACCACCACTTCCCCCTACTTGCACCTGGATGTTCAGCTTGTAAAATGCAATATTGCCCATTCTTTTTCAGTTTGAGAGAGTGGATGGGGGGTTGCCACATATGTATGTTTGCTTTATTTATTTATTTGTATTTTTTTCCAGATGGAGGTCAAAGTAAAGGGGACTCAAAACCGCAGCGTAAAAACCCATGATGTGACTAAATGAATAAAAAGGACATTTAATTTAGGTTTTATTTTTCTGAATGGCTATCAGAAAATACTTTTCTGGCAGAATGAGCTGCCATTTGCTATGTTTACATTACTCTGATCCCAAGCACTGTGGAAAGCAGAATGAATACTTGATTGAAGCAAGAAAAGATGGCGTTAGGTTGGTGCTACAAGATAACAAAGGATTTGTTTTAGAGCAACTGATGATGAAGAGGATGATTCTTTCTGTGACATGAAATCACTGGGCTAGATGACTTTTTATATTTATTTTTTTGCCTACACCACAAAGAACACAAACATGAAATGGATACATTTGCATTCCATTATATTTTACTGAGGATTTCAGAACAAGGCTGTTGACCAATTATTACTAACCAATAAAATGCAGAAATTCACTCTCCCCTAATCCTGGCTGTAGATTATCTATTGAAATAAGTAATAACTAACTTTAATGGAAATGTCACATTATGCATTGTTTTTACACTTGGGTTCTTTTATATAAATTACATAAGGTTTCAGTTTTAACTCTAGAACACTAGCTCAGCGAAGCTGGCCCCCCTACAATCAGCACAAATAAAAACTCAAGTGTGTTTCTTTAGTGCTACGTTTGTGCTGTTTTGTGCCGTAAAAATTTACATTTGTGCTGCTTTTATTTTTAAGATATTAGCAATTGTTTTTTCCAGACTGTGACATCACCTAGCCCCCCTACAACACCCAAATGACACAAAACTGGTCTCGTTGGTTAGTGATACGTTTGTGCTGTTTTGTGCTGCTAAAAATTCCGTTCTATCTTTTATCGTTTTTGCGTTATTAATGATTTATTAAAGGTCACCAAAGGTCAGTCAGCCCCCCTACAATGCCCAAATGACGCAAAACTGGTCTCGTTGGTTAGTGCTACGTTTGTGCTGTTTTGTGCTGCTAACATTTCCGTTCTATCTTTTATCGTTTTTGCGTTATTAATGATTTATTAAAGGTCACCAAAGGTCAGTCAGCCCCCCTACAACGCCCAAATGACACGAAACTGGTCTCGTTGGTTAGTGCTACGTTTGTGCTGGTTTGTGCTGCTAAATTTTTTATTTGTGCTGTTATGGTTTTTAAGTTATAACAGTTTATTTTTTTTTTCAAACCCCACTCACTTTGCCCACCCTACAATCAGCACAAATAAAAACTCAAGTGTGTTTCTTTAGTGCTACATTTGTGCTGTTTTGTGCTGCTAAAATTTCCATTCTACCTGTTATCGTTTTTGCGTTATTAATGATTTATTAAAGGTCACCAAAAGTCAGTCAGCCCCCCTACAACACCCAAATGACACAAAACTGGTCTCGTTGGTTAGTGCTACGTTTGTGCTGTTTTGTGCTGCTAAAAATTCTGTTCTATCTTTTATCGTTTTTGCGTTATTAATGATTTATTAAAGGTCACCAAAGGTCAGTCAGCCCCCCTACAACGCCCAAATGACACAAAACTGGTCTCGTTGGTTAGTGCTACGTTTGTGCTGTTTTGTGCTGCTAACATTTCCGTTCTATCTATTATCGTTTTTGCGTTATTAATGATTTATTAAAGGTCACCAAAGGTCACTCAGCCCCCCTATAATGCCCAAATGACACAAAACTGGTCTCGTTGGTTAGTGCTACGTTTGTGCTGTTTTGTGCTGCTAAAATTTCCGTTCTATCTTTTATCGTTTTCTCGTTATTAATGATTTATTAAAGGTCACCAAAGGTCAGTCAGCCCCCCTACAACGCCCAAATGACACGAAACTGGTCTCGTTGGTTAGTGCTATGTTTGTGCTGGTTTGTGCTGCTAACATTTTTATTTGTGCTGTTATGGTTTTTAAGTTATAACAGTTTTTTTTTTTTTTCAAACCCCACTCACTTTGCCCACCCTACAATCAGCACAAATAAAAACTCAAGTGTGTTTCTTTAGTGCTACATTTGTGCTGTTTTGTGCTGCTAAAATTTCTGTCCTACCTTTTATCGTTTTTGAGTTATTAATGATTTATTAAAGGTCACCGAAGGTCACTCAGCCCCCCCTACAACACCCAAATGACACAAAACTGGTCTCGTTGGTTAGTGCTACGTTTGTGCTGTTTTGTGCTGCTAAAATTTCCGTTCTATCTTTTATCATTTTCGTGTTATTAATGATTTATTAACGGTCGCCAAAGGTCAGTCAGCCCCCCTACAATGCCCAAATGACACGAAACTGGTCTCGTTGGTTAGTGCTACGTTTGTGCTGGTTTGTGCTGCTAAAATTTTTATTTGTGCTGTTATGGTTTTTAAGTTATAACAGTTTTTTTTTTTTCAAACCCCACTCACTTTGCCCACCCTACAATCAGCACAAATAAAAACTCAAGTGTGTTTCTTTAGTGCTACATTTGTGCTGTTTTGTGCTGCTAAAATTTCCGTTCTACCTTTTATCATTTTTGCGTTATTAATGATTTATTAAAGGTCACCAAAGGTCAGTCAGCCCCCCTACAACGCCCAAATAACACAAAACTGGTCTCGTTGGTTAGTGCTACGTTTGTGCTGTTTTGTGCTGCTAACATTTCCGTTCTATCTATTATCGTTTTTGCGTTATTAATGATTTATTAAAGGTCACCAAAGGTCACTCAGCCCCCCTATAATGCCCAAATGACACATAGTTACATAGTTACATAGTAGGTGAGGTTGAAAAAAGACACAAGTCCATCAAGTCCAACCTATGTGTGTGATTATGTGTCAGTATTACATTACATATCCCTGTATATTGCGGTCATTCAGGTGATTATCTAATAGTTTCTTGAAGCTATCAATGCTCCCCGCTGAGACCACCGCCTGTGGAAGGGAATTCCACATCCTTGCCGCTCTTACAGTAAAGAACCCTCTACGTAGTTTAAGGTTAAACCTCTTTTCCTCTAATTGCAATGAGTGGCCACGAGTCTTATTAAACTCTCTTCTGCGAAAAAGTTTTATCCCTATTGTGGGGTCACCAGTACAGTATTTGTAAATTGAAATCATATCCCCTCTCAAGCGTCTCTTCTCCAGAGAGAATAAGTTCAGTGCTCGCAACCTTTCCTCATAACTAAGATCCTCCAGACCCTTTATTAGCTTTGTTGCCCTTCTTTGTACTCGCTCCATTTCCAGTACGTCCCTCCTGAGGACTGGTGCCCAGAACTGGACAGCATACTCCAGGTGCGGGCGGACCAGAGTCTTGTAGAGCGGGAGAATTATCGTTTTATCTCTGCAGTTGATCCCCCTTTTAATGCATGCCAATATTCTGTTTGCTTTATTAGCAGCAGCTTGGCATTGCATGCCGTTGCTGAGCCTATCATCCACTAGGACCCCCAAGTCCTTTTCCATCCTAGATTCCCCCAGAGGTTCTCCCCCCAGTGTATAGATTGCATTCATATTTTTGACACCCAAATGCATTATTTTACATTTTTCTACATTGAACCTCATTTGCCATGTAGTCGCCCACCCCATTAATTTGTTCAGGTCTTTTTGCAAGATTTCCACATCCTGCGGAGAAGTTATTGCCCTGCTTAGCTTAGTATCGTCTACAAATACAGAGATGGAACTGTTTATCCCATCCTCCAGGTCATTTATGAACAAATTAAATAGGATTGGTCCCAGCACAGAACCCTGGGGGACCCCACTACCCACCCCTGACCATTCTGAGTACTCCCCATTTATCACCACCCTCTGAACACGCCCTTGTAGCCAGTTTTCAATCCATGTACTCACCCTATGGTCCATGCCAACGCACCTTATTTTGTACAGTAAACGTTTATGGGGAACTGTGTCAAATGCTTTTGCAAAATCCAGATACACCACGTCTACGGGCCTTCCTTTATCTAGATGGCAACTCACCTCCTCATAGAAGGTTAATAGATTGGTTTGGCAAGAACGATTCTTCATGAATCCATGCTGATTACTGCTAATGATATCATTCTTATTACTAAAATCTTGTATATAGTCCCTTATCATCCCCTCCAAGAGTTTACATACTATTGATGTTAGGCTAACTGGTCTGTAATTCCCAGGGATGTTTTTTGGGCCCTTTTTAAATATTGGTGCTACATTGGCTTTTCTCCAATCAGCTGGCACCATTCCAGTCAATAGACTGTCTGTAAAAATTAGGAACAACGGTCTGGCAATCACCTGACTGAGTTCCCTAAGTACCCTCGGATGCAAGCCATCTGGTCCCGGTGATTTATTAATGTTAAGTTTCTCAAGTCTAATTTTAATTCCGTCCTCTGTTAACCATGTAGGTGCTTCCTGTGTTGTGTCATGAGGATAAACACTGCAGTTTTGGTTACTGAAGCCCCCCGATTCACTCGTGAATACTGAGGAGAAGAATACATTCAATACCTCTGCCATCTCCCCATCCTTTGTAACCAGATGTCCTTCCTCATTCTTTATGGGGCCAATATGGTCTGTCCTCCCTTTTTTACTGTTTAACACAAAACTGGTCTCGTTGGTTAGTGCTACGTTTGTGCTGTTTTGTGCTGCTAACATTTCCGTTCTATCTTTTATCGTTTTCTCGTTGTTAATGATTTATTAAAGGTCACCAAAGGTCAGTCAGCCCCCCTACAACGCCCAAATGACACGAAACTGGTCTCGTTGGTTAGTGCTACGTTTGTGCTGGTTTGTGCTGCTAAAATTTTTATTTGTGCTGTTAAGGTTTTTAAGTTATAACAGTTTTTTTTTTTTTTCAAACCCCACTCACTTTGCCCACCCTACAATCAGCACAAATAAAAACTCAAGTGTGTTTCTTTAGTGCTACATTTGTGCTGTTTTGTGCTGCTAAAATTTCTGTCCTACCTTTTATCGTTTTTGCGTTATTAATGATTTATTAAAGGTCACCGAAGGTCACTCAGCCCCACCTACAACACCCAAATGACACAAAACTGGTCTCGTTGGTTAGTGCTATGTTTGTGCTCTTTTGTGCTGCTAAAATTTCCATTCTATCTTTTATCGTTTTCGCGTTATTAGTGATTTATTAAAGGTCACCAAAGGTCAGTCAGCCCCCCTACAACACCCAAATGACACAAAACTGGTCTCGTTGGTTAGTGCCTCATTTGTGCTGGTTTGTGCTGCTAAAATTTTTATTTGTGCTGTTATGGTTTTTTAGTTATAACAGCTTGTTTTTATATTTGTGCTTTTTTGTGTCATAATAATAAAAATTCGTGCTGCTTTTATTTTTAAGATAATAGCAATTTGTTTTTTCCAGATGATGACATCACCCCGCTCTCCTGTCACATACCTGGTTAGTGAGCTCCTGGTTAGAAAGCAGCCATGGGAGCACAGTGAGGTATGAGTGCCTGTGATCAGTCCAGTAGACTGCATGGTGGAAGCAGTCAGCAGGTGGATGTGGCGGCAGAACCAGCTGGTGGCAGATGAGCTGGCACTGAGCTTGGCTGGTGGCAGACTGTGGGTAAGCAGCTGGAAGCAGGAGACAGATGAGACCTTGCTGGGCTGAAGAGCTGTAGCAGGCTGGATGAGCAGGATGCAGGGTCAGATGAGCCGGATCCATAATGGTCAGGCAGATCAGGCATAGACGGCACACAACAGGATAGTCGGGTCACAAACCAAGTCAGCAACAGGAGGTAGATCAGGCAAGAAGAGAAGGCAGAAGCAGAATCCAGAGACAAGCCAAGGTCAGGGCAGGTAGCAGTCAAACGGAGGTCAGGAGCAAGCTGGGTTAGGATCAGAGGTCAAACACAGGAATCAGGAATGAACACACAGAAGCGGCACACCAAATTGCAGCCTGTTTAAATAGTCTGTCTGGTGCCAGCATTGGTGACAGGCTCACGCTCATCTGCCCAGCCAGTTGCCAGTCTGCGCATGCGCATATGTATGTACAGGGAGACATCATTTGTGCTATGCGAAAGCCTTCCCTGACACCCCCTACAGCAGCCAAACAAAATGAAAACGGGCTGGTTGGTTAGTGCCACGTTTGTGTTGATTTGTGCCTATTTACTTTCCATTCTGTGACGGCGTCTCTTCATCTGACGGCTCTTAAATAACTGGGTGGCCCCGCCCCCTCTGCCGCACGGGACATGACGGGACTTCCCTGTGGCATTCCCCGTGACGTCACAGGGAAGTCCCGTCAAGTCACCGTGCGTCAGAGGGGTGCGGGGTCACCGGGTTGCCCGGCCCCCCGTTATTTAAGAGCCGTCAGACGAAGAGACGCCGTCACACAGCGGGAGCCTCCCTTTCATGACAGCATGGGTGCGGAGCGGCCCGGAGAAGAAAATGAAGAAGAGAAGAAAAGAAGAAGGAAGAAGAGAAAAGGATGAAGAAGAAGATGAAGAGAAGAGCGGGAGCCTCCCCTCATGCCATGGGTGCGGAGCGGCCCGAGGAGAAGATAGAAGACGCCGCGGAGGAGATGCTGGACGAGAACGCTGGAGGAAGAACCAGAAGAGCCAGAAGAACCAGAAGAAGATGAAGGAAGAAAGAAGAAGCATTTAAATAAAGGAATTGTCAAAAACTGTCTCTTGTCATTTTTAACATTTTTGACAGTTTTTTAGTGAAATGGCAGGGGTAAGTACCCCCTTACCATTTCACACAGGGGGGGGGCCGGGATCTGGGGGTCCCCTTGTTAAAGGGGGCTTCCAGATTCCGATAAGCCCCCCGCCTGCAGACCCCCACAACCACCGGCCAGGGTTGTGGGGATGAGGCCCTTGTCCTCATCAACATGGGGACAAGGTGTTTTGGGGGGCTACCCCAAAGCACCCTCCCAATGTTGAGGGCATGTGGCCTGGTACGGTTCAGGGGGGGGGCGCACTCTCGTCCCCCCCTCTTTTCCTGCGGCCTTTGTTTTTGTTTTTGTTTTTTTTTTGGCGCGGGGTTCCCCTTAAAATTCATACCAGACCTGAATGGTCTGGTATGGAATTTAGGGGGAACCCCATGTCATTTTTTTTTTTAATTTTGGCCGGGGTTCCCCATAATATCCATACCAGACCTAAAGGGCCGGGTATTGAATTTAGGGGGACTCCCACGTCATTTTTTTTTTTTAATTTTGGTTCGGGATTTCCCTGTGGGGAATTCCCATGCCGTTTTTATCAATGAACTTCTATGTGTATTGTCGGCAATGCAATAGCCGCGGGTAGTTTTAAATGGCTTTTTTTCCTTCGAAACGTCATTTTGCTGTCAGACTGTTCTAAACACAGGAAACATGCGCCCCTTTACAGGCATACTATAGACACCCCCCAGGTACGAAATTTAAAGGGATATTACACTTTTATTGTTTGACTTTAAGCATTATTAAAATCACTGCTCCTGAAAAAACGTCCGTTTTGAAAACTTTTTTTTGCATTGATCCATGTCCCCTGGGGCAGGACCCGGGTCCCCAAACACTTTTTATGACAATAACTTGCATATAAGCCTTTAAAATTAGCACTTTTGATTATTCATGTTCGTGTCCCATAGACTTTAACGGTGTTCGCGTGTTCGAGCGAACTTTTTTCCTGTTCGCATGTTCTGGTGCGAACCGAACAGGGGGGAGTTCGGCTCATCCCTACTCCTGACCTCCGTTTGACTGCTACCAGCCCTGACCTTGGCTTGTCTCTGGATTCTGCTTCTGCCTTCTCTTCTTGCCTGATCTACCTCCTGTTGCTGACCCTGCATCCTGCTCATCCAGCCTGCTACAGCTCTTCAGCCCAGCAAGGTCTCATCTGTCTCCTGCTTCCAGCTGCTTACCCACAGTCTGCCACCAGCCAAGCTCAGTGCCAGCTCATCTGCCACCAGCTGGTTCTGCCGCCACATCCACCTGCTGACTGCTGCCACCACGCAGTCTACTGGACTGATCACAGGCACTCATACCTCACTGTGCTCCCATGGCTGCTTTCTAACCAGGAGCTCACTAACCAGGTACGTGACAGGAGAGCAGGGTGATGTCATCATCTGGAAAAAAACAAATTGCTATTATCTTAAAAAAAAAAGCAGCACAAATTTTTATTATGACACAAAAAAGCACAAATATAAAAACAAGCTATTATAACTAAAAAAACCATAACAGCACAAATAAAAATTTTAGCAGCACAAACCAGCACAAATGAGGCACTAACCAACGAGACCAGTTTTGTGTCATTTGGGTGTAGTAGGGGGGCTGAGTGACCTTTGGTGACCTTTAATAAATCATTAATAACGCAAAAATGATAAAAGGTAGGACAGAAATTTTAGCAGCACAAAACAGCACAAATGTAGCACTAAAGAAACACACTTGAGTTTTTATTTGTGCTGATTGTAGGGTGGGCAAAGTGAGTGGGGTTTGAAAAAAAAAACTGTTATAACTTAAAAACCATAACAGCACAAATAAAAATTTTAGCAGCACAAACCAGCACAAACGTAGCACTAACCAACGAGACCAGTTTCGTGTCATTTGGGCATTGTTGGGGGCTGACTGACCTTTGGTGACCTTTAATAAATCATTAATAACGCAAAAACGATAAAAGATAGAACGGAAATTTTAGCAGCACAAAACAGCACAAACGTAGCACTAACCAACTAGACCAGTTTTGTGTCATTTGGGTGTTGTAGGGGGGCTGACTGACTTTTGGTGACCTTTAATAAATCATTAATAACGCAAAAACGTTAACAGGTAGAACGAAAATTTTAGCAGCACAAAACAGCACAAATGTAGCACTAAAGAAACACACTTGAGTTTTTATTTGTGCTGATTGTAGGGTGGGCAAAGTGAGTGGGGTTTGAAAAAAAAATAAACTGTTATAACTTAAAAACCATAACAGCACAAATAAAAATTTTAGCAGCACAAACCAGCACAAACGTAGCACTAACCAACGAGACCAGTTTCGTGTCATTTGGGCGTTGTAGGGGGGCTGACTGACCTTTGGTGACCTTTAATAAATCATTAATAACGCAAAAACGATAAAAGATAGAACGGAAATGTTAGCAGCACAAAACAGCACAAACGTAGCACTAACCAACGAGACCAGTTTTGTGTCATTTGGGCGTTGTAGGGGGGCTAGGTGATGTCATAGTCTGGAAAAAACAATTGCTAATATCTTAAAAATAAAAGCAGCACAAACGTAAATTTTTACGGGACAAAACAGCACAAACGTAGCACTAAAGAAACACACTTGAGTTTTTATTTGTGCTGATTGTAGGGGGGCCAGCTTCTCTGAGCTTAGAACACTGTGTATTTTAAGTCTCTCACAATTGTCGGCATGCGGTCCTTAAGAGAAAGTAGCTTAATATGAGGAAAATAAAAGACAGAATAATTTGATGTGTATTTAAGTGGGTATCTAGGCTGCATTAAGACAAATGAGTATTTTTTTATATGCTGGCTACTAACTTGGAACATTTCTGGATAAAGTACAGTATGCAATAGAAAAGTATTACATTATTTAATTACCTTGTTCTATATCTCTGCCAATACTTCAGTACTTGAAGATATTTTACATTTGTTACAATAAATGTTCCTGCAGTATTGTTATCGCTACCCTATCTCCTTTATGGAAAAAGTTGAAATTTAAAAAAAAAAAAACCTTGAAAGCAACATTTCAATGCAAAGAACTAATGATTATGTTTAATTAAAGTGCAGTGTTTAGCTGTTACAACATTGCATGTTGCCTGTTTTGCTGTAAAGTATTAATTCTACAAAGTCTGTATTTGTTTTGTTGAATTTAAATGCTTCCCTACATTAGACACTTGTACACTGTTAGATTACACAGCAGTAAAAAAAAACATTACTTTTAGAACTCATTAATCCTAACTAAACCTCATATTTTTATTTGTGGAGGGAGTAAGGTTTTAATTGTATGTTCTCTCGCTACCTCTGGGCAAAGATTTTATGTATTGCAAAGTTGGAGGCAGTAGGGGAGAAAATGAAGAATTTGTCACGTACAGGTGTTGAATCCTTCTGTTTCCTGATGCCCTTTGTCGCCTCCCCCCCCCCCCCCATCCCCCCAAATATCCACCATCTTCCTTGTATTGTCAGCCTGGAGAAAAACTGCTTCTAAGCGCAGCTTAGCAAATGTAACCAGAGAGCAATAAGACTATGATCAGGAGCAATTGTTTGGAACAGCTATGGATCACAGCCTGAGCCCTTTATTTGCATATGCTGAGGCTTTGTTTAGAAGCAGTTTCTCTTAACACAGGCTCAGTTATATGAGGTTGTGTGTAGGCAAATTACTCCAGATCACATCCTCAGCAACTGTAAACAAAGGGAGCTGATTCTATAACCAAGAGCTTACTGATCAGTTTTGGTGCTTTTTATTTACTTTTTTTTCAATTCCTAAAGTTGTACAGCATTTTTAGGATATCAAGTGTTTACTTATATTTAGCCTGTATTCAAGACCATCTCTCCTGTAGTGACTTGGGAGGGGTAGCCTCTAACTGCAATAAATGAGCAAAATCTCTGCCCAGTGGGGACAATAGGATGCACAAATTATACACTTTATTAATCATTTAGGGAAACCATGTCAAAAGAAAGACTAAGAAGTAGGGGTTATACTGCTACTTACAGGTGAATTGGATACCGGCAACAAAACGCTGGTATCCAGTGTAACCTTTCCCACTCCCAGCATGCTTCAGGTTTTTTTTTTTTTTTGCTAGTTTCTAGAAGAGTTTCTTACAAGTGTTTCTGGCAGCAACTGTGTTTTACCTTTTTTTTCTTTAAGCAAGTTTCTGTATTCACTGCCAAGCTCCTTTTGCAAATTTCTGGATTGGCAGATCCTTGGTGCTGCTATAACGGGGCCAGCCTGTAATGTTACCCTAGGGCACTGGGTTCTGCTTTTAGTGATCTCATTGCATCTAGTGACCATTGTTAGCTGTTTTACAGATCCAGGGCCTTGATAAAAGCCTGTCCCTAAACACTCGTTTGGAGTATGCCCACCAGGTAAAAACTGGAATGTGACTGTTAGCTGCAGGATGCTGTTTGCAATTTTGGAATGCTGCTGTGGTAAGTGCAGTGCAGGAGTTTGCTCACTATTTTTTTTTTCTTTTACTATGGAGCCTGACGTGTGTGCTCTGCCTCCTGCATTTATCCTTTTATAGTTTAATGTTTACAGCACTTGTGCTATGACACTTCTTTACTGTGTGCTTGTTAGTCCCTGGCGCAATCTACTATGGGGCTGAAGCTCAAAGGTCAATGTATGTTTTGCAAGTCCATTGGGGCTGTGACACTTTTTAAAAATGTGTTATGTATGTCATGTTAGTTTGCCCATGACACATTGTGCTGTATGTACATGCTTTTTTCTTTACCTCTCCTGCCTGAATACAAGCTCCACCGGCTCCCTGTGAAAATGAAAGGGTCAGTGCTCTCACTACCTGCGGTGACTTGGTCACAGAAGGTTGCCTAAGCCCTCTTCTGCAAGGGCGCAAGACCTGTGAGCCTTTCCAAATCTTGATCCACTAACAGCTGCAGGGCAGCTTGCAATGCTCTTCCAGCTGCTTCTGCACACACAGCTGAGGATCAAGAGGAGTCTAATCTAATGGATGATCTGGTGCCTGAAGAGTTAGTCTACTGAAATAACTCCTAGGCTTAAGGATATAATTTTGTTATTTTGAATATGGTGTGTACATGTTTAGAACTGGAGCAACCTGTGTTTGATATCTACAGTTATTATTCTGGGTTCCCTTAAAAGTCCCCAACCTGTCATCTCCCCAGTACATTTGCTACTACAACCAGTTTTTTATGGTGTCAATTGCTCTTTTTACAAGTGACTTTCCCTTCTCAAATGTATTGCTGAGCAATGCCCCAATAAGGGGACTGTTTAAGAAAGTGTCCCATCCCATGGTTGACCTGGTCAAAGGTTTGCCTTAACAAAACCCTTAACATACTTGTTGAGGACGTTCCAGTGTTTAAAGACCTGGTTGACAATCCTTTCCAAGTGCCTCATTTTCTTGGTAGGCTTGGCTTTGCATTTTGCCATTGCTGTCATGGCTGTTTTGCCATACCCGGAAGGTCTAAATCAAGGATATGGCTAAGCCTTTTTTTTTTTTTTACAGGATTTTAACTGATCCTTCAGTTTTACAATAGTTAGAACTCATACCTGTTAACCTACACTACTGTGTTGATGAATTTGTGGATATGGTATACTCTTATCTAAAATTATTCTCTGCTCTATACATAAGGATTGTTTTACTTAAAGCAGGTGTTCCAGGTACCAGGTGTTCTGGTTGATCGATAACGGTATATTAGCATGCAATGCCAAGCTACAGTTTCTAAAGCTAGACCCTTTTGCAGGCCCTGCTGTTGTGACCATGTTCTGTGAGACAATAACTGTCTGGTCCAGAGACATGTCTTGGAGTCCTGTTTCTTTCATAATGGACCCTTCTGTCTGCAACAACTGAAGCTTTTGTCTATAACCATAGGTGTGCGTAGCCCATTGCATTAGGGGGTGCACCCCAAAGCTCAAACATACATGCGCATGTGTGTGTATGTATACGGTGTAAACGCGCATTGCATGGTATCAGTAGACCATTGAACGTTGTCAATTGAGCAGAGATTGATGTCAGTAGTTTATTTTTATTATTTTATTTTTTAATTATTTTTTACAATATTTTTTTTCCTGGGGGTCGGCAAGGAAGATCCACGGTCCACCCGTCACCTGCCCACGATTGACTGGTAGATCGTGATTGACAGGTTATCCAGCCCCGGATTAGGGTGTGCCCAGGCACACCCTGTGTGCACGCCTATGTCTATGACCCTGATATTTTAGGTTGACAGCCAAGAAGGTAATCATCTATGTCCAGAATGGGTCTCCTTTCGGTGCACATGTGGAAGACATTCTGACTCAAATGATGTTGGTCTGTAGATTTTCAATGCAAGAAAACACCTCTTCCCTATGACCTTTGATGATGAATTCCCTGACAAATCTATCACTTGGGAAAAGTACAATTTTGCCCAAAAAAAAGTTTGAAAACTGCTTCTTGGAAATTCACCACTTCTGAGCCTAACAAGAGTCTAGCCTTTGTAGTGGAAGCTGTGCTGAATCTGTAGGAACAGTTCAACCTGACTTCTGCCTTTACTCCTCTGAAGCTCCTTCCTTGCCTACACCGCAGGATCGAGACAGAGGGCATTCCAGTGATTTGCATTGCACTGAACGGGTTCAGGAGAATGTGGCACTTGGATCTCATCAGGCTTCTGGCAGACTCTCCATGGGCTTTGCCAAACAACCATTTGAACCTATTGGTCGTTTCATTGTTATCTTACTTGCCTTTCTCTGAGGCATAATTTCTCTGAGGCGATTCTCTGAGTTGGGGCCTTAATCTATAAAGAAGCCTTTCTTGTGCTTCACAAGCACATGGTTATTTTGATGCTCTGGGCCTTTTTTTTCCAAGGTAATTTCTTCCTTCCACCTTAAACAGATACATTGTTCTACCATATCTCTGTCCTGGTCTAAGGTATCCTAAAGAGACTTCCCTCCATCGACCAGATGTGGTACAAGTCTGTCTCTGAGTTATAGTCCTCTGTTGTCATTTCTGAAGATTATCGTCAAGTGTATTCCACAGCTCATCTTTCCTTATGTCTTAAAGGACAAGGTTCTCCTTTTCACTGTCGAAGCAATCTCTACCAGGTTGCTCTATACTGCTTGAGATTTTCAGCATCAGGCATCTATTTGTCTGATTTGCAAGGTTACCAGCTGGTCTTCTGTTAATGCTTCTTTATTTACCGGGTAGACTTTCAGGCCTCAGCTTATGCCAGCTTCAGTCATAAGGTTCATCAGACAGCTCTGTTAGCTGGTGAGTCCCTTCTGTTAACCTGTTGGTTCTCTTGAGCTTGTTAGCCATATTTTGCTGTGACTGCTATTGAGTGTCCCTATGTACCTTAATAGTTCTTCTCTGTCCCGTAATGTATAAACAGAAAAATAGGATTTCTGTCTTACTGTAAAAATCCTTTTGTTGGAGTATTACAGGGCAAAGACCCCCCCCTACTTTTTTTTTTTTTTTTTTGATTCACTCCTACTGCTGAGGCATGCAGGCAGAGGGGAAGGGTTATCGTGGGCTGTTCTTAAGGCATTTGTTTGAAAGTGTTTAACCTCCTAAAAACAGCAACATAATGTGCTCCAAGAAAAGGATGTTATGATTTGTTAAAAATACTATTGATATTTACACCTGTCAGATTTTTATTACCATCTGTGTCCCCAGTAGGAATATTCACCCTCTCTATTTGTCCTGTTTAATGTTCTAAGTAAATGAAAATCCCCAATTTGGGTTGTCCCCAGAACAGGAAGAGAGGGTAAATCTTCCAGTGGGGGTAGAGGTACTGGTAACAAAGCAAAAAGACAAGCAGCAGGATCTAAGTGTAGCAAATCATTAAAACCTATTTATTCAAAAAGTAAGCAACTCACATTTATGAGAGCTTGTATATAGCAAATCAACAATACATTCCATACCCGAGATGACGATCATGCTATGTCGAACATCGGTCCTGTGATGAGCTGCTTTAGCCATGCTCGTGGATTCCAGTGCTACTCAGCTAGCCGGATCTCCAGGTGGACATTCCAATGACAGCTCTAGCAGTGGTGTGCGTTCAGAACATGCGTGCTCCTTCGTCAGATCATCTTGGCTATGGAATTTGTCAATTCGCTATATACAAGCTGTCATAAATGTGAGTTAAAACATAGAGAGCAGCGCCAATCTTAAGTGCAGCAATGTAAAAACATTTATTTCAATGTAGACAATTGGGAACTCACAAGGTCATTGCTTTGTCAGCGCATTGGGATATTAAGGAGGTTCATCCACTCATATGGGAAGGCGGTCGGCTCGCAGGTGGAGAGGCAGCTAGTAGTCCGGCTGAGGCTGGTGGCTCCCAACGCTTCCAGACTCAGAACAGCTCTGGGGCAGTGATACACGTCCCTTCCGGTTGGAGAAGGAGTGGTGAGGAGCCCGCGTACTGAGCATGCGTGCTCCTTCGTCAGGCAATGTCAGTGGCCATATTGGAAGTGGGATTTGCCTGGTTGGCCAGGAAGTGTGGATGTAGTGCCATAGCAACCGCTCACCGATGATCATAATGCATATCAAGTGCGCTGGTGTGACAGGCTGTCTTGATTATCACTACAGGGGGCAGGATGAACTTATATAAAACAAGAATGAACATGAATCTAAAAACATTAAAATGACCATAGCTTGCATAACAATAGATAATGAAACGTATGTAGAATTATACAGTACACATATAGCTAGAAAGGGAGCTATGAGGAGGTGGAATCCTTATGGGTAGAGCTCCAAAGGGATGAAGCTAAGGGGAAAATAATACTGGGAGTATGCTATAGGCCCCCTAACCTGAGGGAGGAAGTGGAGACGGATCTCCTATCACAAATTGGATTAGCAGCAAGGACGGGAAGTGTTATCATAATCGGGGATTTTAATTATCCAGACATAGACTGGGCGGAGGGAACCGCGCATTCATTTAAGGCTCGCCAGTTCCTTAATGTCTTGCAGGACAATTTTATGGGTCAGATGGTAGATGCACCAACTAGAAATAAAACATTACTCGATCTACTGATTACCAACAACACAGACCTGATCACGGATGTGGAAATACGGGGCAATTTAGGTAACGGCGATCACAGGTCAATAAGTTTCAGTATAAGTCACACAAATAGGAAACATGAAGGGAATACAAAGACACTGAATTTCAAAAGAGACAACTTCCCTAAACTACAAACCTTGCTAAAAGGCATAAATTGGGATAAAATATTAGGAACAAAGAATACGGAGGAGAGATGGGTTTGCTTTAAGAGCATATTAAATAAGGGCATTAGCCAATGTATCCCATTGGGTAATAGATTTAAAAGAGCGAACAAAAATCCTGGATGGCTTAACTCCAATGTAAAAATGCATATAAAAGCAAAGGAGAAGGCCTTCAAAAAATACGAGGTTGAGGGATCATCCTCAGCATTCAGACTTTATAAAGAATGCAACAAGAAATGTAAGGATGCAATTAGATAGAGGCTAAGATAGAACATGAAAGACACATAGCGGAGGAGAGCAAAAAAAAATCCCAAGAAATTCCTTAAGTATGTAAACAGTAAAAAAGGGAGGACAGACCATATTGGCCCCATAAAGAATGAGGAAGGACATCTGGTTACAAAGGATGGGGAGATGGCGAAGGTATTGAATTAATTCTTCTCCTCAGTCTTCACGAGTGAATCGGGGGCTTCAGTAACCAAAACTGCAGTGTTTATCCTCATGACACAACACAGGAAGCACCTCCATGGTTAACAGAGGACAGAATTAAAATTAGACTTGAGAAACTTAACATTAATAAATCACCGGGACCAGATGGCTTGCATCCGAGGGTACTTAGGGAACTCAGTCAAGTGATTGCCAGACCGTTGTTCCTAATTTTTACAGATAGTCTACTGACTGGAATGGTACCAGCTGATTGGAGAAAAGCCAATGTAGCAAAAAAAAAAAGGCCCAAAATACATCCCTGGGAATTACAGACCAGTTAGCCTAACATCAATAGTATGTAAACTCTTGGAGGGGATGATAAGGGACTATATACAAGATTTTAGTAATAAGAACGGTATCATTAGCAGTAATCAGCATGGATTCATGAAGAATCGTTCTTGCCAAACCAATCTATTACCCTAATATGAGGAGGTGAGTTGCCATCTAGATAAAGGAAGGCCCGTAGTCGTGGTGTATCTGGATTTTGCAAAAGCATTTGACAGTTCCCCATAAACGTTAACTGTACAAAATAAGGTCCGTTGGCATGGACCATAGGGGTGAGTACATGGATTGAAAACTGGCTACAAGGGCGAGTTCAGAGGGTGGTGATAAATGGGGAGTACTCAGAATGGTCAGGGGTGGGTAGTGGGGTTCCCCAGGGTTCTGTGCTGGGACCAATCCTATCTAATTTGTTCATAAACGACCTGGAGGATGGGATAAACAGTTCAATCTCTGTATTTGCAGACGATACTAAGCTAAGCAGGGCAATAACTTCTCCACAGGATGTGGAAACCTTGCAAAAAGACCTGAACAAAGTAATGGGGTGGAGGACATAGGAAAATTGTGGGCGCAAGACTTTAAAGGCACAGTAATTACTAATTATATGATTAAAATTCTAGTTTATTTAGAAAATATTAAAAAGCAATATAAAACAAAAAAACAAAATAGAGTTCAATTCAGCGTTAGACAGTTTTACAAATTATGCACTCCATACATAGCTATATGGTTAAATTAGTGGTTAAAGCAGTGTTCGAAGTCAAAGGATCTTGATCAATATAGTTACATTGCGTTGAACCAAAAGCTATGCAGTGGTGATAATCAGATTCTGTATAGGCTCGACATGTTACGCGCCACATGCGCTTCTTCAGGAGCAAAGAATTGAGTACTGTAACGAACAATACATTTACGGTAAGTAATTCATCATGGTATAGTAAATTTAAGTAATGGTATAATATATTTAAATAGGGTTAAATGGAGAAACCATGTAATGGTATAATGGGAGAGGCTAACTCCTGGACCCAAGGAGACGCATCCATCCTACAGGGTCCTGGCGAAAAACAAGACAATGTGGGGACGTATGTAACATAGTAAGAAAAGGGGGTTAAATTATACATAGGGTATGAGCTGAATAAGCAGGTAAGCGTGGAGGGGAGGGAAGACAAAGAGGAGGGGGGGGGGGGGACAGAAGAGGGGGAATGGAGGAGAGGAAGGAGGGAGGGGGGGAGGGAAGGGGGAAAAGAGAGGGGGGGGGAAAGGAAGGGGGGGGGGGACCACGAGAGAGGAGAGAAGGGATATACTGTATGCAAATGTCAGTAATTAAGTTTAGAAGAAGTAGTCAAATTAAATTGATTGATAATTGTATTGGGGATAATAAATGGCATGTTTATAATATATTTCACATTTAGAGTAGTAATCAGATTTGCAGTATATATTGGACTTACCCTGGTAGGTTTAATAGCTATGTATAGTGGGAGTAACCTTATTAGAAAGTATCAGTAGCTTGCAGTAGACATCAATTTTAACTTGATAGACGGGAGTCTGGTGTCAAAGGTACGTCGAGATTCATATAAGGTTTAATGTTTAAAAGGTTAGTAATCCCAATCCCTAGGTGTACTGAGGCTGTTAAAGAGATAAGCCCATAGGGGAAGATAATTTGCCATAAGTATAAGTAAATATATAAAGGTGGAGTATAAGTTATCTATCACTGTTTAACAACAGTGTCTAATGAGCAGTTGTGCGTCAAGGCTTACCTGGGTTAGCTGCTGAAAAGGATAGATAGGATAAATATGAGACAATAAAAGATGTTTATCTGTTTTCACGTAATCTAACGTACAAATTTCTGTTTGACAAACAAGTGTTACAATCTAAACAAGATAAAGCCATATCAGAACAAGTGAAACACTTCTCTATGGAGGACTTCAGAGTCCTCCGAGACCTAATACTTTTATTGGAGGAAAACGAATCAGTACCAGAATCAAATCTCTCACAGGATACGGTGGCGTCCACCACACACATTTTAAAAAAATTTAAACCGAAATCACAACGATTTCCAGATTTGACTACCAATTCGCATATCTGGGCATTCCTTATGGGAACCATTAAAGATATCAAACAGATTACTACATCAATGACCCCAGGAAATCTTTCACATTCTCAAAGACAAGCCATTCAGGCTTTGCAAAACCACCCAGACCTAGAAATTTAAGCTTCAGATAAAGGAGGAAACATCGTCCTTATGACAAAAACATATTACGAATCTATGGTAAATAAAATTTTATCAAACAAACAATGCTACCGCCACCTATCTGAGACTTGCATCCAGGAATTCAAGCAAGAATACCTGGAGATTATTGGTCTAGCCTTCCAAAAGGGCCTAATTGACCAAGATACATACAACTACCTTAATGTCAAAAAACCTAGAGAGGCTACTTTTTATGCCTTACCGAAGATACATAAACACCGCACAATGCCTCCCGGCCGCCCAATCGTATCCGGTATTGGTTCTCTATCTGAACATGCCAGCCGTCTCGTAGACTTCATTTTAATGCCACATGTATTGAGTCTTCCGTCCTACACTCGCGATACACTTGACCTTCTGAAACAGATAGAGGGACTGCCTGTCCCTCCCGATGCCCTCCTCGTGACACTGGATGTGGAATCTCTCTACTCCAGCATCCCACACGAGCAGGGCATCGGGATGGCACGCATGTTCCTACGAGAACAAGATCACTACAGTTGGGAATACTGTGAATTTGTTTTGGAATTACTTAAATTCGTACTAACTCGTAACTATTTCTGCTTTAAAGATTCCCACTTCCTCCAGGTACAGGGCGTGGCTATGGGCACATGTTGTGCACCGAGCTACGCCCACCTGTACCTGGGGGGGGTGGGAACGCAATATCTTTTCCAACGAGGATCTAACCATCTATACTGACCACGCCCTTATATGGCGGCGTTATATAGATGACCTCTTTTTAGTATGGACAGGTACCCAAGAATTATTGGACAGCTTTATCCAAACTATTAACCAGAACTCTATGAATCTCAAATTCACTATTTGTGTTCATCCGAGCCAAATAACCTTCTTAGATCTAACAATCTTTAAAGACAATGAGAACTGTCTAGCTACCACTTTGTTCAGAAAGGAGACTGCAGGAAACACCCTACTGCATGCGGCAAGCGCCCATCCCAGACCGCTCATCAGCAGTATTCCTTATGCACAATATCTCAGACTACGTCGGAACTGCACGCACTTAGAGGAATTCAAATCCCAAGCAAACGCACTCCGCAATAGACTATTGGCAAGGGGCTATACTAAGACCATACTGCGCAGTGCATACAACAAAGCCGTCCGTCAGTCGAGAAATTCCTTACTCTTTAAGAAGAAAAAAGCCATTCCCACCAATGCACCAGTAAGATTTATCACTAAATTTTCGCAAGAGCATCAAAAACTTCGGGACATATTGAACAAACACTGGTCGACCCTCCAGGAAGACCCCATTATCAATAAATACATTGGCTCTTCCCCCCAAATCACGTTTAGACGAACTAGGTCCCTGGGTGACCGACTAACCTCAAGCCACTTTGTTACCACCCCTAAACACCAACAATCGAAATTAGGAATTTCCCAATGTGGCAAATGTTCCTTTTGCCCTTGGGTAAGAGAAGGGAAATCTTTCCTATTACCCAATGGGGAAGAATTTCAACCCAAATTCTATGCAGACTGTGATACTAAAGGAGTGGTATACCTTATGCTATGTCAATGTGGCGCATTCTACGTAGGGAAAACGATTAGACACCTACGTTGCAGAATTAGGGACCATGTCTATTATTCGGGGGAAGGTAAAATGGTGACAGCAGTCAGTAGGCACCTCGATCTTTACCATAGGTTCAATGTTTCCCTTATTTCATTCATCGTACTAGCAGTGATCCCAATGGATCCCAGGGGTGGAGACTGGGACAAAGCAGTTTGTCAAAAAGAAACCACATGGATAGAACGCCTATGCGCCACATTTCCCCCTGGAATTAATGAGGCCCAAACCTACAAACCCTTTTTCTAAATATACAACTTAAATTTTTTTTTTTTTTCTAATATATATATATATATATATATATATATGTGTTTAATATATGTATAATTACGTAACAACTTATTGTCATCTATTAATATCAATATATATGCCTTGCCTACATTTCTATCAACTGTCTATTGTTTATCTAATGTTGAGTTTTCCCATCCCCTCTTTTCTCTTCCCACCTCGTTTGTTGTTTCAACAAACCTCCCCGATTAATAGACATGGAACCATAAAACGATATAACAGTCTTACTGCTTTGGATAATTGTTTTTCTAATATATATGTATGCTTAATATATATTAATTATGTAACAACTTACTGTCATCTATTAATATCAATTTATATGTCTTTTTGAATTTCCCATCCCCCTTTTTCTCTTCCCACCTCGTTTGTTGTTTTAACAATCTCAGCCGCCCTCTATTAATACCATGTTCCAATGCTACATGTTTTACTTTACTACAATAACATCCGGTTTTATTTGCAGAGGCTGCTCCTGTATCACAGGACATGTCAATTCTCCTGCACCATCTGGCGATGCTTCCAGCAATGTCCCCTGGTGATGTGTCGGCATGGTCGCGGCTGGCGGATTTCCTTTATCCCCTCCGTGCGAGCCAGCTGCTGACGGACTCGCACGTAGGGGGGAGCCATGTGCGGTATGCCTCCACGTGACCCGGGTTGTCGGGTTACTGGGACGCAGCTGCCCTCCTCTCTCCCCGGCGCGCCGTCGGCTGTACGGCCCGCTTCGGAGATGGGGAGTCTGCGCAGTCGCGTCCGTGCGGGTATCGGTGCCGGGATACCATGACGCAACTGCTTCCTCTCTCCCCGCCGCGCCATCAGCTGTTGATGACGCCGGAGATTGAGGCATGCGCAGTACGCGTCAGCGGCCGGCCTGAATGATGTCACGTCGGCTACGCCGATTGGTGACTACAGGCGGGGCGGATGTACAAGAGACGCTTCCTGCGTCTCTCTCTGTACAATCCACACTACCAGCCGCTCTCCACGAGACGGCTGTGTGGCTCGATGAGGGAAAACACCCCCCCTCCATCTATCCTTTTCAGCTGCTAACCCAGGTAAGCCTTGACGCACAACTGCTCGTTAGACACTGTTGTTAAACAGTGATAGATAACTTATACTCCACCTTTATATTATATTTACTTATACTTATGGCAAATTATCTTCCCCTATGGGCTTATCTCTTTAACAGCCTCAGTACACCTAGGGATTGGGATTACTAACCTTTTATACATTAAACCTCATATGAATCTCGACGTAACTTTGACACCAGACTCCCGTCTATCAAGTTAAAATTGATGTCTACTGCAAGCTACTGATACTTGCTAATAAGGTTACTCCCACTATACATAGCTATTAAACCTACCAGGGTAAGTCCAATATATACTGCAAATCTGATTACTACTCTAAATGTGAAATATATTATAAACCTGCCATTTATTATCCCCAATACAATTATCAATCAATTTAATTTGACTACTTCTTCTAAACTTAATTACTGACATTTGCATACAGTATATCCCTTCTCTCCTCTCTCGTGGTTTCCCTCCCCCCCCTTTCCTTTCCCCCCCCCTTTCCTTTCCCCCCCTCTCTTTTCCCCCTTTCCTCCCCCCTCCCTTTCCTCCCCCCCTCCTTCCTCCCCCCGCCTTCCCCCCCTTCCTCTCCTCCATTCCCCCTCTTCCATCCCCCCCTTCCGTTTCCCCTCCCCCCGTCCCCCTCCCCCCCTCCTCTTTGTCTTCCCTCCCCTCCACGCTTACCTGCTTATTCAGCTCATACCCTATGTATAATTTAACCTCCTTTTCTTACTATGTTACATATGTCCCCACATTGTCTGTTTTTCGCCAGGACCCTGTAGGATGGATGGGTCTCCTTGGGTCCAGGAGTTAGCCTCTCCCATTATACCATTACATGGTTTCTCCATTTAACCCTATTTAAATATACTATACCATTACTTAAATTTACTATACCATGATGAATTACTTACCGTAAATGTATTGTTCATTACAGTACTCAATTCTGTGCTCCTGAAGAAGCGCATGTGGTGCGTAACATGTCGAGCCTATACAGAATCTGATTATCACCACTGCATAGCTTTTGGTTCAACGCAATGTAACTATATTGATCAAGATCCTTTGACTTCGAACACTGCTTTAACCACTAATTTAACCATATAGCTATGTATGGAGTGCATAATTTGTAAAACTGTCTAACGCTGAATTGAACTCTATTTTGTTTTTTTGTTTTATATTGCTTTTTAATATTTTCTAAATAAACTAGAATTTTAAAAATATAATTAGTAATTACTGTGCCTTTAAAGTCTTGCGCCCACAATTTTCCTATGTCCTCCAATCTACTTAGATAAGACGTGGCACCTGTAACTAAATTCGTATCCACATGACCACTATGCGCTGATACGTTCTTTCCAATATTTAAAAATTAATGGGGTGGGTGACTACATGGCAAATGAGGTTCAATGTAGAAAAATGTAAAATAATGCATTTGGGTGGCAAAAATATGAATGCAATCTATACACTGGGGGGAGAACCTCTGGGGGAATCTAGGATGGAAAAGGACCTGGGGGTCCTAGTAGATGATAGGCTCAGCAATGGCATGCAATGCCAAGCTGCTGCTAACAAAGTAAACAGAATATTGGCATACATTAAAAGGGGGATCAACGCCAGAGATAAAACGATAATTCTCCCACTCTACAAGGCTCTGGTCCGGCCGCACCTGGAGTATGCTGTCCAGATCTGGGCACCAGTCCTCAGGAAGGATGTACTGGAAATGGAGCGAGTACAAAGAAGGGCAACAAAGCTAATAAAGGGTCTGGAGGATCTTAGTTATGAGGAAAGGTTGCGAGCACTGAACTTATTCTCTCTGGAGAAGAGATGCTTGAGAGGGGATATGATTTCAATTTACAAATACTGTACTGGTGACCCCACAATAGGGATAAAACTTTTTCGCAGAAGAGAGTTTAATAAGACTCGGGGCCACTCATTACAATTAGAAGAAAAGAGGTTTAACCTTAAACAATGTAGAGGGTTCTTTACTGTAAGAGCGGCAAGGATGTGGAATTCCCTTCCACAGGCAGTGGTCTCAGCGGGGAGCATTGATAGCTTTAAGAAACTATTAGATAATCACCTGAATGACCGCAACATACAGGGATATACAATGTAATACTGACACATAATCACACACATAGGTTGGACTTGATGGACTTGTGTCTTTTTTCAACCTCACCTACTATGTAACTATATATTATACAATTTAAGCAATCAAACAAAGGGTCTAATAGCAGTAGTAATGGGGAGATAGATGAACATGGAATATCAAGAAGACAAGAATGGAAATAAAAATTAGATGTAAACCAAAACTGACAAAAAAAATGAAAATAAAAATACAAATAATAAAAATAGAAATGATAATAATTTTACATTGCTGCTCTTAGATTTGTGCTGCTCTCCTTTATGTCTTGTTTCCTGCAGAGCCCCTTCTAGCTTGTTACGAGCCGGCAGCCGTCCTCAGTCAGCACACCTGAGACCACCATTATATTCTTGTGCTGCACATGAACTATCCTACATGGACTCCCTGTTTAAAGCCGAGGTCCACTGACGTTTTTTTTTCCAGCCATTAACACCATCACATATTGACAATGGCACACTCACTGCTTTGATGAATTATCTCCCCCGATGTTTGGTTTCGTTGTAAAGAAGTTCTAGGGAGATCCGAGCCTGGGGTGAGCTCCTCCAGGCATAGAGCACACCTGGAGCTATACTCGCCCACTGACCGGCGCTGACTCTACTAGAGCCCCAGGGAGTCCCACAGACAAGGAGTGAGCCGTCTGGGACCAAGATCGTGACGATCGCGGAGCTCCGGCCGCCTGCTAGGAAAGGCCGCGGCTCCGGCCTATCCACAGGGAACGGCGGCCATCTTGCTTCACCTGGATGCCGTGCCGGCCCTGGCTACGGCCGCTACACATGCCCTGAGATCGGATCTATCTCCTCCTGCACAATACTTGGGGTCATCCAGCCTGCTACACGGGGCCTGTGATCCCCTCCGTACCGCTCTAGGAGGCCTGCCAGAGGGACCTGGTAAGTGACGGCGGCCATTTTGCTACACCCGGGCGGCCTATACTTTCTCCTGGGCCCAATCTGAACCCCAGCCACCCCCAGGGGGAGTACCTTGGCCTGGCCAATTGAGACCCCCGACGGGGATATTCAGTGAACATTCACCCCAACCTGTGCTCACGGTGCTGCTCTAGCTCCAGAGACTGAATGTGGCGGCCATCTTGCTACACCCCGGCAGCCCCCTGTCTCCTCTGGGCCTAATCTTAGCCTCACCCACCCCCTGGGGGCACCCTGGTCTGACAGATTGTGGCCCTCAACGGAGATACTACCAAGCATCTACACCCATAAATACGCGGACTGTCACCACGGCCCTGAACACGAGTGGCGGCCATCTTGCTCCATCCAAGCTGCTGTATCCACATACGTTCCTGGTATTTTTACCCCTCTGAACCTGGAACGCTCCCTGCATAGCCACAAGAGTAGCCCAACAGGGTCGGCGCCCATCGGTGGTCCCCATCCATACAACTTTGCAGAGGAGCAGGATAGACCATGTATGGCTAAGCAATGAGCTGCTGAGCTCCGTAACTGCCCGTAGCTGACAGGCTATTCTTCAGTCGTCGCACATCTTTGAAAAGCATGTCCACACACAGTGCTCGATCTACGGACCTGCAACAGGGCACAATCCAACGATACCTACTCCGCACATCTCAGTCTGATTCCCGCACTCCCAAAGACAAGATGGCGTCAGCTCGAAACCCGGGGAAGAGCAAGGCTCCTCCCCCCACTCAGCTGGCGACAGACAGCAGCGAGGAATCGGATGACCCTCCCGTCCTGCACTCGGACCCATCATGATGTGGCGTCCAGGTCTGAGACCCCTGCTGCCCCTCTTTCGGACACAGGTCCTGGGGATGTGGCCCCTCAAGCTTCAGGAGGATCGACTAGATCTGAGGCCTCGATCCTTCTGGCGGCCTTCCGAGCAGAGTTTGAGTCCTGGGCGATCAAAATGGAGACCTCACTCCACAAAGACCTTCAGGCCCTCCAACAGCAGGTCTCGACTAATAAGACCGCAGTGTCTGCCCTAACTGACATTCAATCTGACCATGCAACCCGCATCACGTCCCTTGAGCAGGCCTCCAGGGAGCACTTGCACCGTATACGCCAACATCAATTGCGCATAGAAGACGGAGAAAATAGGAGCCGCAGGAATAATATACGGTTGCAGGGCATACCGGAGGCCACGGCGGGTACAGACTTAAAACCTTCCGTCACTGCCATCCTCAACATAGTCCTGGGAAGAGAGGCTTCACCCCCCATTGAACTAGACCGGGTGCACAGAGTGGGGGGGCCGAGGAGAGAACAAAGTGACCGCCCACGCGATGTCCTCTGCAGGGTTCATTATTACACCCTTAAAGAAGAATTGATACGCAAGGCATGGCGTTTGGGTACCGTGGACTTTGATGGTTCTGCTATCCACCTATACCCAGACCTCTCTCGCAACACTCTCCACATGCGCCGAATGGTCCGCCCACTACTAGACCTGATACGTCAAGCCGGAGCAACTTATACGTGGGGACACCCCTTCAGTATTAAGGTGACCAGAGCTGAGCACAAATTTATCCTCTCCGACCCGGATCAACTTCCAGCCTTCTTCAGCTTTCTGGAACAAGACCCAACTGAGGTAACGAACTGGCTGGACCCGCCGGATGACCGCATTAGGGTGCAAATACGTGACCCTCTCCCACAACGACGCAGACACCCGAGGTCAAGATCACATTCTATAGGCCCCAGAATACGTCGGCCTACTTCCCCAGAAGCTTACGGTACCTCCTAAGACGTCGCATGAAGCCATTTCAATGCTCCCCACATGACTAGCACCATCCCAATGCGCTGCTCATCTCTTGTCTCCTGGTCAGGTCGATGTTTGGAATCCCCACTACCCCTCTACAGAATTTTTGGGGTTTTTTTTTCCCTTTTTACATTTTCCTCCTTTGTTCCACCTGATTTCAGCAAGATATGTTACACTAGGAGACGGGATGACCTGCTCCGTACCCCAATGTCTCAGGATAGAAGGAGCAATACATTGGCAGGCCTTCTCCCTGCCCTTCGCTAGTGTGTTGTACCTAGCTGGGGTTCGGGGGAGGCTAAAGGACTGCAAATTTCTGGTGTTTGATTTGGTTATGCTGTTGTTGAGCTTCTAACATATTTTACCACACTGGCCTTATCTTTATGTGTTTAGTGGAAATGTTCCACCTGGATACAGGTGGAGGGGCCGATAGATGGACTGGATGGGTCCAGGGTCTCTTGCCATTATCCAAATGGACACATCTAGTTCTCCGTACACTGTTTCTCATACACCATTTAGTCTCACCTTAAAATGTTATTACACATTGTTACTGACTTCAGTATTATTACACAGATTTGTTTCCGGGGCCCCTGTTGGGTCTATGGATAGCATATGTTGAAAATGCTTACTTCCCCCTTCCCATGATGTTATTTTACGGATTGATGTCTCCTTCTGTGAGGTAGAGAGGGTGGGCTTGTGCGGAGTCATTTGCCCACACGGACCGCCACCCTCCTTCACAGACGATCTGATGTGTGTTCTGCTGTTTAAATATTTTGTTACACTGATGTGCCTCAGATAAGCTACATATGCCTGTCATGCTACTGGGCTCACAGCTCGGATTCTCCACTTCAACCTCCCACCCTCAATAGGCCAGGCATGAACAGTGCCTTTGTACGTGATTTTTCACATGGTGTCCCGTTCTCGTGGACCCCTTTGATTTGTTAGTCTCCTTATTTAGGTGTCCCCCCTACCTAGTTTTGTCCTGGTATATTTTTGCCACCTTATAAATCCCCCCCATCCCTCTTCCTCCCTCTGCTGTTTCTAATCTGACTCTCTTCTTCTCATTCCACTATGGCCCACACATTACTATCTCGTCCTCGCCTGAAATTTTGCTCCTACAATGTAAATGGCCTCAATATAGCATCCAAGAGAGGGCAAATCCTCTACCAAATGCACAAACAGGTCAATGTATTACTATTACAGGAAACTCATTTCCACACGAACTCCACCCCTTCCTGCTCCAACAGGTACTTTAACAGATGGTTTCACAGTACAAACCCCTCTCAGAAAACCAAAGGCGTTTCTGTTGCCTTCCGCAAAACGCTTCCGATTGACCTGATAGACCAGCTCTTGGACCCCCAGGGAAGGTATGTGTTCTCCTTATGGGGCACGAAATTCACTATTACCAACCTTTACCTACCAAATACTAATCAAATATCGTCTGCTCTGCGATACATGAGGATCTTGTCGGAACTTGCAGAGGGTAAACTAATCATAGGTGGGGATTTTAACGCCCCCCTGGATCCACTCTTAGACTCATCAACCTCTCGCTCATCCATCTCCTTTACTAAGTTAAGGGCATTTAAACGGGCTATATACGATTTACGTCTAATCGACATTTGGCAGGTTCTGTTCCCCAAAAATCGCAACTATACCCACTTCTCAAAGTTCTCACAGGTCCATCACTCTTATAGTCGTATAGACTATTTTCTTCTTGACCACAGCTGTTTGGATTGGTCACCTGAATGCGAGATAGACTCAGTGGTCTGGTCTGACCACTCGCCTATCTATCTGACACTAATGATTCCCTCCACACCGGTGAGGGAGTGGACGTGGAGGCTGAATGATTCCATTCTCACAAACTGACTGTTCCCAAAAGGTCTCAGAAACCATTTCTAATCTCTTAATAGATCATGCATCGGACATTACCTCGCTACCCATACAATGGGAGGCGCTTAAAGCTGTCCTACGAGGAATCTTTATTCAGATGAGGACCCGCTTGAAGAAGGTTCGCTCAGCCGCGATAACCTCAGCAATGCAAAAGCTCAGAGACCTTGAGACTCAACATAAACGAGCCCCAACGGTGGTGACTCTTAAGCCCCATACACACGATAGGACTTTGTACAAACTTTCCCTTGGATTTTTGTACAAAGGGTCTTGCCCAAAAATTTTGTCTTGCATACAGACAGGACTTTTCCAGCCAACTTTCACCATATCACGTGGTTTTTCAGCTCTTTACCACCACCCTTTGGTCAACTTCTGATATTGTGTCAATCTCGACACTTTTTTTTGTCGAGATTGACACCTTACGAGCCGGGTTGACACTGGTGCGGGGATCCAACTTGGATCCCCGCCAATGCCAGGCACTTTGTTTGGTATGAATCTTGAGGGGAACTCCACGCCAAATTTTAAATAAAAAACCGGCATGGGTTCCCCTCCAGGGGCATACCAGGCCCTTAGGTCTGGTATGGATATTAAGAGGAACCCCCTACGCCGAAAAAACGGCGTGGGGGTATCCCCCAAGTCCATACCAGACCCTTATCTGAGCACGCAGCCCGGCCGGTCAGGAAAGGGGGTGGGGACGAGCGAGCGAGCGCCCCCCCCCCCCCCTGAGCCGTACCAGGCCGCATGCCCTCAACATGGGGGGGTGGGTGCTTTGACACTTTTTCCTAGGTGAATGGGTAGGGGTACGATGTACCCCATACTCATTCACATAGGGTGGGGGGCCGGGATCTGGGGGCCCCCTTATTAAAGGGGGCTTCCGGATTCCGATAAGCGCCCCGCCCGCAGACCCCGACAACCAACGGCCAGGGTTGTCAAGAAGAGGCCCTTGTCCTCATCAACATGGGGACAAGGTGCTTTGGGGTGGGGGGCCCACAGGGCGCCCCCTTCCCCCAAAGCACCCACCCCCCATGTTGAGGGCATGTGGCCTGGTATGGCTCAGGAGGGGGGGCGCTCGCTCGTGCCCACCCCCTTTCCTGACCGGCCAGGCTGCGTGCTCGGATAAGGGTCTGGTATGGATTTTGGGGGGACCCCATGCCGTTTTTTTCGGCGTAGGGGGTTCCCCTTAAAATCCATACCAGACCGAAGGGCTTGGTATTCCCCAGAGGGGAATTCCCTCTCGCACCAGCCGCAGTAGGAAAATGTGTTTTTCCTATTGCAGCTAGCGCGAGATGTACAGTACCCTGCCGTCGGGAAACATTCTCGCGGCTGCGTACTGTAGTTTGTACAAAAGTCCGATGGCTTTGTGTACACACGATCGGACTTTGCTCCATCGGACTTTTGTTGCCGGAAAGTTTGTCCGTTTGCACAGCCAACAAAAGTCCGATGGAAACTGAAAAAGTTTGTCCGATGGAGCGTACACACGGTCGGATGTTGCTCCAAAACAGCTAATTTGCATGTTTGTTGTCAAAAAGTCCGATCGTGTGTACGGCCCTTTACAGAGGTCTCAATGGCTCGATCCCAACTCAAGGACTTGTATGAGGCTTAGGCTCGTACCTATGCTGACAGACTTGCATTACATCAGTACCGATTCCAGGATAAATGCGGTAGACCGTTGGCTTGCACCCTTCACCCAAACACGTCTACCACATTTATACCCCAGATTCGGGCCCCTTCTGGAGAAATGCTCAGTGAGCCCTCCAAGATATCACAAACATTCCGAGATTTCTACCAAACACTATACAATCTTTCACCTGGCATCTCTTCTAGCCCCACGCTTACACTTGACACCGATAGACAGTCTTATATTGAGGAGATGGAGCTCCCTACATTGGATGGCAATACTGTAGAAGAACTGGAGCAGGTAATTACAGCGGATGAGGTCTTAAGGGCGATAGCAGCCACCCCGTCCGGCAAAAGCCCGGGGCCCGACGGCTTCACCCCTAAATTTTACAATTTATTTGCTCCCCTATTGACCCCTTCTTGGCTAAGGAATTCAACTCCATATCGGAAAGGCTTGGCGTGTCCTCCACAAACGCTAGAAGCCCACATTACCGTTATCCCAAAACCGGATAAGGACCCTACTTTGTGCGCTAATTATAGGCCCATATCGTTAATTGGAGTGGACTTGAAAATATATGCCAAAATTTTAGCCTAGATTGAAGCCGCTGTTCCCTCGTCTCATACACCTGGACCAGGTGGGTTTTGTAACAGGTCGCGAGGCAAGGTATAACACCCTGAAAACCCTGCTTCTTACCGACTATGCACACACCCATGATGTCCCTCTATGCTTTTTGACGGTCGATGCGGAAAAGGCATTTGACCGGGTCGACTAGCAATTCCTCCAGATGTCTCTGAAACAGATAGGTCTGGGCCCCAAAATGCTATCCCGAATTATGTCCCTTTACTCCTCTCCTTCTGCTAGAATACAGGTGAATGGCTCATTATCACCTACATTTTCCACCCATAACGGGACACGACAAGGCTGTCCTTTATCTCCCCTTCTCTATGTCCTTGTTATGGAACACCTGGCAATTGCCTTGCGCAATAACCCTAACGTCTCAGGTGTATCGATAGGCCCTATTCATTCCAAACTGGCTCTCTTTGCGGATGACCTGTTAATGTTTGTAACCCAACCACATCTATCTTTACCACATATTATGTAGGAATTCACAAGGTTTGGGAAGATGAGCAATTTCAAAGTGAACCATACTAAGTCAGAAATCCTGAACATTTCTTTATCCCAGGAGGCCCTCCGCCAAGTCTCCATTAAGTTTCCCTTTAAAACAGGTTCCACTTCCATCCATTACCTCGGAATCCAAATACCCACAGAAAGGTCACAATTGTTCTCTCTGAACTATGCTCCCCTTCTGCTTAGAACCAAGACTGATCTATCAAACTACACGAAAAAATGCCTATCATGGCTAGGCAGGGTGAATGCTCTAAAAATGGACATCCTCCCTCGGTTTCTTTATTTGTTCCAAACAATTCCCATTTCAATACCCTCCTGGTTCTTTAAAAAACTCTGCCAACTGTTCTCCTCCTTTATCTGGGGGGGGGGGCTCGTCCTCGGATACGCTATGAGACTCTATCGCTCCCCAAGATTCGTGGTGGGAGCTCCAGATGCCTCTATATACTATAGAGCAACAGTACTAACACGTATACTTAACTGGTTCCATCATTCCTCCACCAAATTATTAGTACAAATAGAGAGCCATCTCAATTCAATAGATCTCCGCGCACTACCGTTGACGCCTACTGAATTCCTAAAAGGACCCATGACTCCACTGTTTGGAACTCCGGCTTTTCCACCGGCCCTACAAGTAGAGAGTTTTGGCCCTTGGTGTAAGGAGGACCACAGACGACTTGCCCAAGTCCTGCGTTCAGATTCTTCTCTGATTCAAGACGTTCCCTCCAGCCCAAATTCCCATACTTCGACGCACTGGCTGCAGAGGCAACAGGTGATATCTTTTATTCAAACCTTCCCATCCTTACCGGATGTACTTACTGACCCAACAGACTTGGAGAGCATGCTGCTCCAGATTGACCCTCCTACGCATGTGGTCTCTCAACTATACTCTCTCATACATATGGTCTATAATCCTGACCTCCCCCCATACACACAGACCTGGAGGGAAGATTTGGGTCACCCCATTTCACCTGTAGATTGGCAAAAGTGCTACATTCTGACTCTCAAAATATCCTTAGCCTCCAAATCACAAGAAAAGGGATTCAAGTTGGTGAACCGTTGGTACAGATGCTCCTCGACATTACGTTGGATAAACCCGGCGCTCCCGGATACCTGCTGGCATTGTTTGTCATCCAAGGGAACCTTACTCCACATTTGGTGGGATTGCCCCCCTGTGCGGCGGTTCTGGCAAAAGATCCTCAATTTGTACTGCAGACTCATGGCAACCTCGATTGCATCCTCTTCTGAGGTAGTCCTGCTATCTATGCTCCCTGGCCTGCTTAAATCGGTCAAAAAAGACGTTTTGCGTCACTTTCTGACAGCAGGTAGAACGGTTCTGCCCAGAATTTGGACGTCGACAAGCATGCCTTCCCTGGGGGATTGGGCAATTGAAGTGGACCAAATCAATAGACTGGAACGAATGTTGTCGCAGGAAACTGGTAAGGAGGAACAATTCTCCAAGACCTGGACCTCGTGGTCTATCTTCCGTTACTCCGCGGAATTTATTTCATGGGCTACAGAGGACTCCACCAATGCAACTGTGTAATCAGAATGGAATATCTTTCTCTTAATATCTATATTCCTTACTTCCTTGTCCCCTCTATTCCTACTCTAATTTTTCCCTTTCCCTTTATATGTTACAGTGCTACACGATTACCTAAATCAAACTCTCTAAGCTCATCAGACCAATAATGTGATACACAAAGAGCTTCCCCATCAGAGAAAATGTATTTAGCACAGCAACAATAGCCCTAGCTTGTTTGCAATAGGTGGACGCCACTTGTTGAGTGGATAGTGGTGCTCACCTGCCCTTAAGTCAGATTAGACGATATAGCTATGCAGGATTAAATGTCAAACTAAATCAATAAAAGCTCACAAATTGTTTAAACCATGAGATGATATGCTACCAGTATCGAAATGATGTATATTTCTATTTTTCGTGTTTTTGTATGACATAACTGTCTACTGTACATTTTCCCTTTCTCAATAAAATAAGATTGAATTAAGAAGAAGTTATAAAAAATGTGGATGGCCGTTTTCATCTTGCTTGTGGACATTTGAAGCCCACAAGCTTTAACTTCCTGGTTCCAGTGATGCTGAGCTACCAGCATTCCTTGCTCGTTCCCGCGCATGTTCAGTTGTAATGGCGCGGAGCGCCGTAAACTTCCTGGTTGCCATCACAACAGGCGGCGTTATAGGAAGTTCATCTTTCCAAATCCTGCTAGAACTCCTGGCGGGCCTCCGCAATGACTCCTGGGAACAATGACACAAGCTCACAGGAGACAGTGCGGCGCACAGGACATTGTGTATATACCCGCAAAATAGCCGCAGGGGTGATATACTGGAAACTAAGATGAAAAGCAGAAATACACAGGTACACTCGATTAAAAAAAAAAAAAAAGTTCAGTTTAAAAATGAATACATTTATGCAATTTGATTGAGCAAAACGTATAAAATGGGGTGGACCTCCGCTTTAAACAGAGTATTTAATCACCCACACTCTCTCTGACCAGCTGACAGAGCATAAATGTGAGTTGCCTACTTTTTTGAATAAATTATTTTTAATGATTTGCTACACTTAGATGGTACAAGTTGCTTCTTACTTGTTAAGCTGGCAACCATCTACCCTTCATATTTGGGCTAAACATATAAACTTTGTTCCTACTCTGGACATTTTATTTTGAATATGTTTTTACATTGCTTGTGCTGGTTTCCCCCTCCCTCCCAGAGTGCCACATAGTCCTTTTTTATTGTTGTACAGGTTTTGGTGACATACAGGGGTTCTGAGGTGACTGGGGTATAACTAGGAATGCACTGATATATCAGCCAAAAATAGGTTTATTGACCATAGAAAAAAAAAAAAGCGCCCATAATGGCAAAAAAAGGCTCACTTACCAGTGCCATGCCGTAATATGCAGCCTCCATGGACACCGCTCTGTGTTCGCGCCCATTACTCTTCCAGTGCAGAGTAAATATGAGGTTTTTTTTTTTTGTTTGTTTTTTTTTTTTTTTTTAAAGTAAGTCACTTTCTGCTTTACATGAAACAGAATAACAGTCTCCTGCCATTCTGTTGGTTATTTATTACTGTTTTGCACAGTAACTTTGCAATTAAAGGGAAAATACATTTACTTGAAACAGATTGGAGGCCTTTTGTCATTCTGTTGGGTAGCTCTATTTATTACTACTGTATCGCACAATAATTAATAAAAGTCAAAATACATCTACATAAACATAATGTGCAGAATGTTTTAATATTTTATTTTCTGTCCAATTTTTGTGTTACTTTCAGTAAGTTATATTATGTTACTGGATTTTATATTTTAAATTCATGATATTCATTTAAAAGTCAAATATAATACGATTATATATAAAAATATATATTTTTAAAAACTCACCGCTTTGGTTTTTGGCCAAGTGCATCCTGAATTTTCATTTTTGGTCCAGAATTTTCATTTTGGTGCACCACTGGTTATAAACCTCACTTATGCTATTCAAAATTATGAAAACAATTTTGCCTTCAGTTCTACTGTAAGGGACAGTTCCACCCTGCTATCTTAAGATGAAGCGTGATGGGAGAGCAAGGGATTGTATTGGCTGACTGACACATTTTTTACTTTTTTTTTTTGTATCCAATTAGCTTGTAGGTGGCAGTATAACTCCTATGTCTCAGAATTCCTTTTGATACTGTCACTTAATAAAAATTTGATGTTTGATTTGGTGACAGGGTCATGTTAATATATTCAGGGATACTACTTAACTTTGTAAATATTACCTGTTAACTATACCTTCTTTCCTCCTCCCGTGTAAACACTGCTTTGTTTTCATTCAGCTTGTATGCAGCCTACAATGAGTGTGATTAAGAAAGGTATCTGCTAAATATACTTTTCTGATTAAGAACTCATTCTTTAGTCCAATGTGTAGCAGCGATGTGCCTTTAGTTATTAAAATACAAGACACTGTTTACCTTTTTTTTTTTTTCTTAATCCTTATTAAAATATTACTGAAGCACTGCATATGTTCTGTGCACCACAGCGGTGTTGCGATAACGGGAGGTGTGAAGGAAAAAAATGCAGCTTGTCTGCCTTTTTATGCACTGGAGCCAACCTCAGCACTGCGCTGTGGTGTGAACATGGCACATAGAAAACAATTGGTTTTGTGACCTGGCTTTGAGTCTGTGTTGCTCTGTGGAGATAACGCAGCTCAACTGATGTGGTGTGAATGAGCCCTTAATGTTTTATTCTTCAGGATCGGTATCATTTTCTGTATACGTGATTATTTGGTTTGGACACCGCATAAACTTTACCTGCAGATAGGAAGCAAAAATAAAGAAGTTGGAGTCTGTGTGAGTTTATGGCTTCATTGGCAGAAACCATAAATGTTTTCAACACTGCAATTCTCTTGTAGTCTTTGGAGTCCACAAACGTATACAAATAGGCAGCTCCTGAGTAGGTTTATTTACATTTTAGAAGGAGTTTCTTCCAGACCAGGATAAGCCAGGGATCCCACTAGATATATGTAGTCTGGGATCGCATGTAACCGGGCTTAGCTAAACTTATGCAGGGGCTGCCTGCTTTGCGTTTTATATAATTTGTGATCCCAGTGATTGCATACCTTTTATTGCAGCTTTGAATCGGTGTCTCCATTCTTAAAAGCCTTAAATGGTGTCTTCTGACAGGTGTATTCAACAGATACATTCCTTGTTCTTTCTACTTGTTTACAGTTACAGTGAAGGCCACAGAAAAGCTGATTGTAAACAGGGCAAAGGTTTTTATTGTGCAGGGCCAGAGCCTGTGAAGGCTGCTGTCAAAGTAAAGATATAGTAATTATATAATGTAAAGCCTTTTTTTTTTTTTAAAGTAGCTTTTGCATACCCCTTGCGTATACTATGGAACAAACTAGTTTTCCTTTTAAGGGCTCATGTACACTGCAGCTTCGCTTCTAAACTTGAGTTCAGGAGCTTTTGGCGTTTTTTTGCCAAAGCTCTTAAAACAACTCAATTAACTCCCTAAAAAGAAAGTCATAGGCTTGCTTCCCCCACATCACACAGTATTATTTTCTATGTTTAGGTGACCTTTCAACAGCCCTGTGCCCCAACACAGAATGTTTTATATTTAAAGTGGTGGTCCAGCTGAAAAAAAAAATTTAAAAGTCAGCAGCTACGAACACTGTAGCTGCTGACTTCTAACAAGCACACTTACCTGTCCAGGGTGCCTGCGATGTCGGCTGCCTGAGGCTGATCCGTCCATTGGTTTGGGTCCCGGCGCTGCCATTCGAACTAAGGGAAACAGGCAGTGGAGCCTTGTGGCTTCATTGCCCATTTCCTACTGTGCATGCGTGAGTCGCACAACGCTTTGAATGGCCGGCTGTGTTCTGGGACATACATAGTTCCCAGGACACAGCACGCCCCATTCCCCAGAAGACAATGCGAGGAGAAGAATGAAGATCACCGCGGAGTAGGAAGTGGCAGATTAGGACGATCTGCCCAGCAACAGCCATTTATGGTAAGTTTAAAAAAAAAATTATTTTCAGATTTTTAGGAGCATTTTTATGTCTTTTTTTTTTTTTTTTTTTTTTTGGACCTCCCCATGAGAGCACAGCCTGGTTAGTTTTCTGGCTGTGCTTGGAATTTGGCCTGCTCTCCTCCAATGCTTAGATTTGTGCTGACACAACCCCTTCCCACCCTCACAGCCAATCATTGGGAAGACTAGTGTGTTACGGTTTTTCCTCACCTAGCTTTCTGAGCACCTTATGCAGCTGAGAACAGAGGGCTAATGATCACTTATAATAAAATTAAGTGGGGGGGGGGTTATAATTTTCTATTTATGTACACTACTCTGCAAAATTTTTAGTGTGAAAAAATGCTGTAAAAAAAGAATGCTTTCAGAAATAGAAGTGTTAATAATTTATCAATTAACAAAATGTGAAAGTAAATGCACAGAAGAGAAATCCAGATCAAATCAATATTTGTTGTGACCTTCCTTTGCCTTTAAAACAACATCAACTCTTCTAGGTACACTTATACACTCGGCAGATTGGTGGTTCCAAGCATCTTGGAGAACTAACCACAGATCTTCTGTGGATGTGGGCTGCCTCAAATCTTTGTCTCTTCGTGTAATCCCAGACAGACTTAATGTTGATCAGGGCTCTATAGGGGCCAAACCATCACTTCCAGGACTCCTTGTTGTTCTTTACACTGAAGATGGTTCTTAATGACATTGACAGTATGTTTGGGGTTGTCCTGCTGCAGAATAAATTTGGGGCCAATCACGTGCCTCCATGATGGTATGGCATGATCAATAATTATCTGCCAGTATTTTTCAACATTGGGGACACTATTGATCCTGACTAAATTGCCAACTCCATTTGCAGAAATGCAGCCCCAAACTTGCAAGAAAACCTTCACCATGCTTCACTGTTGCCTGCAGACACTCATTATTGTACCTTTCTCCAGCTCTTTAGTGAACAAACTGCTTTTTGCTACAGCCAAATATTTCAGATTTTGACTCCTCAGTCCAGAGCACCTGCTGCGATTTTTCTGCACACCAGTTCCTGTGTTTTCATGCATAGTTGCGTGGCTTAGTCTTGTTTCCACATAGGAGGTATGCCTTTTTGGCCGCAATTCTTCCATGAAAACCACTTATGACCAGGCTTCTCTAGACAGTAGATGGGTGTAACTGGGTCCCACTGGTTTCCGCCAGTTTTGTGCTGATGACACTGCTGGACATCTTCCGATGTAGAAAGAAAGTAAGCATTATGTGTCTTTCATCTGCTGCATTAAGTTTCTTTGGCCAATCACTCCATCTATGGTCCTTAAAGAGGAGCTCCAGTCTCCTGTGTAAAAATATAAAGTCCGCAACTATAAAAACTAGCTGCAGACTTTTAATAAACAGCCACTCACCTGTCCCATGATCTAGCAATGAGCTCACCCCAGCCATTTTCACCTACTGCCTGTCTTCAGTGCAGGCATCTCAACTGCAGATGGGGGCGGGGGGAAGAAGAACTGCTGCTTCCAATCACTCAGGCAGTGGGAGCAGGTACCTGTCAGAATCCGGTACCCTGTCCCCCTCCCCAAAAGTGCCATTTCGCAAATGGGAGGGAGAGGTGGCCTTAAAGAGGAATTTGCCCTTTTGGGTGGATCGCCTCTTTAACATTGCCCGTTTCTTTGTGCTGCTTCAAAAGAGCTTAAACAGCACATCTTAAAACCCCAGTCTGCGTTGAAATCTTTGCCTGATTTCAGTATAAACAACCTTGTGTCTCGTTGCTGTGCTCAGTCTTGCCATGGTGTGTGACCTGTGACATAAAACTATCTTCCACAACCTCACCTTAATAGCAGAGTTTGGCTGTTCCTCATCCAGTTGTAAGCCTCCTACACAGCTGTTTCTGTGTTTCAACCTACATACAGTATGAAATTGATGATCATTAACACCTGCTTGGTATGATTGGTTAATCGTACAAAATCCCTTACTTTGTGCAAGTGTAAGAATTGATGCTGGTTTGAAGCCAAAGGGTAGTCAGTCTTCTGTCCGCTCACTTTGCATTTTGTAAATTGATAGAAATAAAAAATTAAAATATATATTTTTGAAAGTATTCTTACTTTACAGCATTTCGTCACATCTGCCTAAAACTTTTGAACAGTAGTGTAAAAACAAGTGATGTGCCTTTCTTTTTTTAAACTGAATGGGTTGTTTTACAAGGCGAGTGTTCACATATACTGTACTTTGATTTATAATACTTCCACTTCTAGCCTTACTAAATATATATATATATATATATATATATATATATATATATATATATATAATATATTCCTAATATCCTTGTGTTTTTTTCCTGATTTGTGGCCTATGCCAAAATGTCATGCATCCCTGGATTCTTCATGGTCATTGTTCTTTTCTCTGCATGCCTGAGCTCATGGCAAACAGATTCCAGGAAGTAAATGGTACACAAATCATCTGTCCTTACTAAGCATGACCTTGACTAGAAATGCAAGGGGGGTGTTTTTCAAATTGATTTCTTAACAAAATATAGCATGAAAACATGAATGGATGAGTTTGCCGTGAATATTAAAATTCATTAAATAGCATCTTCAGTCTGTGGTGTTGAGATGCAGTTTAGTTCCCCTTTTAAGGACACACCTCACGAGGATTCAGCTATACTGCAATGACATGCAGTGATAGTATATTTTATGACCTGACACCTTATTGTGCCTGTGAGGAAATAAGTATAGCCAAGATTTGAATTAATAAATTAAACATAAACTATATGTGCTTATTATTACTACTAGTAATATTGTACTGAAATCTCAAACATGCTCAGTATTCCTCTACACTGAATATACACTGATAATTGGATTGGATTGGACACCAGCGTGGTATCAGAATGAAATTGTATGTGTGTGTATATACCATTGCCAGCACAGCACTGATGTAGGTCAGATATTTTACATGCCACTCCAAGTGAGATCAATTTCCACAGGCTACAATCGCATCTCAGGAGCTGGATCTGTGCCTAGCCTGAAACATGTCAGAATAGAGCCTGTTCCCGCTGGCAATTTTAATAACGGAACAATATTATTTTGCTTCTTGGCGTGCAGTGTTCCTGTTGCTGGTACAATTAAAGTGGTTATAAACTCTTACTTATACCCAGTGCAGTGACTAGCCTCAGGTGATAAAGAGATTTAAAATATCCAAGCTCAAAAGTTGAACCTGTTTATCTGCAGCCATGTCATCTCTACATCAGTTTAAAGTGCTGAATTTACACCGCTTGTGTGAACTTTCAGAAAGAAGAGGACAGGGATCTGATGTCACGCACAGCTCAGAGAGTAGAGCTGTAAGAGCTGATTTGGAGGGAAGGGGCATACCCTCCTCCTCACAGCATACAGGAAACACATGCACAGGTGAAGCTGTCATTCAAAGGCCATGGGCTAGAGCTCCCCTCCCTCCTTCTGTTGGAGTCAGGACACCCTGTCAGAAGTAACTCATGCCCTCAAGTATATACTACAGAAAGGAATGCTTTGATCATATTTCTTGTCAGAGGTTTACAACTTTAATGTAAGCATTTTAACAATTTATAACAAACACGTTGACAAATGATTTTAAACTATGCAGATTCGTCTTCCTTTGTATGTTGCACTGTGTAATGAGAAATAGAGGGTGGTCACATTGAGAGTACCTCAGAAGGGAGACTAGAGGAATTTAATAAACAAGCTATTACTGACCTTTCTTTTTTTTTTTTTTTTTTTTTTTTTTTTTTTTTTAAAAAGGGGGGGGATCTATTGAATCTGGTGAGTGGGTTGTTTGTTGAGGTGAAGCACAGAGGGGTTTGGCACAAGTGGACTGATTTTGGCATTACAGATCGTGAATCACGTGTATGGAAATAAGGAATGCTATTCACTGGGCATTCAGGATTACACAACATGAGTGTGTAAAACAGGACTGAGAGACTGTTTATTTAAAGTAGAACTATGGGCAAAACCTGCTTTTTTCATTTTTAATAGAGTGAGGGAGGGTTATAACCCCTGTCAGTTTATTTTTTGCCATTTGTATCCCACTGTGGAGATTTACCATCACTTCCTGTCGCACAGCAAAAAAGGAAGTGAGAGGGAATCCCTGCAAATTAAGGGAATTCCTTTGGGACCCTAGGTCACTAGAACTAGTGTTCCTTTTGGAAGATTTCACCTCTATTCTTGTTCTGGGGACAATTCAAAATTTTGGATTTTCTTTTATCTTTTAATGATAATGGTAAACAAGACAAATAAGAAGGGTGAATCTCCTTAACAGGGACACAGACAGCAATCATAACTCACAGGTGTTCTAATCCCTCTCCATTCTATTCAAAACTAAAATATTAAACTGTAAGTAAACCCCCCTAACTCTTTCAGCCAAGGAAGCTGCCATCTTTGCCTCTGTTTAATCTACAACTACCATGGTGCTACAAATGTGATCAGTTATGACACCAGTCATTGGATGGTTTGATAGTTTGGTTGAGAGCACAACCAATGGGAGTGTTACATTTCCGGCACATGCCGGAAATTAAACTGTTTTATGCAGGGCTTTCTTTCTGCTTTGAGTTTTGCCTTTAATTATACTTTAACTTGTTGGACTTTTGTTGTTAATGAAGACATTTTTGGTAATTTGTATAGAAGTATTGTATTTTATACAGGTAGATAAATAATTTTGGGAAAAAAGATATAAATGCATTTAATTAATTGGTTTTATGTCTTCTTAATTAGTGATGTGTATTAGGTATAAAAGCACTGAACATAGTGGAGATTTAAGCTATACACATATAGCACATGATCAATAACAATGAAATTAATCACAACATAATATTTAGAGCAATATATATATGAAATATTTTTTTATTGTATGTTATTACATTGTTTTTGATCATGTGCTAATTGAATTGCAGATATTTTCCCAATGAAGCGGCTCAGTACGCGAAACTAGTTGATATGCTGTCCATGATCAACTATCCCACTGATCTTCCCCATCAGGGGAGTATTATCTTGGTGATACACATGGACTGTCACCTATTTTTTAATGTACTATCGACATTTCTGTCACGTATCAATAAACTTTTGTACTATTTTATACAATTGTACATATATCTTCCTTTATTTTCGTTGTATTGTACCGAGATAGTCTTTTTGCCCCCTAGCTTCCTTGCTGAGACCTGGCTGGGGACCAGGCTCCCAACCCCTTTTATTTCTAAACATTTTTGGATGGTACAACCCTTATTTGGTCTTATTCATTCATTAATATTGTTTGCAGAGGCCATCCATAATTTTCAATTATGTGCACCCTAGCAGGGGGGTGTGCATGTTCCCTTCAGACAAGAAATTGGCTAGATGCCAAAAAACCAGGACACTAATCTGCTAGCTTTTTCCGGTTGTATTGAAGGCTTGCCTGTTTCTTGATCATACATCACGGGACACAGAGTATTCATTACATAGTGGGTTAGATAGGCACTATCGGTGATTGGACACTGGTTAACTCCAATTAAGGAGAATTCCTCCCCTATATAACCCCTCCCATACGGGGAGGACCTCAGTTTTTTCACCAGTGTCTAAGGCGGTTGGTCACATTAAACATGTGCTGTGAAGAAAGCTCCAGTTTGGTCCCTGCGGGGGCTTAAAGGGCTATGCTGACTGGATCCATATCTCGCCCAATATTTTGACTCCCAAGATGGTATGGTACCCGGGCCTCGTCATCCGAAGAAGCAAGGTTTTGCCTGTAAGTCTCTCTTTGGAGGACTGGGCTCTGAGAAAACCAGGCTTGGTGTACTATTAAAACAGTGGCACGAAAGTTTCGGAGTCTTTTACAGGTCCAGGTAAGAGGTTTCTCTGAGTAGGAACCCAAAAAACCCTGAAGGTTGGCACAACGCTACCCGCCGTGATGGGTGAAGGCTGGAAACTGTCTGTTCTCAGCAGTTCCTGCGGCGAGGACAGGTAAGAGGAGTTAATCCTATATATATATATATATATTACAAATGGATTTTCTTCAATGAGTAGTTGCATGTCTTACCTGATTTCCACGACTAGATGGAGTAAGGAGCAAACTTACGTGCTTTTCAGATACACACTCAGTGAAGCTGGTGTTCAATCGCTCACTTCCTCCACTGCAGGTGTGCAGACGACAGGTGGCTAATTTTAAAGCCCAGAGCGTTCAGAGCTCTGTAAACAGATGGACACAGAGTGTGGGCAGTGAGCATCCTAAAGTGGTCGGATCCAGGCTAATCCTAAGACACCTACTCGGCATCAGGTTGTGCAGTATTAAGCATATACGTATATTGTGAGACTTTTAGCACAACAGTGATTGCATATGTACTAGTACCTCTGCTTTGTAGCTTGGAACTATGTCTCCTCATAAGAGGGTCTCGGGGGGAGGTAACAAAGGCACAAGAAAGTCACCGCCTGTGTCTAGGGTTCCTAAAGATGCCTGCAGATTACCATCCCCCCCTGCAAGACTGGAGCCAGCTTCACAGGATGAGTCAGTGCCCCTGTCAGGTTTTTGCAGCCTCTCCTAATGTTACAGCCCCAGCGTATGTCACAGAGGATTCCCTTAGGGCTACATTGGAGGGTTTTGAGGGAAGAATTATGAATTTTATTTCAGCTTCCTTAAAAGATAGCAGAAAAAGGGGTAGAAACCTTCCCTCTGCTGCACTTTCTCTTTTTCAGATGATTCTTCTGACAATGAGGAGATCCCTATCCAGAGATAGGGATCAAGAGCAGTCTGAGGATTCAGAGGAAGAGGAGAGAGCTTCTTCCTCTTGGGCGCTCAAGAAGCAGGCCCAGTATTATACTGAACTAGTGCGTTCAACATTTAAAATGCCCTCTGCTGAGGCCGCTACATCCTCTGTTTCTTCCCTGGGGGTCAGAAGGATCCCACAGACTGCCTTTTCCTTTCCAATTCTCCTAAAAGGTTTTCTATGCTTTATCCTCTGGAGGAAAGCTTCACCAAGAAGTGGGAGGTCCCATCCGTGGATGCGGCTGTCTCTTGTGTGAATAAAAACCTGACCTGTCCCTTGGGCAATGCTCAGGTGTTTAAAGATCCAACTGATAAAAAGCTGGAAACTTAATTAAAAGCCTCCTTCTCTATGGCTGGCGCTGTAGTCCAACCTACAGTCGCAACTGTGGGTTTGTGTCATTTCCTCAAGGAACAAGTTAAGCAGATGCTTGGCCTACTTCCCAGTGAGGAAGTGGAGAACTATGCAGACCTTCCACAGGTGCTGTGTTTTATGATTGATGCCTTTCTGGATTCTGCCCAGCAAGCATCTCGTTTGTCTCTCCTGTTGGTACACATGCGCAGGTCCCTTTGGCTTAAAAGTTGGGCAGCAGAGCTTTCATGCAAAAGATATTTAGCTGGCTTCCCATTCAAAGGGGAACACCTATTTGGGGATGACCTAGATAATTTTATCCCAAAAATTACAGGTGGTAAATCTACACTCCAACCAGTTGAGAGGAGTAAACCTCCACCATTCAAACGGTCTCTTTCCCCTTCCCCTGGAACATCAGGCTCTAAGCAGTGGCGACAGCCTTCCCAATCTACTTTCAGAGGAAAGGCCCAGGGTCACACCCAAGGGCAGAAAAAGGCTTGGGGACGAAAGCCTGCCAAGCAGAGCCCCAAAACATCCCTGTGAAGGGGCGCCCCCACTCGGGCGAGTGGGGGGAAGGCTCCTACAGTTTTCAGGAGCCTGGCGGGAAGAGGTTCAAGACAAGTGGGTGGTCTCTTCAGTATCTCTAGGTTACAAAATAGAGTTCCTAGAGCTTCCACGAGCTCGTTTCCTAGGGTTAAGAGTTCCCAAAGATCCAGTAAAGCGAGAACCGCTACTACTGGCCTTTTTTTTGGGATGTTATCCAATTTCCCCAAAATTCCCACAATGGAAGACTGTTGCTATGTCAGCATATTCTAAAAATCTCAGATTGTTTGGTAAAACAGACCAAAGGTTATTCACTTTTAACAATTTTATTATAGTCCTGAAACATTTCATTGGAATAGCTTAAAGGGTAGGTTCACATTTACAGAAAATCTGTAAGGTGAACTTACACTGGACCCCCTCCCCACCCCCCTCGCCCACACAAGTTCCCCCAAGGGAGAGCGGCTCTCCAACCGGTCACTCAAGAAGAGGAGGAGCCAGGAGCACCGCTGAGGGACCCCAGAAGAGGAGGATCCGTGCTACTCTGTGCAAAACCAACTGCACAGAGGAGGTAAGTATGAAATGTTTGTTTAAAAAGAGAAAATGAACCTTTACATATCCTTTAAGCTAAAGTCACTCATTTCCCTTGTGGGAAACCAAAATCCATATTCAGGATAGGGTTGGGAAGATAAAAACTTTGGTTGTGCAAAGTTTCAAGGCTATTGATTAACCACTTCAGCCCCGGAAGGATTTGCCCCCTTAATGAATAATACATATCCCAAAAAAATGTAAAAAAAAATTTCTTCATCACTTTAAGTCAATATGTATTCTACATATTTTTGGTAAAAAAAATAGCAATAAGCGTAAATTGATTGTTTGGGCAAAAGTTATAGCGTCTACAAAATAGGTAATAGATTTATGGTATTTTTATGGCATTTTAATTTATTTATTTGTTACTAGTAATGGCGGTGATCTGCGATTTTTAGCGGGACTGCAACATTGTGGCGGACAGATCAGACACTTGACACTTTTTTGGGACCATTGACATTTATATAGCAATCAGTGCTAGAAAAATGTACTAATTACTACACGCATCAGGTCCCCCACCGTGCAGCGGGCACATGCCTGCTATGGCTCCTAAAGGATATTTCTTCAGTGTTGTCACATGAAAAGATATAATACAATATTTACAAAAATGTGAGGGTGTACTCACTTTTGTAAGATACTGTACCTCTTATGCGCAGTGTTTTTTTTTACAGAGCAGCCCTGATCCTCCTCTTCTCAGTTCCCTCCCTGGCGTTCCTGGCTGCTTCCTCCTGCCAAGTGCCCCCACAGCAAGCGGCTTGCTATGGGGCACTCAAGCTGTGCCGCAGCTTTGTGTGTCCATTTAGACACTGAGCCATGGTTCGGCCCGCCCCCTCTCCTGATTGGCTACCTGACTTTGACAGCAGTGGGACTCAATGGCGACACTACTGTGTCTCAGCTTCAAAACAAGCTTAACCACTTGCCAATCAGCCGCCGCAGTTTTACTGCGGCAGCATGGCTTGGCTGGGCAAAATGACGTTATGTTACGTCGCTTCACCGTGTGGCCATTAGGGGCACGCCCAGCAGGCGCGATGTCTGCCGGGCACCCGCGATCGCTCGTGACACAGCGAGACCCGGGATCTGTGTGTGTAAACAGCGATCTGTCGTTCCCCCTAGCAAGTCCCATTCCCCCTTCAGATGGAACATGCAGAAGGAACACGATTAACCCCTTGCTCGCCCCCTAGTGTTAACCCCTTCCCTGCCAGTTACATTTTTACAGTAATCAGTGCATTTTTCTAGCACAGAATGTGTCAAAAGTGTACAATGTGTTGCCATAATGTCGCAGTCCGGATAAAAATCGTAGATCACTGCCATTACTAGTAAAAAAATAAGAATAATAAAAATGCCATAATTCTATACCGCTTTCGCGCAAACCAATCAATATACGCTTATTGCGATTTTTTTTTTTTTTTTTTTTTTTTTTTACCAAAAATATGTAGAAGAATACATATCGGCCTAAACTGTGGAAAAAATTTGTTTTTTTATATATTTTTGGGGGATATTTATTATAGAAAAAAGTAAAAAATATTACTTTTTTTTTTCAAAATTGTCGTGCTTTGTTTTGTTTATAGCGCAAAAAATAAAAATCGCAGAGGTGATCAAATACCACCAAAAGAAAGCTCTATTTGTGGATGCAAATTTTGTTTGTGTACAACATCGCACGACCGCGCAATTGTCAGTTAAAGCGGCGCAATGCCGAATTGTAAAAAGTGCTCTGGTCAGTAAGGGGGTAAAATCTTCCGGGCCTGAAGCGGTTAAAGGGATTTTAAAGTCAGAAGGTTTATTTATCTTAATGCATTCTATGCATTAAGATAAAAAGCCTTCTGTGTGCAGCAGCCCCCCTAACACTACCCTGAGTCCCATCTAGATCCAGCGATGACATTGCAAGACCCTGACATTTATAGGCATGACTCCTAGAGACAGAGGCATTATGGGATTTGTAGTTTCACCACAGCTGGAGTGCCGAGCTTGCCTAACCCCTGACTTAAGATAACAACATAATACTTTGTCCTTAAAAAAAAACAAAAAAACAAGGCTTTCTTTTTGTGAATATTGTCCTGCAACAATAATTATTTTTTGCAATCCTTAGACAATTAAATGTAATAAAACTAAAGAAATGGCATTTTTTTCTTTTGGTAAGTATGTATGTATATATATATATATATATATATATATATATATATATGTAAACAGGTGTCTAAAATATTAATAAGCAAACAAAAAACAGAAAAAAAGTTTAACTATTAGCTAATAAAATAGAAAAGAAAAAAAAATCACCAGGAAAATTACAATTGAATAGAGAAGGAGAATATAGAGTTAATCAGTGCTGATTAGAGAAAGCTAAAGGGTTAATAAGGAGTTCAACAGAGGAACATTTAATTAGAAAAAACATTTTTTGTTTTACTTGTCAAGGTTGCTTTAACTCTCTTCACCTGCAAATCGAAGTTCATCCCTTTAATCTGTGAATGCAAAACACAGAAAGTTACAATTGATACAATGTTTCAATGTAACTTTCTGTGATGTGGTTGTTGATAAACATTGCCAGCCTGTTTCTTTTTTTTTGACAACTCCTGCTGAATTGTTGGGTACTGAGACAGGGAAGCGTCCTGGCAGCAGAGCAGAAGGACTAGATGTACTAGACATGACCTGTGTACACTGATGACATGTTTTTGGGCGTGTCTAGTGCGCCCAAAATCTGCAACTGGTTAAGGATTGTAAAAAAATGGTTAAATGTGAATGACTTTTGGGGTGATTTACCAAACTATCTGGAATTCTTAAATAGGTTTGGGAAGTTGAGAACTTAGGCTGTGCAAAGTTTCAAGATGATTGAGGTTAAGGGACATTATGGTACGTTAAGATCTTTACATTAAATGTTTTGGCATTGTAAAATATAGCTTAATATGAATAACTTTTGGTGTGATTTACTAAATGAGCTGAAATTTTCATAATATGTTGGCATGGATAGAGTCTTCTATTGTGTGAAGTTTGGGGGAAATTGGTTAACATTAAAGGTCTTTTTTGTACGTTAAGCTCTCCAAAAAACAAGCTTAATGTCCATAGTTTGCCTTGTGGTACACCAAATCGCATGAAACTTCTTGGATAGGTTTGGGAAGTTGAGATCTTAGGCTGTGCAAAGTTTCAGGGCAATTGATTGAGGTTTAGGCACTTTATTACACGTTAAGCTGCATTAAGCCATTTTCACATTAAATGTTTTAGTAAAACCCGTGGAGGACAGAGTAGAGTGTTGAAGGTAGAGAAGAGTTGACGTGGACTGGATGAGAAGGTGTTAATGAGTGTGATAAAGTAGGTCTGTTTGGCAGTGTGAAGGCAGGAATAGTATTTTAAGAGGGCAGATTTATATTGTGTGAAGTCTTCCTGGATCTTAGTCTTTTATGCCACAAGCGCTCAAGAGCGCGGCTACGGTTTCTAAGACTTCTGGTGTCATCTGTTTGCCAGGGTTGAAGCAGTCGGGGCCTAATTCTGCGTGTAGTGAGGGGGGCAAGCTTGTCTAGGGAGGAAGACAGTGAGCTGTTGTAGATGAAAGTGGCTAGGTTGGGGCAGGACAGAGGTGAGATTTTGTCATTGAGGTGATCAGTAGCAGAGTAGAGAAAAGAAGGGTTGAGGTGGCGAAGGTTTCTATGTGTAACTGTTAGGCGGTGGGAGGGAGAGGAGGTGGAAGACAGGGAGAGAGCAAAACTAATAAGGTGGTGATCAGAGAGTGGGAGAGGATTGTTGGAAAGGTTGCACGGAGTGCACAGATAGAAGACAAGGTCAAGGGTGTTGCCATTGGAGTGAGTAGGAGCCTGTATACATTGCTTCAGGTCAATCGATGAGGTTAGACTGAGAAGTTTAGAAGTAATAGTAGTGTTAGTGTTAACAGGGATGTTGAAGTCACCGAGAAAAATTGTGGGGATTTCAGAAGAGAGAAAGTAGGGTAGCCAGGCAGAGAAGCCATCGAGGAAGGCTGATACTGGTCCAGGGGGCCGGTAGATGACAGCAATTCTTAGAGAAATGGGAGAGAATAGACAAATGCAATGTGCCTCAAAAGAGCAGGGTGTCAAAGAGGGAGGTGGGTGAAGTACCTGATAGGTGCTGCATGGGGCTAGAAGATTCCCACTCCACCTCCCTTCCATCCACTTGTTCTGGGGGAGTGAGTCCAGAGAAGGCCCCCATGGGAGAGGGAAGCGGGAAAAGTAGTATCTGATTCATGAAGCCAGGTTTCAGTAATGGCAAGTAGGTTAAAGGAATTTGTGATAAAGAGGTTGTGAAGGGTGGTGAGTTTGTTACAGACAGAGCGTGCGTTCCAAAGGGCACAGGAAAAGGGGGGGCTGGTTTTGGAAAGCGGAATAGAGACCAAGTTCTGTGGATTGCAGCTCCTGCCAGAGGGTGTAGGGGGATGGGAGCGTTGGGCAAAGACAGATGATGGTGGCCCAGGGTTTGGGGATATGTCACCAGAGGTTAGGAGAAGCAGGAGGGTGAGAGAGGTAATGTGGGAATGTGATTTATGTGAAGGGGCATGCCTCAGAGTACTGGAGGTTTTATCAGTATATGGATGTGAAATGAGCAAGAGTTGGTAGCAGCAGTAGTAGGGAGAGGACAGAAGGCAGGGTGATATGTATAAGCAGACGGGTGAAGGTAAGAGTTTGAGAAGAGAGGATATGAGTGTCAGAAGCAGTGGTAGAGAGTGCATGTTAGAGGAGTGGAAGGAAAGCTTAATAGAGAGACAGGGTCACCTGCAGTCTCTTAGGTGCTTTCCAGTGTGTGTGTATGTGTGTGTGTGTATATATATATATATATATATATATATATATATATATATATATATATATATATATATATACACACACCTACACAAACTGATCAGCCATAACATGATGACCACCCACCTAATTGAATATGGCCCTCTTTTGCTAAAACAGCCCTGAACAAATGAGGCGTGGACACCAAAGTAACATCCACACGTATAGCAGGACCCAAGGTTTCCCAGCAGGACATTGCCCAAAGCATCACACTGCCTCTGCCAACTTGCCTAATTATACCGCATCCTTTTGTCATTTCTTCCCCAGGTAAGTGACGCACACGCACCCGGCCATCTACATGATGTAAAAGAAAGCGTGATTCATTAGACCCGTTTACTTTCTTCCATTGCTCTGTAGTCCAGTTTTGATGTTCATATGACCATTGTAGAAGCTTTTGGCTGTGGACTTCACAGTCCCATACACAACAAGCTGTGATGCCCATTTTCTTTTTCTGCTTCCACCACATCAACTTCATTGACAACTTGTCCACTTGCTGCCTAATATATCCCACCAATTTCAGATGCTATTGTAACGAGATATTCCCTTTACCCTTTACTTTTTTTTTTTTTAAGCCGCGGTCCTGGAGAATAAGATGGTTTAAATTTTTTAACCTCACACTGTTTTTGCAAACAAATTTTTGGGAATGTATACTTGAATTTTTTTTTTTTAACACAAACACAATATAATACCCAATTTTTGGTAAAATATAAAAGATTGTTACGCCGAGTAAATAGATGCCTAACATGTCGCGATTTAAAATTGTTTATGGACGTGGAACGTCACCAATCACGGTACCTAAAAATCTCCATAGGCAATTCTTTAACCACTTCCCGCCCAGGCAATAGTAGATTGACGTCCAGGAAGTGGTTCGTCATATGACAACCTTCAGGATAACATGCTCCCGCGCGGGAGCGCATCGTGGCAATCGGAGCGGTGTGTCAGTCTGACACACCGCTCCACCGATCTCGGTACAGAGCCTCCGGCGGAGACTCTTTATCACGTGATCAGCCGTGTCTAATCACGGCTGATCACGATGTCAATAGGAAAAGCCGTTGATCTGCTTTTCCTCACTCGCCTTGGACAGACGCCAGTAGAGGAGAGCCGATCAGCGGCTCTCCTGACAGGGGGGGTCTGTGCTGATTGTTTATCAGTGCGCTCCCCCTCGGATGCCCACACTAGACCACCAGGGAAGCCCCCGGGACCACCAGGGAAGTGGGCAACATGTGGATGGCCAGGTATGTACCCCATAGCCATCCACATGTGCAAATGATGCCCAATCTGTGCCAGTCAGTGCCCACAAATGGGCACTGACTGGCACCATCATGTACCAAAATAAAATCGGTGATGCTCAGCAATGCCACCCATCAGTGTCCAGCAGTGCCCACCTATCAGTGCCACCCAAAAGTACCCATCAGTGCTGCATACCAGTGCCGCCTATCAGTGCCCGTCAGTGCCACCTCATCGGTGTCCATCAGTGCTGCCTTATCAGTGCCCGTCATTGAAGAAGAAAACGTACTTATTTACAAAAAATTTTAACAGAAACAAAGAAAAACTTGGGGTTTTTTTCAAAATTTTCGGTCTTTTTTTATTGCGCAAAAAATAAAAATTGCAGAGGTGATCAAATACCACCAAAAGAAAGCTCTATTTGTGGGAACAAAATGATAACAAAAATTGTTTGAGTACAGTGTTGTATGACGGCGCAATTGTCATTCAAAGTGCGACAGCGCTGGAAGCTGAAAATTGGCTTGTGCGGGAAGGTGTCTAAGTGCCTGGTATTGAAGTGGTTAAAACCCTATACATGTTACCAGTTTAGAATTACATAGGAGGACAGGTGCTAAAATTCTTGCTCATGCTCTGATGTTTGCCATGATACCTCACATGTTACATAAGCGTGCAGGACTTATGTATGCGTAAATAAGGAGCACCCCTTCCGCTGCCTGTAGAAGTTATCGAGTAACTGTATAGACCCATTATTGCTGGCTGAATATTTTGATACCAGGATGATGCATGTAGCTGCAGGAATCATCCCAGTATAAAACCCCAGGACATCATATGATGTCCACCCAGGGGGAACGTAGATAAGAATGTGTAAATACTTTAATGTCCAAAGTCTGGGTACAGGTGCACTTTATGAAGTAAATTGGCTGCACAGCACAATGGTAGGTTTGTTTTTTGTTTTTTTGTTTTTCCTCCTTTTCTTCTGATTTTGATGTGTAAAAGTTTGCAATTGTTTTAGAGATCACACATATTAGCTTCATTTTTCAGTTTTCTTTTAAGAAGCAATACTGATGTACAGTAATTCATAGTATTTTACTATGAGTATATAAACCTAAATTGGTCTTTTTTTTTTTTTTTTTTATGGTATCCACATTATTGTGCTAAAGACCATAAATTATACAACATATCCAGTTTGTTTTATTAGTGCAATGTTAATTTGCAGTATTAAGTTCACAGATGTGGTGTCAGTAAAAGGTTAATCTTTAGCATCCAAAGTACCATAACTTTCAAATAACCGTATACAGATACCCAATGTACAAGCTACAAATACTACAATAGGTGTACATAGTTAGTAAGGTTGAATAAAGATACCAGTCCATCCAGTTCAACCTGAGTGAGTGTGGGTGCGTGTCTACAATTATCCTTATTTATTTAAGGTACCCATATAGTGCCGTCAATTTATGCAGCGCTCCACACATACATCACACACTCACATCGGTCCTCAAGGAGCCCACAATCCAAGGTCCCCAACTCACATTCATATACTAGGGCCAATTTTGGACAGAAGCCAATTAACCTACCGGCATGTCTTTGGAGTGTGGGAGGAAACCGGAGTACCCGGAGGAAACCCACGCAGGCATCGGGAGAACATCCAAACTCCAGGCAGGTAGTGTCGTGGTTGGGATTTGAACCAGCGACCCTTTTTACTGCTAGGCGAGAGTGCTACCCACTACACCACTGTAGTGGGTAGGGAAAAAGCTATATTTTTTCCCATAATTCCGTTTGCTGCCATGATTATTTGGTTGTATTAGGATTATAATCTAGTTTACATTTGTGCTTCTAACTTCCTGTTTCTGATTATAATTCTGTGCAACTGATATAATTATGTACTCGAAAATGCAATGTGCCCATATTCACAAGGTACAAACTGTTTTATAAATGTCATATCCTTTCAATGCAAAGGATTCATATAGTTTTTTCTTTTAACAGAACAGTTAATTAAGAGTATGCTGCTCACAGGTAGATTTAAATCTGTTTTGAGAATGAAAATGTTATTTCATTGAAATAATAACATTAATATATATATATCTCTATATATATATATATATATATAGATATATATCTATATGTGTGTGTGTGTATATATATATATATATCATAGGCGTGCACACAGGGTGTGCCGGGTGTGCCCAGGCACACCCTAATCCCCCCATGCGCATTATTGTTATCATTCTGTGTAGCAACAGGAACATGGGAAAGATCTCCCTCTTACCGGCTCTGCCATAAGGGAAGTGTTTATCCTTTTCTCTTTCACTGTGCCAGCAGGGAGATCAACGTGCCGGGGTCATATATATGTAGATACATACACATGCATGTACGTTTGAGCTTAAGGGTGCACACCCTAATGCATTAGGCTGCGCACACCTATGATATATATATATATATATATATATATATCATAATAACATTGGTCCTGTATTGCAGTTTACCAATTGTTCTAGATTAAGGAAAACAAAATACTCTATAAAATCATTTTATCAGAATTAAAGATCACCAGTGCCTTTACCTGTATTTGTATTCTTCTTTTTTTTCTTTTTTTTTCGCCGTGGTGCCAAAATTCATCCAGTTTTACACCATATGTATTTAAGTTAAACTAAAACAAATGTTGTTATGGACAAAAGTAAACAAATGTTTGTGCTTTTTCCAGTGTTTAATTATAATTTGTGTGTGAGTTTATGTATGTGTGGCTTTTCTGGCAGTGGGTAGAATAATGTTTTTTAACTTGGATTGCATACCTTTTTTTAACTTTGGATTGAATTGTTGGGCAGATTGCAATTTCAGAAACACGTTTGAAGATGCAATGAATTTCTAAGTAAATAGTTTTAGTTGTAGCAGAGTTACATTGTTCTTTATTTTCACAACAGTTCATACATTTATGTTCTAATGTTACAGCATACTTTTATTTAAGTAAATGTCATTCCCACTTATAAGTAAGCATTTCCGTAACTGTATATTTAAGTTGCCATTATTTTAAAATTGCCCCTTTTTCTCAGTCATAAATGTGTTCTGTTTATCATTTATTTTTTTCAAAGGCAGCTTTAATCATCAGGTATTACTAATGATTTGTGCAGTGGCAAAATGATTTCTTTCTTTCTGGAGTCTATACCTCTCTTCATACAAGAAAGGACATTGCTTGATTTGGAAACCGCAGCTTGGCATTGCATGCTGCTATTAGGGCTCATGCATACTGCAGCTCAAAAAACTGCTTTTGAGGCATTTGAGCTTTTATTTCTCTGCCTAAAAGTTTGAAGAAGCTTGTGCTTTTTTGTGCTCTATTGCATGTTTTTTGAGTGTGTGTTGTTTTTTTTTAATTTCTTTCACAAACCCTCCTCTCAGCTCATTTTTCCATTGTACGCTTTTTTGTGCTTTTTTTTCATGCTTTTTTTGCACATTTGCACATTTTTGGGCGCTTGAGCATCTTTTCTGCTTGAAAGCTCCTCTCAAAACTGCGAGTTTGGTGAGATTTTTTTTCTGCCTTTAAGAGCATATGCCTGTAAACTCCAGAAAAAGCCATAGTGTGCATGGACACATTGCCTAACATGGGGGGTGTTTCCAGGCATAAAAAAGAGCTCAAAAGCCTGCAGGAGCAGCTTCTTTGAGATGCAGTGTGCATGAGCCCCTAAGCTTATGATCTACCAAAACACCCAGATCCTTCTCCACCATTGATTTCCCCCAGTTGTACTCCCCCTTAGGGATGAGCCGAACACCCCCCGGTTCGGTTCGCACCAGAATCCGCGAACAGACCGAAAATTGGCACGAATGTTAGAACCCCATTGAATTCTATGAGACTAGAACGTTCAAAATCAAAAGTGCTTATTTTAAAGGCTAATTTGCATGGTATTGTCCTAAAAAGGGTTTGGGGACCTGGATCCTGCCCCAGGGAACATGTATCAATGCAAAAAAGTTTTAAAAATGGCCGTTTTTTCGGGAGCAGTGATTTTAATGATGCCTAAAGTGAAAAAAAAAGTGAATTATTCCTTTAAATAGCGTACTTGGCGGGTGTCTATAGTATGCCTGTAAAGTGGCGCGTGTTTCCCGTGCTTAGAACAGTCCCTGCACAAAATGACATTTTTAAAGGAATAAAAGTCATTTAAAACTGCTTACGGCTTTAATGTAATGTCCGGCCCTGGTAATATGGATGAAAATCAGTGAGACAAATGGCATGGGTACCCCCAGTCCATTACCAGGCCCTTTGGGTCTTGTATGATATTAAAGGGAGCCCCGCACCCAAATTAAAAAAAGGAAAGGCGTGGGGCCCCAGGCCCTCTGAACAGCAGTATACAGGCAGTGCAAACAAGACAGGGACTGTAGGCTTGTTGTTAAGTAGAATCTGCTTGTAATTTTGAACTGATACATTGCATATTGTGCACGCTCTGGCCAGTGATCTATCCTCGAGACCCAGTAACCCAGAGGATTTTCGGTGGGAAAGGTGTCCAAGTCAGATCTTGCCCCTAGGTATTCCTGCACCATGTAAAACAGACGCTGGCGATGGCTGCTGGAACCGATCATACCTTGGGGCTGCGGACTAAATAATTGTCTGAACGCAACGGTCAGACGGCCACCTTCTCCACCGATCCCTCTTTGACTGACCGAAGCCTCAGCAACACGTTGTCCAGAAACAGGAGTTTGTAACCTCCCAGTCTCTGGGAACACGTTGCACAGACCTTTCTGCAAGGCCTCCCGAAGATGTTTCATCCTATGCTCTCTCTGTGACGGCAAGATAAGGTCCGCAACCTTACCCTTGTAACGTGGATTAAGGAGGGTTGCCAGCCAGTATTGATCCCTCTCCTTGATACCACGAATACGAGGATCCTTCCGCAGGCTTTGCAGGATCAGGGAGGCCATGCAGCGTAGGTTTGCTGAGGCATTCGGTCCGGAGTCCTCTGGGTCACTAAGGACGACATGATCCGCAGCCACCTCCTCCCAGCCACGTACAAGTCCATGGGTTTGTTGGGACTGTAAATGATCCCTTAACCTCCCTGGCGGTTTTCCCGAGTGTGGCTCGGGGTTAAAATTCAGTACCATTAGCGGTAACCCCGAGCCACACTCGGGATCGCATTGCAGGATCCTGGGGCGGCGTTACTTACCTTGTCCCCGGGATCCTGCGATGTCCCCCGCAGTGTCCGAGGGCTCCGTCCTCCTCCGAAGCCTCTCCGTGCCAGGCTCCGTTCCCTGCGAGCGGCGCGACGCACGGGGGCGGAGCCTGGCGGCAAATTCAAAAAACTGTCAAAATCATAACACATACAGTACTGTAATCTTACAGATTACAGTACTGTATGAAATGATTTTACATCCCTTTTGTCCCCAGTGCTCTGGCCCATGCCCTGCATGCAGTTTTACATGATATACACTGTTTTTTCTGCCTGGAAACTGGAGATTGTCCATAGCAACCAAAAAGTGTCCCTTTACGTCAAAAGTGGCTTTAGACCAGCTAGAAAACAGCGATAGTAAATTAGAACACTTGCAGAATTGAGCGATAGTGAATTGTGGGGAAATTTATTTTATTACTATTTTTTAAAAAATTTTTTAATTATTTATTTTTATTTATTATATTATAATTTATGTTTTTGTGTTTCAAACTTTATCATACCCGGGATATCTACTAGACTCTGGTTTGGACAGATTTAAGTGTGTTATTGTTAAGATTTACAGACCTACAATATAAAATGCCAAATTTCCATGCAAAATAATTGTACCGCTTTCAGCACCTAAAATCCGAAATAATCATACCGCCAGGGAGGTTAAAGACTGCTGCTGATGCTGAGTGCCAGGCTCCACCTCCATGCTGGCACAATCCTCCTCTTCCTCCTCCTCCTCTTCCTCTGTGATCAGCGGGCATGCAGGAACACTGGATAAAGGGGGCCTTGAGAGCTAAGGAAGTCCTCCTCTTCCTGCTTCTGTTCTGCCTCAGGTGCCCTGTCCATTATTCCATGCAGCGTGTGCTCCAACAGGTGGACAAGGGGGACAGTGTCACTGATGCATGCACTGTCACTGCTCACCATCCTCGTGGCCTCAAATGGTGACAGGACAGTGCATGCATCCCTGATCATGGCCCACTGGCATGGGGAAAAAAAACAAGCTCCCCTGACCCTGTCCTGGTGCCATAGTCACACAGGTACTCATTGATGGCCCTCTGCTGCGTGTGCAGCCGCTGCAGCATGGCCAAGGTTGAGTTCCACCTGGTGGGCATGTCACAGATTAGGTGGGTCTTGGGCAGGTTAAATTTCTTTTGGAGGTCAGCCAGCCGAGCACTGGCATATGACCGGCGGAAATGCACACAGACTTTCCTGGCCTGCCTCATTACATCCTGTAAGCCCAGGTACCTGCCCAAGAACCACTGCACCACCAAGTTAAGAATGTGAGCCAAACAGGGCACATGGTTTATTTGTCCCTGTCGGAGGGCGGAGAGGAGGTTGGTGCCATTGTCGCAAACTACCATTCCTGCCTTAAGTTGCCGTGGCATCAACCACCTCTGAACCTGCCCCTGCAGAGCTGACAGAACCTCTGCCCCAGTGTGGCTCCTGTCCCCCAAGCACACCAGCTCAAGCACCACATGGCATCTTTTGGCCTGCGTATTTGCGTAGCCCCTTGAACGCCTACGGAGCACCACTGGTTCCGAGGACAAAGCACAGGAAGAGGCCATGGAGGAAGAAGAAGAGGTGTGTCAGAATCACCAGTAGTGGCATTTTGGAGGCGTGGTGGCGGAACAACCTCCAACACTACTACACCTTGTCCTGCATCCTTCCCAGCTGCCAGCAGAGTCACCCAATGCGCTGTGGTTACGTCCCTGTCCATGCCTGCTGGACCATGAGTCAGTGGTAATATGCACCTTACCGCTGACCGCCCTGTCCAGCGAGGCCAAGACATTGCCTTCCACATGCCGGTAGAGAGCCGGAATTGCCTTCCGTGAGAAAAAGTAGCGTTTGGGAACCTGCCACTGAGGAACCGCACATTCCACAAACTCACGGAAGGGGGCAGAGTCTACCAACTGAAAAGGTAGCAGTTGAAGTGCTAGCAAATTTGCCAAGCTAGCATTCAACCGCTGGGCATGTGGATGGCTGGGAGCGAACTTCTTTCTGCAGTGCAGCAGCTGGGGCAGGGAAATTTGCCTGGTACAATCTGATGTCGGTGTACCGATAGCAGATTACCCACAAGTACTTGTCTGTGACATACCTAACTCTACACCTTCATTCCTCTCAGTGCAGGTCTCAGAAAGGACTGAAGGTATAGTGGGGTTGGAGATCTCAGCTGATGAGGCTCAAGGAGAGGTCTACTTTGTTCTTTGGTGTGGGTCTTTTAGGTACGCTTGCCAACAAACTGCATGGCAGGTCAACATATGTCTGGTCAAGCATGTGGTGCCCAAGCGGGAGATGTTTTGGCCATGCGAGATACGCTTGAGACATATGTTGCAAATAGCGGTGCAATCTGATGCACTCGTCTCAAAAAAGGCCCACACCAAAGAACTTTTGGAATAACGCGCAGACAGCAGCGATGTGATGCAGTCAGTGTTCTGCCCTTAAGCTGGCCCCTGGAGGGCATCTTGCCTTGTTGGTGATGTGCCTCATCCTCCTCCTCCTCCTCTCTCCTATCAGGCACCCACGTGACCTCATCATCCCCTCCCTCCTCATCACTGGAGCAAACCTGGCAGTATGCTGCAGCAGGGGTAACATGACTGCCAGATTGCTGTCCTTCTTGGGCACCCCCTCTGTCTGGGCTCACGTTACTGCCTTCCTCTAACTGAGTACCATCATCGGAGCCTTCAAATCACTGGGCATCCTCCTGGAGCATGTACCCAACACTGTGGTCAAACAGTTCGGGGGACTCCTCAGGAGGACATGGTGGGGCTAGGGAAGGAGTGACTGATTCCATTGAGCCGAGGGAAGAGGCTGGGTTGGCAGCTGCTTTGCCAGACAAAGTACCCTGAGCATGGGTGACAGAGGATGAGGACGGTTTGGTCATCCACTCAACCAAGTCTTCCGCATGTTGCGGCTCAACACAGCCAGCTGCCGAAAAAAAGGCCAAGCATGTCCCACGGTCACATGAGGATGCACCGTGTCCACGACCAGCACTGTTGCCTCTAGACACAGAGCCTGCTTGCCCTCTTTTATTGGCTTGTGACTGTCTGCCTCTCCTTGTTGGCCTTCCAGACATACTAATGGCCTGCAGTAAGATGTAGCTGCACTAAGCTGGGATATGTATATGTGTGTGTATATATATATATATATATATATATATATATTTATGTCGCACTACACTAACTTGTAGCTTTAGCTGAACACTGTGCAGAGGACGCACTACACTAACGTGTAAATAATGTAGCTGCCTGCGGTAGTGATTGGATCAGAAAAACACCACCAACCTTCTACAGGTAGCTTTAGCTGAACACTGTGCAGAGGTCGCACTAAACTAACTCGTAGCTTTAGCTGAACACTGTGCAGAGGTCACACTACACTAACTTGTAGCTGTAGCTGAACACTGTGCAGAGGTTGCACTACACTAACTTGTAGCTATAGCTGAACACTGTGCTGAGGTCACACTACACTAACTTGTAGCTTTAGCTGAACACTGTGCAGAGGATGCACTACACTAACGTGTAATTAATGTAGCTGCCTGCGGTAGTGATAGGATCAGAAAAACACCACCAACCTTCTACAGGTAGCTTTAGCTGAACACTGTGCAGAGGTCGCACTAAACTAACTTGTAGCTTTAGCTGAACACTGTGCAGAGGTTACACTACACTAACTTGTAGCTGTAGCTGAACACTGTGCAGAGGTTGCACTACACTAGTAGCTTTAGCTGAACACTGTGCCGAGGTCGCACTACACTAACTTGTAGCTTTAGCTGAGCACTGTGCAGAGTTCGCACTACACTAGTAGCTTTAGCTGAACACTGTGCAGAGGATGCACTACACTAACGTGTAAATAATGTAGCTGCCTACGGTAGTGATAGGATCAGAAAAACACCACTAACCTTCTACAGGTAGCTTTAGCTGAACACTGTGCCGAGGTCGCACTACACTAACGTGTAAATGTAGCTGCCTGCGGTAGTGATAGGATCAGAAAAACACCACCAATGTTCTACAGGTAGCTTTAGCTGAACACTGTGCAGAGGTAGCACTACACTAACTTGTAGCTTTAGTTGAGCACTGTGCAGAGGTCGCACTACACTAACTTGTAGCTTTAGCTGAGCACTGTGCAGAGGTCGCACCACACTAACTTGTAGCTTTAGCTGAACACTGTGCCGAGGTCACACTACACTAATGTGTAAATAATGTAGCTGCCTGTGGTAGTGATAGGATCAGAAAAACACCACCAATGTTCTACAGGTAGCTTTAGCTGAACACTGTGCAGAGGTAGCACTACACTAACTTGTAGCTTTAGTTGAGCACTGTGCAGAGGTCGCACTACACTAACTTGTAGCTTTAGCTGAACACTGTGCAGAGGTCTCACTACACTAACTTATAGCTTTAGCTGAACACTGTGCCGAGGTCGCACTACACTAACGTGTAAATAAAGTAGCTGCCTGCGGTAGTGATAGGATCAGAAAAACACCACCAATCTTCTACAGGTAGTTTTAGCTGAACACTGTGCCGAGGTCGCACTACACTAACTTGTAGCTTTAGCTGAACACTGTTCACTGTAAATACTGTAGCTGCCTGACTTTGGTACTAATAGGATCAGAAGAACACCAGCAATTTTCTTCAGGTAGCTGTAAATACTGTAACAACACCTGCCTGCCAGTCAGTAGGAAGATAATAGCAGGAAATTACCGTAGAGAGGAGATGTTGCTGGATCTGGTGGCAGAGGAGGTAATCTGAATGCTATCTAACCTGGCTGCCCATGTGATCCGTGTTTGGCGAGATCTGTGCCGTTTGCTGACCACTTTCGTAGGGTTTGCTGGAATATCGCCCCCCTGATTTTCTTCTGGATAAAGGCTCTGGCCGGGTAACATTTCGCAGGCTTATAGAGCTTGCCTTGGAGTAAGCGAGCATTCTGTGTGGTGTCATCACTGTGGTTGCGGTGGAGGAGTCATTCAATCAGTGTATAAGAAGATTATTCACATTTGGTCTAAGGCTTTGAACACTATTTATATACTGTATTGGCGTATAACACTCACTTTTTCACCCTGAAAACCAGGCGCAAATAGCGTGAGCATGTTATATGCCGATACTGCCTCGTAGCTGCCTCGGAGGGGACAGGGAGAGGGGCGGGATGAGCACCGTCAAATTACATACAGTGAAAATCTCCTGTTTACTTGGCGGCCTCTGTAATAGGAAGTCCCGTCTCCTGGTCCAGTATTGGACCAGTGTTCTGTCTATCATAGGAGATTCTCACTGTATATAATCTGATGGCGCTCGTCCCGCCCCCACCCTGTCCCCTCTAGGCTGCAGATTGGCATCAGTCAGGCTGCACTGATGGCAATGTTGAGGCTGCTGCATTGAAGGCAGTGGTGAGGCTGCTGCATTGAAGGCAGTAGTGAGGCTGCTGCATTGATGGCAATGCTGAGGCTGCATTGATGGCACTTGTGAGGCTGCAGATGGGCATTGATCGGGCTGCATTGATGGCAATGGTGAGGCTGCAGATGGGCACTGATCCTTAATTTGCTTCAAAGTTCCTTATTTAAAATGTATTTTTTTTCCTGAAACTTCCCTCTTAAAATGAATGTGCGTGTTATACGCCTGTGCGTGTTATATGCCGATAAATACGGTATATAAATGGACATTTTTTTTTACAACCCATGTACCTTTACGATAATTATCACAGTTTATGTTTAAGCACTTGTGTCAAATATCACTGCTGTTAGCGCTGCTACCAACCGTTTCAAATATTCCTGTGTGTATCTCACTTCTAGCAGCTGCTTTTGTTTGTTTTTTAGTTTTAATATATATTATTGTTTTTCGCAATATAATTTTTATTTCATCTTGTAATTTTCTCACCCATTTGGTGTTAGCGCGGTATTTTTTATGTAATTAAATCAAATGACACTGTCTCTCTGTCTCTGTCTTTCAACGCCGGAACACACTACACAGGGCCGACGTGCTGGCGGCCTTATATAGTGTGGGGCGTGTACTAAACCCCCGAGCCATAATTGGCCAAAGCCACCCTGGCTTTGGCCAATTACAGCTCTCTGTACAGCCGGCGCTGTGATTGGCCAAGCATGCGAGTCATAGTGCATGCTTGGCCAATCATCAGCCAGCAATGCACTGCGATGCCGCAGTGAATTATGGGCCGTGACGCGTCACTCGAATTTGGCGCGAACGGCCCATATCGTTCGCAATTCGGCGAACGACCGAACAGACAATGTTCGAGTCGAACATGGGTTCGACTCGAACAGGAAGCTCATCCCTACTCCCCCTAGTATGTATGATGCATGCATATTCTTAGCCCCAAGTGCATAACTTTGCATTTATCAACATTAAACCTCATTTGCCACATAGTTGCCCAATTAACCACTTAAAGACTAGGCCTCTTTTTCAGACTCGGTGTTAAAAACAACAAGTTTTTTTGTTATAAAATTACTTAGAACCCCCAAACATTATCCCTTTTTTTTCTAACACCCTAGAGAATAAAATGGCGGTCATTGCAATACTTTTTGTCACACCGTATTTGCGCACCGGTCTTACAAGCGCACTTTTTTTGGAAAAAATTCACTTTTTTGAATAAAAAAATAAGACAACAGTAAAGTTAGCCCAATTTTTTTTATAATGAAAAAGATAATGTTACGCCGAGTAAATTGATACCCAACATTTCACACTTCAAAATTGTGCCCACTCGTGGAAAGGCGTCAAACTTTTACCCTTAAAAATGTCAATAGGCGACGTTTAAAAAATTCTACTGGTTGCATGTTTTGCGTTACAGAGGAGGTCTAGGGCTAGAATTATTGCCCTTGCTCTAACGATTGCGGCGATACCTCACGTGTGGTTTGACCACCGTTTTCATATGCGGGCACTACTCAGGTATGCGTTCGCCTCTGCGCGTGAACTTGCCGGGACGGGGTGCTTTAACCACTTACCAACCGGCCCATAGCCGAATGACGGCTGCAGGGCGGTTGGATAACTCTGGGTGGACGTACTATGACGTCCTCCCAGAATTCCCCTCTTGCGCGCCCCCTGGGGCGCGCACCCGAACACATCCGTGACCGCCGGGTCCAGGGGACCCGGCGCATCACGGATCCCGGTAAATGGCCGCTGATCGCGGCCGTTTACCATGTGATCGAGCCGTCAAATGACGGCGGGATCACATGTAAACAGAACAGCGTCATCTGATGACGCCGGTTCCTCTCCTCCCCTCCTGTGTACCGATCGGTACACTGTGAGCGGGGAGGGGGACGGATGGATGTCTGCAGCGCTGTGGGCTGTATGTGTAGTGCCCACAGCGCTGCACAGAGACATCCATCCATGCTCAGCCATCCCTCACTACTGCAATGCTGTGCAATACTCTGCATTACCCCCACAATACTCTGCAATACCCCCACAATACTCTGCAATACCCCCACAATACTCTGCAATACTCTGCAATGCCCCCACAATACTCTGCAATACTCTGCAATACCCCCACAATACTCTGCAATACTCTGCAATGCCCCCACAATACTCTGCAATGCTGTGCAATACTCTGCAATACCCTCACAATACTCTGCAATGCTGTGCAATACTCTGCAATGCCCCCACAATACTCTGCAATGCTGTGCAATACTCTGCAATGCCCCCACAATACTCTGCAATGCTGTGCAATACTCTGCAATGCCCCCACAATACTCTGCAATGCCCCCACAATACTCTGCAATGCTGTGCAATACTCTGCAATGCCCCCACAATACTCTGCAATGCCCCCGCCATACTCTGCAATGCCCCCCGCCATACTCTGCCATGCCCCCGCCATACTCCGCCATACTCCGCCATACCCCGCCATACTCCGCCATACCCCGCCATACCCCGCCATACCCCGCCATACTCCGCCATACCCCGCCATACCCCGCCATACCCTGCCATACCCCGCCATACTCCGCCATACCCCGCCATACTCCGCAATACCCTGCCATACCCCGCCATACCCCGCCATACCCCGCCATACTCCGCAATACCCTGCCATACCCCGCCATACTCCGCAATACCCCGCCATACTCCGCAATACCCCGCCATACCCTGCCATGCTGAGCCATGCTCAGCTGTACTCGCCCTCTGTATGTGGCCAGGCTGTGGAAGTCTCACACATGGGGTATCGCTGTACTCAGGAGGAGCAGGAGAATCTATTTTGGGGTGTCATTTTTGGTATGTACATGTTATGTGGTAGAAATATTGTATAAATGGACAACTTTGTGTTAAAAAAAAAAAAAGCGTTTTAACCACTGCCCGCCCGCCGTCATACAACGTCCTTGACTTTGTGCGGAGATATCTGAATGATGGTTGCAGCTACAGGCATCATTCAGATATCAGCTTTTTCAGCCGGCGATTCCCTACACCATAAGAACGATCATAGCAGCTGTTCCACTGCTTGATCGTTCTTACGGGAGGCGAGAGGGGACGTCCCCCCTTCCCGCCGCCTTGCGGTGCTTCTACCGACTCACCGCTACGATCGAAGCCAGGATCTTTTTTTTTTTTTTTTTTTAATTTCAGGATTCCCAGCCTAGAGGTGAGATGTGGGGTCTTATTGACCCCATATATCACTGTAAAGAGGACCTGTCATGCCATATTCCTATTACAAGGATGTTTATATTCCTTGTAATAGAAATAAAAGTGGTCAAAATTTTTTTTTTTTTGGAAAAAAGCATCAAACTAAAATAAATAAAATAAAATGAACAATAAAAAAAAAAAAAAAAAAAAATTTTAAAGCGCCCCTGTCCCTGTGTGCTCGCATGCAGAAGCGAACGCATACGTAAGTCCCGCCCACATATGAAAACGGTGTTCAAACCACACATGTGAGGTATCGCTGCGATCGGTAGAGCGAGAGCAATAATTTTGGCCCTAGACCTCCTCTGTAACTCAAAACATGTAACCAGTAAAAAATTTTAAAGCGTCGCCTATGGGGATTTTTGAGTAGCAAAGTTTGGCGCCATTCCACAAGCGCGTGCAATTTTGAAGGGTGACATGTTGGGTATCTATTTACTCGGCGTAACTTCATCTTTCACATTATGCAAAAACATTGGGCTAACTTTATTATTTTGGTTTTTGTAAAGCACAAAACTGTTTTTTTCCAAAAAAAACGCGTTAAAAAAATTGCTGCGCAAATACTGTGCGAGATAAAAAGTTGCAACGACCGCCATTGTATTCTCTAGGGTCTTTGCTAAAAAAACATATATAATGTTTTGGGGTTCTAAGTAATTTTCTAGCTAATAAATGATGATTTTTACATGTAGGAGAGAAATGTCAGAATTGGCCTGGGTGCTCCAGAACGCCTGAAGGTGCTCCCCTGCATGTTGGGCCTCTGTATGTGGCCACGCTGTGTAAAAGTCTCACACATGTGGTATCACCGTACTCGGGAGTAATAGCAGAATGTGTTTTGGGGTGTAATTTGTGGTATGCATATGCGGTCTGTGAGAAATACCCTGCTAATATGACAATTTTGTGGAAAAAAAAAAAAAGTAAAAAAAAAACCTTGATTTTGCAAAGAATTGTGGGAAAAAATGACAACTTCAAAAAACTCACCATGCATCTTTCTAAATACCTTGGAATGTCTTCTTTCCAAAAAGGGGTCATTTGGGGGGTATTTGTACTTTTCTGGCATGTTAGGGTCTCAAGAAATTAGATAGGCCGTCAGTAATTCAGGTGTGATCAATTTTCAGATATTCGCACCATAGCTTTTGGACTCTATAACTTTCACAAAGACCAAATAATATCCACCGATTTGGGTTATTTTTACCAAAGATATGTAGCGGTATAAATTTTGGCCAAAATATATGAAGAAAAATTACTAATTTGCAAAATATTATAACAGAAATGAAGAAAAATGTATTTTTTTACAGATTTTTCGGTCTTTTTTCTTTTACGGCGCAAAAAATAAAGAAACCAGCAGTGATTAAATACCACCAAAAGAAAGCTCTATTTGTGTGAAAAAAAGGACAAAAATTTCATAAAGATACAGTGTTGCATGACTGAGTAATTGTCATTCAAAATGTGAGAGCACCAAAAGCTGAAAATTGGTCTGGTTAGGAAGGGGGTTTAAGTGCCCAGTTGTCAAGTGGTTAAAAAAAAAAAATTTTTTCTTATTTATTTTACTTGATTTTATTTGTTTTTTCACAGTTTTTTTTTTTTTTAATTGGGTCACTTTTATTCCTATTACAAGGAATGTAAACAAGGAATGTAAAAAGCATGACAGGTCCTCTTAAATATGAGATCTGGGGTCAAAAAGACCTCAGATCTCATATTTGTACTTAAATGCAAAACAAAACAAAAAAAAAATTGTCATTTGAAAAAATGACAACAGAAAAATGTGCCTTTAAGACGTATGGGCGGAAGTGACATTTTGACGTCGCTTCAGCCCGGTATGGAGACGGGTGGGGGCCATCTTCCCCTCACTGGTCTCCATACCCAGCCACAGACAGGTACCAATCTCCTCTGCCGCTGCCGACGGCTCTGGTGAGCGGCGGAGGGCGCGGGAAAGCGGCGGAAGGGGGGGTGGCCCCTCTCCCGCCACCGATAACAGTGATCTTGCGGCGAATCCACCGCAGAGACCACCATTATCGTAAACAGGACCGCCGGCTCTAACGATGGATACCTCAGTTGTGGCTGCAGCTGCTGCCGTTACTGAGATATCCATCTTTAAACTGCCAACGTATATGTACAGGAGCCAGTCGGCAAGTGATTAAACAAGATGATAAAATTGATTTTCTGATATCCCATGAGCCTTCCTCACAATGTAATGAGGGAAAATAAAGAGATTTTCTTAATCAGAAAAGGATAGCCTGTTCTTGACTATAGCGGAGAAGCAGAATAAACCTAAAAATGTAGGGTTTCCCAACCAGCGTTCTACGAGAAGATCCTAGGTGTTATGCCATGATTCACTGTTGCGGCAGATTTATGTCCAAATAGGTGCTTTTAGTGCATTCTGACAGCGTGTAATTACCCAATACCTCTCCTGTACTTTCCAGCTCTTGATGTCAACGAAGAGATGAGTACAAGATCAGAGGAGTGCATGCACGGACAGAAGTGTGGGATGGAGCAGAAAAAAATACTGTAAATACTGTGCTATCTACATTAGTGTCTGTGCTAAAGTAATCCACTATGAACACAGATGGAGGGTCACAGTTTATAAACAGTACTTGGCACCTTAACACAGAGAAATAGTCCCTAGTGGAAAGTGTAGTACCCAGAGCAATAAATCAAAGCCCATCTTGCGTTGATCTGGTTTTATAGAAGGAGATTCTGATCGGTTGCTCTTGGCAAAGCAGTTGTTGCATTTATTTCCTTGCACACGGCATAAATTAATATAGATCCATTCAAATAGACTATAATAGTTAAATAACGCTATTAAATGAGTTATGTAATTTACTATTTTTAATCCATTCATTTATAATTTATTTGCATTGATTTATATTAGTGAGTATTAAATTATGTAATTTATTGTTATTTGATATTTATTTCTCCTATGTTCATTAATGGACACAGCTCTTCTGAATTCTTAACCATAGGTTGTATCACCACCTACAGGAGTAGGACACTAGGCAGAAAAATAAACTCAGCACCGCCTGTGGGCAGTCCCAGCCGGTATAAACCCCCTCTCTGCTATTGGCAATCCAGTTTTGTCTGCCTAGTATCAAGAGTAGTGGCCTAGCTCCCTACTGGGACCTGTGGTTCCATAGACTTTTTTCCTGGGATATTCCTGTGGAGACCTTCCATCAACAGCTGGCCTGGTGATGGGCTGGATAAGCTAGATCCAGTGGTCACCCCAGCCCTGGCCAGAAAGCGTGCACAGACCTTTAGCCAAAGCACTGGGTCAGCCACAACTAAGCTCTATCCGGGACCGGGGCAGGCCAGCAAGTTAAACGTCTCACAGGGGCGCATATGACCAGGCTCCTGGTGTTGGCATCACAGCGCTACCCTGGCCAACAACCCCCTACTTTGGTGGTGAGGTGGGCTGTCATGGGAGCCTTACCCGCACTCTTCACCAGATTGGTAAGTAGACATGTCCCCTCCCTTCCTTCCCAGGCTGCGGTGTGGGAGATGGGTATTCCCCTGGTGTGGTCAGGCCTGCAGAGTCTCTCTCCACGCCTCCCATTCCTAGACCTAGTGGTGGTAGCTTGGCCTTCCTATCAATACCAACCCCCCAGACATGGGGCTCACTTGCAGTCCATCCCTCCTCCAGGTCGGGCTGTGGTGTCACTATCTCTGCATGCTCTCCCTACTCCCCTTCCCCGGTGACTCAATAGGTATTTGCTCGGTGGTGGGGTGGGGTTTGCTCCAATGTCAATGCGGAATGTTCCAGCCATGAGCTGGGGATGCTATTAGCTGCCCTCCCTCCTATCCCTGTTCAAGGCTATGTAAAATGTGTCCCGCTGGGCTCTCCCATGTGGGTGGGTGTCACACATGGCCAGCCTGTCTGAAAATTTGGACCTGCTGGGCAGCCGTGAGGACTGCCATTCTGAATGTGGTCATTCGTCCTTCTTTGCCCTCACTCTGTATTGGAGTGCTGGATGTCTTCGGGCATGCCGGCGTTTAGCTCTGTGAAGCTGCTGTAGTCCCGGTAATGAGATCGGAGCACTTCAGCCAACGTACAGGAGGCTGACCTGGAGCCTGGGACTGCAGGTCAGGCCTTGGTCGCCCCTACATATACTGTACAAGGGGTAAGTGGGGATTATCTACCCTGCTCTTGTGACCTAAGGCACCTGTGTAGACTAGTAGCGCATGATAGGGTGCTGAGAGTGTCTATCATTTCCCGCCCTGGGGTCAGCAGAGCAGCTGTGGTCATCGACCGGTCAGGTGGTGGGCATCAATCCTGCCTGGGAGTAAGGTTCCCTGGGTCCTTGGTTAGGAGAACAGGTCCTCTGCCTTTGTGGTTACTAAGGGAGAGGCGCTAACCACCACCCTCAGGTTTTTGAGCAGGGGATGCAAAAAAGTGGAGCTGTGCTGCAGTGTTGTGGTATGTTCCCTTTGGTGCATGTTTGGCTGAGTCTGTTTATGTATCCGACCGCTTTGCAGTACATCACTCCTTTGAGGCAGCCCTTCTGGAGATGTGGATCCTCCTATTTCAAGGTTGACTATAGCAATTCTTCTCCGCAGGATGTGGAAACCTTGCAAGAAGATCTGAACAAATTAATGGGGTGAGCAACTACATGGCAAATGAGGTTTAATGTGGAAAAATGAAAAATAATGCATTTGGGTGGCAAAAATCTGAATGCAATCTACTCACTGGGGGGGAGAACCTCTGGTGGAATCTAGGATAGAAAAGGACCTGGGGGTCCTAGTAGATGCTAGGCTCAGCAATGGCATGCAATGCCAAGCTGCTGCTAACAAAGCAAACAGAATATTGGCATGCATTAAAAAAGGTATTAACTCCAGGAGATAAAGTGATAATTCTCCCACTCTACAAGACTCTGGTCCGGTCTCATCTGGAGAATGCTGTCCAGTTCTGGGCACCAGTCCTCAGGAAGGATGTACTGGAAATGGAGCAAGTACAGAGAAGGGCAACAGAACTAATAAAGGAACTGGAGGGTATTAGTTATGAAGAAAGGTTGCGAGCACTGAACTTATTCTCTCTGGAGAAGAGACGCTTGAGAGGGTGTATGATTTCAATTTACAAATACCACATTGGTCACCCCACAATAGGGATAAAACTTTTCTGCAGAAGGGAGTTTAATAAGACACATGGCCACTCATTAAAATGAGAAGAAATGAGATTTATTGTTAAACGGCGTAGAGGGTTTTTTACTGTAATGCCCTGTACACACGGATGGATTTTCCGACGGAAAATGTGCGATCGGAGCGTGTTGTTGGAAAATCCGACCGTGTGTGGGCTCCATCGGACTTTTCCCATCGCATTTTCCGACACACAAAGTTTGAGAGCAGGCTATAAAATTTTTCCGAAAACAAAATCCGATCGCGTCAATTCCGACCGTGTGTGGACAATTCTGACGCACAAAGTGCCACGCATGCTCAGAAGAAATTCAGCGACGGAACTGCTCGGTCTGGTAAAATTAGCGTTCGGAATGGATAGAGCACTTTCGTCAGGCTGCAATGTTGAAAATTGTTTAATACAGTGCACTCTCTTTTTCTTACGCTAGAAGAATGAAGTAGTTTTGCTGCTCATATTCACACAGAGTTCTTACAAACTTATTTATTGATTCCCTCAATATATTTTGATTTGTCACATCTGACAAAAAATTTTTTTGTTTTTTTATTTTTGTTTTGTATTTTTTTCAAGGCTGATTTTTTTTGGTTTTGTATTTGTTTCAAGGCTGATGTTTTTTGTTTGTTTTTTGTTTTTTTACTCCAGAATATTTTTGGGTGTGTTTTGTGTGTCAAGTTACCACAACACCATTATTATCTTGTATTATTTAATCTCAAGGAGGTTGTTTGGTGTTGGTGTCTCTTGTTAATTTCACATTGTATTTTTGAAATGTACCTGCCTTCTCACAAACAAACTGTCCTTTTTGAAGGAAAACACACATAGGCGAGTATAATTGAAACAAAAATTCCTTTATTAAGGGCTCAGAACCAAACAAAGAGGGAGGCAACGCTGGAGAAACAGCAGAAATTGGCGAAGCCTTGGACCCCCAGGGCACACATCAATTATTTGACAGCAAAATTGGTGGCCTGAGGAGTCCATATATAAGGGAGTGCAGTCTGGTCCAGAAGTCCCAGAGATCTGGAAAGCAGCAGATGACATCTGTGTCCCCAGGCTGTGGTACTACAAGAGGCTTCCTTCCACGCTGTGGCTCTGGTGTTGGAGATGTGGCATTAGGAGAAGGAGTAGGACCTGGAGGAGGACTATGTGTGAGGTCACAAATGTGGGTTGCACATGTGAGTTGGCCTCTCAACCCCTTATTTAGAGCTTCCAAAATTAAGAACTCACACAGGAGTCGTTGGCCCTCCTCCATCGGCATCATTTTGCATGCAGTTATGCCAGCAAAGTCCTCCTCCACACTGCGGGGTGTTCTGAGGGCCTCTGTAGCCTTCCAGAAGAGGCCTATTGCTGCCTCCTTCAGGTTACTCCTCTTCCTGCCACTCTGTCTTTGAAGGTGTAGGGGAGGGACCTAGGTATCAGGCAGCCTGCTTGGCCCGGCCACCTCCTGGCTGAGACTTCCCTGTGTATGAAAAAGGGACATGGTTTTAGTTTTTGCTTCATCAATCACAATCATAAATTAGTACTCCAAACTAACATCTAGTTAACATCATTGATTGGACAACCAGAAATATTTAGAAGACTGCTATACCTGGCTCAAGTTGGGCTCCTCCACACGTTGCTGCCTGGAAGGCCCAGGTTGGGCGTCAGAAGCCTCAGCTGGGGTGAAGGAAGCGTGGAAGGAAGAGTGGAGAGTGCTGGCCTGGGTTCAGTCTGACCTGCCAGAAAATGCAGTCTGTCATAGTACCACAGCCTGGGGACATAAATGTCATCTGCTGCTGCTGATCTCTGGGATTCCTGGACCTTCTTGTGCTCCCTTAGATAAGTGCTCCTCAGGCCACCAATTAGGATCTTCAAATAGGTGATGTCTGCCGTGGGGATGACAGTCTTCACAGATTGCAGCAAATTATCCAGCACTGCCTTCCTCTTTGTTTGGTTCTTATATTCTTATATTCTTAAATAGCACCCAGCAATGCTTTGTAATGTTACACAATCACGCCATTTTCAGGACTCACCACATTTCTGTCAGGGTCAGCTAAAAGAAACACAAGCAGTAAATGTCACCAACAATTTTAGTAGTTAAATTTTTTTTTTATTTGAAAAAGGTTTCAGACATTGTCTGGCATATTGATAGCCCCCCTACCCGCAAAGTATTTAAGGTATCTTAGCCGGACATCACGGGCACTCAGGGGGGGGCAAGTCAGGACAGCCACTTTCAAGTGCCGTCAGGGTTGGTTCATTTTGAATTCCAGCCTCAGGCTCAACTGAGCCAGCATAGTTGGCAGAATGTTGCTGTAAAAAGTTGTGTAGAACACAGCACGCCAGGATGATATGATTCAGTTTGTACTCCGCCATGTGTATGGGTGTAAGAAATAGGCGGAACCAGCTGGCCATGATTCCAAACGTGTTCTCCACCACTCTTCTGGCTCCAGCCAGCCGGTAATTAAAAACCCTCTGGTCCAGGGTGAGGGTCCTCATTGAGAATGGCCGCATAAGATGGTTCCCCAGCGCAAATGCTTCATCCGCAACGAAGATGAATGGGAGTCGTTCCACATTGTCTTCTGGAGGTGGCAAGTCCAAGCTGCCATTCTGGAGACACCTGTAGAACTCCATCTGGGCGATGATTCCACCATCGGACATCCGGCTATTCTTCCCCACGTCCACATACAGGAACTCGTAAGTAGCTGACACCACCGCCAACATCACAATACTATTGAACCCCTTATAGTTTAAATAGTATGACCCCGAGTTGGGTGGTGGGATGATGTGGACGTGTTTCCCATCAATTGCCCCTCCGCAGTTAGGAAAGTCCCACCGCTGGGCAAACTGGGAGGCCACAGTCTGCCATTCCTGTGGCGTGGAAGGAAACTGTGGAGTCAAACAAGAAAAAAAAATAGTCATTTTGCACATAAACAGGGAAAGCAGATTAGACACAAACATTCTTGGCCAACATCAGTATAACATTTATTTCAGGAAGTATTTAAAGACAAAGGTATAAGGTCCCCCTATCAGATTCCTCCCCCCTCTCATGGGCCATTTAAATAAATTTATGGGGGAGGATGTTTTGGACAGGTAACCCTCTCCACTTCATTGAGAGATGAATGCCTAAATAATGGGTATTACTTTGGCCAGCCCCTCCTTAGTTACACTATTGGCAGCCCACTGGACAGGTAAGAAGTGTCCTAATACAAAGATATAAATACACACTGTACACATTTGAGCACATTTTGAAATTCTGCTATTACCTATCAAGATAATAATAGGATACAAAAACTTTAAACAGTACCATTTGAAAGTATACAGGCAGGCCCTTGCACTACATGCTTTGGGGAATTCATCCATACATCTGAGCACAAAAGAGATGGGTATAGTGTGTATGGGTTTGGCAAAGTCAGCAGATAGATGATTGAGGATAGATAGAGAATTGGTATCAGCTGACTTAGCAGTTGGGGGGAGGGAGGTTTCAAAATGATTTGGGGACCCCCCAAAAAAGCCTCTGACACTCTGCCTGAATTTAAAGCACAAATCGCATTTTAAAACATTTTAGGGGGTGTTTGGGGTAAAGCACTACTATGGAGCTGATAAAATACATTGTTAAGTGACTACATGAGTTGAATATAGGGCCAGGAGACCATGCTGGGGAGGTAAGTGAAGGCAAATATGTATGAAGGACAAAAAAAATAAGTACATAAAAATCCAGCATGCATGAGGACAAAGGGGACATTCACAGCATATTACAATCATGGTCAATGAGGAAAGAAATACAATATATTATCAAACATTAAATACAATAAAATGTGATGTTAAAGGATAAATCTTACCTTAATATACTCCTTCTGCAGGACCTGTATGATGGCATAACAGGTCTCCGGGATAATGATCCCCAGAGCCTGGAGGGAGATGCCTGTCGAGAACTTGAGGTCCTGCAGGCTTCTCCCCGTCGCCAAGTACCGCAGGTTGGTGACTAACCTCTGCTCCGGAGTGATGGCTTGCCTCATGCAGGTATCCTGCTTGCTAATATAAGGGGTCAGCAAAGCCAACAAACGGTGAAATACGGGGTCCGTCATCCTGAGAAAGTTCCTGAAATCATCAGGATTATTCTCACGGATTTCACGGAGCAAAGGCATATGACAGAACTGGTCACGCTGGAGCAACCAATTCTTGGTCTATGAACTCCTCCCCACCCTGTCCATGGACTGGGCTTGTGTCAAGGTAAGGACCCCAACACCAAGCCCCCGCACAGCACGAACTCTATGAGGAGTACGTATACGCAACATGGCTAGAAAAGGGTCGGCTGCTCAGAACGAAGTAACAGAACGCACTGAAGAACAGCAAGGCCTGTGAAGAGCGACCTGAAAAACAGTAATGAAAGAACAAGAACACAATGACAAGAGTCATGCGTAACTCGCTGCACGCACTGAAGAGCAAATACAAACCCACAAGCACAAACTGAACAGCAGAAAACGATCTGAAAACCACGAGTCTGAAAAAGCGTGAATCGTCTCTCACCAAACTTTTACTAACACGAGATTAGCAAAAGGAGCCCAAAGGTTGCCGCGTTTGGTTCTGAACTGGCCTTTTCTAGTCTCGTCGTACGTGGTGTACGTCACCGCATTCTTGGCGATCGGAAATTCCGACAACTTTGTGCAACCGTGTGTACGCAAAACAAGTTTGAGCCAACATCCGTCGGAAAAAACCAATGGATTTTGTTGTCGGAATGTCCGACCATGTGTTCGGGGCATAAGAGTGGCAAGGATGTGGAATTCCCTTCCACAGGCGGTGGTTTCAGCGGGAAGCATCCATAGTTTTAAAAAACTATTAGATTAGCACCTGAACGACCACAACATACAGGGATATACAATGTAATACTGACATATAATCACACACATAGGTTGGACTTGTGTCTTTTTTCAACCTCACCTACTATGTGACTATGTAATTGTGTTACTTGCGGGAGAGGTTCCCCCCCTTAGCGGGACTGCGGGGCATAATTGGTGGCCCACTATATGTTTACCATGTGGTGTTGTAATTATGACTGTGCCATGGCACTGTTGGCTCAGTCACATACTGACTTAGCCAAGGTTCTGCAGCGAGGTTTGTCCACCAGGTATGTGGACCAGTTGATCGGAACCTGAGGTAACATGTGCTGCATCCCTGACTGCTTCCACGCTCATCCACAAGCTCTCTGTTTCAATGGTGATGTTTTGTCAGGTGCTTTGGCTTGTTTGCTGACCATAGTTCTAAAAGGACCTTGGTGGATCTTCCCCTTCCGGGACGACGACATGTAGTTCCTCAATAGGGGAAAGCGTATCTTCCTCCTGTAGGTGGGTAGCTCATGAATCCGGGCCTTCCGCCACTATCCTTGCATGGTCCCCTTGGCTACTCTGCCAAGGGCCCCATGCCTTCAAGGCTCCCACAGGTGGGACTCTTGAACCCAAATGTCCACCAAGCCCACTGGCCAGTCTTCCTCAGCATGCAGGCTTGTCCCCACCCATTTCTAAGGTGGGGATCGCTTTCACAATCTCTAGAGCCAAGTACCTTCCTCCTGCTAGTCAGGTGGGGCCACGCACTAGTTGCGTTTTGGCTGCAGCTGAGAAATGCCCTCTCCAATCGTCGCTTTCAGCCATTGGGTCTTCGAGCCTGTGCAGGATCTCTGCGCCAGGGTAATAATCCCTGTTCCCAACCCAGATTGGTTCCAGGGGTTTTTTACTCAACCCTGGTCAGGGTTTAACATAAGATAAGAGTTTGCACAATTTTGGATGTAGAGAGCTTACATTGTGTGTGTGGATCAGCAGTTCGAGATGGCATCCATCTCTTCGATAATGGCTTCTATTCATCAGACATCCATAGCGGTTAAGTATGCATGCCTGCACATTCTTATCTACCAGGAACTTGAGCGGCTCCAACACTTGGCAGTGGGGATGCTCATTGTCAATTTGCAGCACTTAACGTCAGGCTGGCCTCAGATTTCCAGGTGTCCTCCAAGATATGGGTTCCAGTCCTGGTGCTTCTGAAACATTGGGGATATGCTGTGCAGGGTTCTTTGAACGGCCAGCTTCTGCGGGTGGACTAATAGATCCATGCTTCTGGATGAAGTAGAGATCACGATGCAATCACTGCAAGGCTTGTGATGCCAACCATATAGATAATTTTAGGTTATTTTATGTGTATGTCCCTGGATCCAATTGGATAGAATATGCTAAATGATTCAGTTTCGCTCATTATTTCTTCATGGTTTATTACGTGATGCTTACCTTCTTTTACCACTTAACTCTCCTTTATTGAGTTCCATAATTCCTCTCCTTTAGCAATGCGTATGGATACTCATATTATAACATCTTAAAAGATCCATGGGTAGTATGTAGATTATACATAGTTGCATAGTAGGTGAGGTCGAAAAAAGACACAAGTCCATCAAGTCCAACCTATGTGTGTGTGATTATATGTCAGTATTACCTCGTATATTCCCCAATGTAGTGGTCGTTATCTTAGACAATCACCAATTATGTAGCTTGCCACTTGCACATTGGGCTCTATGCATAGGTATCCCATGTTTGGGCTCTACCCAAGTATGATATGGGTACATTTGGGGCTACATTCGCATGCACCTGTGTGATGCACATGGGTACGTATGCCTCCGCGCTAGTTTAGCATGGAATCCTATGGATTTAATTTAACAATTTATACAATTTATTAACTTCATTTTATTTTAATTTATTTTATTTATATATCTATATTGGTATATTCATAAGGATGCTATAGACAGGCCATATATACAAGTATCTAAAGTATATGGGATCATCTACTCCAGGGGTACCCTTTGAATAATGCACTAAATAATGTACCTTTTGAATAATTCACTAAATACATTTTTTATATATATATATATATATATATATATATATATATATATATATATTAAATAAAAATATATATATATATGTATATGTGCATAGAACCTGACATATGGTATCATTCCTCGCTGTATACTAAATAATAGTCCAACCTATGTGTGTGATTATATGTCAGTATTGCATTGTATATCCCTGTATGTTGCGGTCGTTCGGGTGCTTATCTAATAGTTTTTTTAAACTATTGATGCCCCCCGCTCTGGCCACCGCCTGTTATAGGGAATTCCACATCCTTGCCACTCTTACAGTAAAAACCCTCTATGTAGTTTAAGGTTAAACCTCTTTTCTAATGTTAATGAGTGGCCACGTGTCTTGTTAAACTCCCTTCCGCAAAAAAAGTTTTATCCAGGAGAACCTGGAAAGGGCCATCATATCTGGGTTCAAGGGTGTGTTTTCTCACAAACTTCTTTACCAGGACCCAGTCACCGGGGACCAACTTGTGTGACCCTGTATCTAGCTCAGGATCTGGAATGGAGGAAAACACTTGCGAGTGGATATGGGTTAATTCTCGAGATAAAGCAGTCACATAATCAGTCAATACATCAGATTGGAGCTGTAATTGCTGTGGAAAGTAACAACCCAGCCTGGGGGCTAAACCAAACAATATCTAATAGGGTGACAAGCCATGGTTTCCCCTTGGAGTGTACCTAACACTGAATAAGGCTATGGGAAGGTTATCTGGCCAACTCATCCCTGTTTCCAGAGACATTTTTAGCATTCTAGATTTTATTGTGCCGTTTAATCTTTCCACCTTCCCACTGCTCTGAGGATGGTATGGGGTGTGGAAAGCTAGTGTGACCCCTAAAGCTGCCCATATTTCCTTGGTCACTGAGGCCATGAAAGCCAGGCCCTGGTCACTCTCTATAACCTCTGGGACACCATATCTGCACACTATTTCTGTTAAAAGTCTTTTAGCCGTGGTTTTTGCCGTCATGTTGGTAACGGGATAGCCTTCTGGCCATGCGGAGAACATGTCAATGATAATCAATGCATATTCATATCGGTCACTCTTCGGCATCTGGATGTGGTCGATCTGTATCCTTTGAAAGGGGTACTGGGCCTTTGCTAGATGCTTCAAAGGTACCTTTTCCATTCTTCCTGGGTTACATTTAGCACAGATGGTGCATGACTTGCAAAAGTTGTTGGTAAGTGGTGTAATCCCCGGAGCTAAGTAGTATTTGTTGATCAAGGCCTTCATCAAAGTTTTTGACAGCTGAGAGGCACCGTGGGCCCACTGTACCACTGCAGAAAACATTGATCGTGGCAGACACGGCCTCTTGTTTAATTCCATGATCCCTTCAGTTTCTGTAGCTCCTTTCTTGATCCACACTTCTATTTCTTCCTTGTCAGGTGCTTCTTGTTGCACCTTGAGATGGGTCCTGCTCACAGGAGGGTTTTGTAGAATCATGGTGGTCTGTACAGTTTCTTCAGGGGTATCCACTGTATCATCCAGGATGGGTGCATTCACTCTGCTGACCACTTCTTGTGTTCGGGTTGCAGCTCATTTTGCAGCGGTATCTGCCAGGTGATTGCCTCGTGCTTCTTGGGAATTCAGCTTGCCATGCACCTTTTATCCTAAGTATAGTCACTTGTGCTGGTAGGAGTCAGGGCATCCATTAAGTCCTTGATAGCTGCACTGTGTTTTACAGGTGTACCTGCTGCTTTTAGGAACCCTCTGGTTTTCCAAATGACCCCGAAATCACAGGCCATGCCGAGGGTGTATCTTGAGTCTGTATGGATATTACCTCTTTTTCCTTCTGCCAATTTGCATGCCATTGTTAGGGCCTGGAGTTCTGCTTCCTGGGTAGACATGGAGGAAGGCAATGCTGAAGCCTGAAGAACTGTATCCTGTGTGGTACCGTCCAGCGCTGTCTGCATACCTGGAACCATCCACAAAGATTGTCAAGTCAGGATTCTCAAGGGCTGTTTCACTGACTGTCGGTAAATGTGAAGTCTCCGTTTTCATCACCTCGAAACAGTCATGAGCGGTGAGATGAGGATCATTCTCCAAAGAGGTTCCCCCTTCGAGAAGTGGAAGTAGAGTGGATGGGTTGAGGGTATCACATTGGAGGATAGTGATGTTATCAGGTAGAAGCAAGGCACACTGGAGTCTGAGGTGTCTTGCTGAAGACAGGTGTTTGGGCTGTACTTGGTTTAGTATGGCAGTTATATCATGAGGGGCAAGGAGGATTAAAGGATGGCCCAACACCAGGTCAGCGGTCTTGTCCAAAAGGGCTTGGGCTGCAAAGACAGCTCTAAGACTGGAGGGTCCCCCCTTTGCCACTGGGTCCAGTTGGCAAGAGTAATAACCAATGGGTCTGAGCCTGTTGCCATGGGCCTGAACCAAAACTCCTGTGGCATGTCCTTGTCTCTCTGAGACAAACAGTTTGAAAGTCTTTTCATAGTTTGGGAGGCCCAAAGCAGGGGCCATGGAGAGGATCTGCTTCAGAACTTCAAAATTGTTCATAGCCTCTGGGGAAAGCAGGAAAGGATCAGATTTCAGGGCATCATAGAGAGGTTGCATCAAGAGGGAGGCTCCCGGGATCCAAGAGTGGCAATAGATTAAAACTAGGAAAGCATGTAGGGGCTTTTGACCTCAAGGCAAGGGGATGGTTTTGATTGCAGCAACTCTTTCTTCAGTGATGTGTCCAGTGCCTTGGGAGACGCAGTGACCTAGAAAAACCACCTTCTCTTTGCACCACTGGACCTTTTGCTTTGAGGCCTTGCATCCTTGCTCGGCCAGGTAGTGGAGGAGACTTTCAGAGAAGATTAAGACGTCTTCAAGGGTATCTACACAGAGCAGGAGGTCATCTACGTATGGGAGGAGTACACTGTCAGGGTGTGATTTCATCCAGGTGACAGAATGAGGGCCATTGCTCTGGCGAATTGAGAGAGAGAGTTATGGGCCCCTTGTGGCATAACAGTCCAGGTATAGCCCCGCCCCTCGTGGGTGAAAGCAAACAGGAACTGACAAGGGGGGTCGAGGGGAACACTGAAGTAAGCATTCGCTAAGTCTGCTACTGTAAAGTATTTTGCTGTGGGTAGTATTGCTGCCAGCAAGGTGTGTGGGTTGGCCACAATAGGTGTCTCCAATACAGTAGCTTCGTTGACGGCCCTGAGGTCTTGTACCATTCTGTATTTTTCTGGCTCTCCTTTTACAGTTCGTTTCTTTACTGGGAACAGTGGCGTGTTGCACGGAGATGTGCAGAGTATCAGAGCTCCATTTGACAGAACGGTCTCGACTTGCTTTGAAATAGATGCAGCTTGAGCTGTCTTCAAGGGGTACTGTGGTCTTCTGGACAAGGGGGCCCCAGGCTTCAGCTGCACCATGATTGGTGGCACTTTTAGATGTCCTACATCTTCAGGCCCTGTGGACCACAGGCATGTAGGGACTCGATCCAAGACTTCTTTTGGGATTCCAACCTCACATTGTGCATCCAAAGATAATAAAAGGGGAACGGAGCACAGTGCTGAGGCATCATTGATGGTTAGCAGTGAGGAGACCAGAACACCACCATCGGGTTGCAAGGAAATAGAAGCCTGGAGTCTGGACAAGACATCAGCCCCTAACAGATTTAAGGGGCATGTGGAAGAGACCACAAATCTTGCTAGTAGATTAGGGCGGTAAGGGGGTTTTTCCTGGGTGTTCCATCCACCCCTACGCATGTTATATCAATGTCTGATAGGAACGAGGTATCGGATAGTTCTTCTGCCCTAATCATGGATCTGGTAGCACCTATGTCGCATAGGAAAGTGGTAGGAAGGCCCTCGATGGGGAGGGTTATTTTTGCGAGAGGGCCTCCTGAGTCTCCAGAGGATACCATTGTAGGGGTAGGTGACACAGGCTTGCTGGAATCCTAGCAGAGAAGGTCTATATGGTCCGGAGGGGGTGGAGGTGGAAGAGGAGGAGTGTCATGTCTTCGATATTGGGCGTCTTCACGTGGATCACAGTTGGGGTCTGGTTGCCTGTGGGTGAACTTCCGAGGACTTCGGCATTCCTGTACTTCACTGCGGCCGTCACATATCTTGTTGGTTGATTATGTCATGTCCTAAATGTGTTTGCGGACTGTTATTTGGCATACATAAAGGAGGCTGGGGGTTGGTTAAAGTGGTAGAGCCAGGATATAAGAGAGAAGCTCTTGGTTACAAACCCTTGTTAGCAGAGATCACAGATGTGTTGGTATTCAGACATAAACGTACATTATCCAGTTCAACTAGAGGTTGGCAAGTCGCCACAGGCTATAGAAAGTGATGTTAGAAGGAGGGGACCGAAAGGTGTCCGTTACAACCTCAACAACCAGAACAGTTTGAAGAGGAAGAAAAAGATAGAGAGGAATTTGGGCATGGTTTTGGGAAATGTAGATGACATTTGAAGTGGTTCATTGAATATTAACTGCTGTACTCCTTATTTGTCTGTTAAATGTCTTGTTGAGAGTAATAAGTGGTCACGTATTACTCACCTCCTTTACCTGTGACCCACCCAGGGTGGACAGGGCTGTGACTAGTCTACGTTTTGGGAAGACGCGTGTGAAGAGACTTGCATGGCAGTCGAACACTGTAGACGTTCTTTTCTCTCTCTCTTTCTCTCTATCCATTTTGTCCTCGTTAACTTGAGACTGTGATATGGTCTGAACCCCACATGGTCCTCACGTTGGGCGCCAGATGTAATAGAGTAGTACCAGAACCAAGGTCTGGTATTTTTTATAACTGCCCGTGATCAAATTGATTTTGCTATATGAAGTGTACACTCCTGGACAGACTCGCAGCTCAGCGTGAAGTTACTTCTATATTTTTATTTCCTCTTTTCACAGCTTTTATACATTCTTGTCAGACAAAAAACAAGGCATATGCAAAACATATTATTGTGACAATGTATGAGCTTTTAGAAAGTTTAGCAATTAATCATAGCTATATTGGGTATCTTGGTAACTTCCTTTTCGAGACGTATGTTCATGTCATGTCTGTCTTGGGTGCAGTTCTTGGAAAAGAGGCACAGTCTTTTTATAATTCTTTGTGGTTCAGGTTCAAAATAGGGGGGGAGCTAGCAGCTATCTGAGTTAGAGTTAAGGTTAACAAGCTAAGCAATGACATAATATTACATTTGAAATAGCATTTTAGTATTTTACCTGGTACCTTATGTGATAACTTTATGTGACACCTTAATCACATCCATTACAAAGGCGGTGGCTTGAATCCTCCTCAGTGTATCCAGGGGGATACTGCAGCTCTTCCCGATCTCCACGTCCTTTTATCCTAAAAGGAATTATCTCCAAGTCCACGGTATCAAAGGCAAAAGCAAAAAAGAAGGTTCTCCATAGTGTAGTAGTGTTAAAATAATTCTCAGCATTTATTTAAAAAATTGCAAGGTTAAAAATGGCAGAACAGCCAAACAGCAGACAAACAATGTGTCAAACAGGTAAAAACTTCCGGTCACGGCCGTAACCGGAAGTGACGTCACTAAGCTCCTCCCAATGCGTTGCGTCACAACACACGTGACTTTATCAAGGGTACAGGAGCTAAGTAACGATAATGAGCTTAAATAACAATACTAATCATGTTTAAAGCCTGTCAAATAAATAAATCATATGCAAATGAGACATGGAGGCAAAGGATTTAGGGAAAACTAGATAACAGATCGCTAAAAAGTCTCACTAATCTGTAATCTTAGTCAAAAGCAATGGTATAAAAACAAGCGATGTAAGACTAAGCAATAAAAATGTATAAAATAAAAGTAAAAAACATATCTGGTCTAAAGGTATTGTGAAAAAAAATTATATATATAAAAATAATTAAAAAAATGTAAATAATTATATATAAAAAAAAAAAATGAAACCAGAACGAAAGAAGAAAAAAACATATTTATATATAAAAAGAATGAAAAAAGAAAAAAAAAGGAAGGAAAAAAAAGAAAGCAGAAAATTAAAAAAAAATATATATATAATTATTTTAATATTTTTTTTTTTTAATCAATGCTGAGAATTATTTTAACACTGCTACACTATGGAGAACCTTCTTTTTTGCTTTTGCCTTTGATACCGTGGACTTGGAGATAATTCCTTTTAGGATAAAAGGCCTTGGAGATCGGGAAGGGCTGCAGTATCCCCCTGGATACACTGAGGAGGATTCAAGCGACTGTCTTGACGGCTATCAATGCACCATTCGGCCTGTTGGGGTCTATCCTTAAGGATAAAAGGCTGTGGAGATCGGGAAGAGCTGCAGTGTCCCCCTGGATACACTGAGGTGGATTTAAGCCACCGCCTTGACGGCTATCAATGCACCATTAGGCCCGTTGGGGTCTATCCTTAAGGTGAGAAGCTAGTATTACTGGGGGAGGATTGAATCAAGTTTGTGTGCGATTACCATACACCTGAAGATTGGACTCCCTTATTTGTCTCTCTTCCCCTCATCGGTATTTTTCTACACAGTAAGATAGTGATTTACATCTTGAATAAGAGATTGATTACTACTTTGAATCATTAGACTCCTTTGGACTGCACTTTATCATTACACTTTATTATTGGACTGATTATATTGTATGATTATTGGAAGGTATTATGTTATGACACAATTTATTTTGAACATTACTTTATTTAACACAGGTTATTTATGTCTCTTGATGAGACATATTAGAGATTATTTTTCATCTTTACATTTATTTATTTTGTTTTGTTTATAGTAATTAGTGCTGCTTCAATTTATATACACATACTTTGGGGTGCTGGCAACACGTTTGGCCGCTTTTTACCTCATTAAGGACTGTTCATTCATAAAGGCATTTTTAGCACAGGATCACTTTATTCACATTGCAGTGGTAGCGCATTAGTACCTTTTTTCAATCATTTGCACTTTACCATTCACCACTTGTGCAGCAACCATGCAAGTGTTTGACTATGTAGAGAGTAGAACAATCAATTTGAATGATGTCTTTGCTAAACAAGATGAAAAACTAAATGGAGACATAAAAAGCATGTTCAGAAAAATGGGACACCTTATGGAGAAAAAATGAATTCATGGTGGGACATAGTCACACATGAAAAATACATTGAGGATAAAATAGTACCCAGAAGACTCCGCTGGGATGTCACTATTAACGATGGACTACTGGATGAGGAATCAATAAATGAATGGCATTCCTTCTTTAATGGAAAAGGCCCTGAGGTCTTACAGCTTTTAATAAAAAGGAAACATCGAAAAATTGAGAAAATAGATGAACAAATATCTGAATTAAAAGAAAAACTAGAAAGAGAAAGAGTTGCCAGAATTTACCACTCTATCGAACCAATTGAATAAAGATATGGTACAAAAAGATAGGGACACTGCAGCAAGGAAAAAGAGAAAATTCCTTAGAGGTACTAAAGATTATCAGGAAGAAACAGCCTTCAAGTGGCAGAGTAATATTGTGACTGTTCCATCTACTTTCTCTACCCCAGAGAGGGAAGTGAAATCTAACCTCGAATTACCACTGTAGAACATCCCATGAATTCCAACCAATGGGAGGACCGTCCAAGGACTCCACGGAACCCACCTAAGAATCAGCCTCAGTCATATAGAACACCCAATGGACAAGGATACAATAACCATTGGAAAAAAACACAATGGAAGCATAACTGGAAAAAAAACACAGTTCAAAGGCCCCTACTGTCAACAATCCCAGTCTCAATACCAATCACGTCAGGAAAGAAGAACTCCAGACCGAAATTATGACCAGGAAAGAAGGAGTCCAGCTCCATATTGGCAGGATCGCCAATGATACCTTCAACATCGTGAAGGAGGAAATTACTCTCAATATGAAGATAGAAGAAGTCCTATACCAAACTCCAATAGGTATGACGCCTTGAAAGGGGGGGGAGAATCCCACAGAACCCCATATATACGGCAGGATCAAGATGGGAGATATCAAGACAATTATGATTATAATTCTCAGCGTTTTTTAGAGGAGCGCAATCGGAGACCCCCAAGAAATCCAGATGGAGGAAGGAGATCCTCAAGTCCAGAGACAAGGAGAAAAGTAAGTGCAGAAAGACGAGAGGATGCAGAGCAGGGCTCAAAAAACAAAAGAAAAAGAGAATAAGAGGGAATGGAATCATTAACATCAGAGGTATTGAGCTAACACAAGAAGAAATTAACACTTTGGACAAAGGATTAAAATTTGCTCCAAGGAAGAATTTTAATAAGTTCACTGCATACATGGATATACAAAAGTTTACAAGGAAACTTAACATTAAAAAATATGTTATCAAAACCTGGAGAAATGATAAGAAATGTGACCAACCCAGACCGCTATGCACACAGCACTTTAAAGAACAAATTGCTTTTTAATCCACCACCTGGAAGCGAAGGACATATTGATGTTTTTAAGAGAATGGTAACAAGATTTGAACAAAATACAGATAAAAAAGGCGTGGGACCCGATGGAAATAAGAAGAGGAATAAAACAGCTCAAAGAGAAAAATAATATAGTTATAAGACCAGTGGATAAAGGGGGAACAATGGTTATACTATCTAAAGAGTCATAAAGGAAAGAAATGGAGAAATAACTTGAAGATATGTGAGAATATCAAAAACTTCTGAGTAATCCAACTTTACAGTACAAAGAAGATCTTTGTAAATTGATAGAAAAAGGAAAAGAGAAGAAGTTTTTAAATGAAAAAGAGGCATACACCATACACATGCCGAATACCGGTCATATATATACTCCCAAAAGTCCATAAAAATAAAGAGAATCCAACAGGGAGTCCCATTGTGAATGGGATTGACTCAGTTGGAGCTAGACTGGGAGAATATCTGGACTTCTTTTTACAACCGGTAGTAAGGGAGACAAAGGTGTACTTGAAGTATACAAAGCATTTGATCCAAATACTTGAAGAAATTACATTTGAGGAGTAGCCTATCTATTTAGTTACAGCTGATGTAACTTCACTTTATACTAACATCAGTCATCAAGACTCCTTATCAGGTACAAAATGGGCCCTAAGGAAATATAGTGGGCTGAAGTGCAAACAAAGAAAATGTCTTTTGGAGTGTTAAGAGTATAGCCTCAGCCACAGTTATTTTTGGTGTGACCATAATTTCTTTAGACAAATACAAGGGCTGGCAATGGGGGCTAAGTACGCCCCAAGTGTCGCTAACCTCCATATGGCACAATGGGAGAATGACTTTATATATAAAAATAGACCTGATCAGCTAGTCATATACCAACGGTATATTGACGACATATTTATAATTTGGAAAGGAGACAAGGAGAGTCTCATACAATTTGGTCGAGATTTAGAAAGAAACGAGAAAAACATCAAGTTATCCTGGGAAATAAATGAATCAAGGATTAACTTCCTAGATCTTGAAATCTGGCATGAAGAAAACAGAATTAAGACCAAAACGTCCTTCAAAGCAGTTGACAGGAACAGCTACCTGTCTATAGATAGCTGCCACCATCCATCCTGGCTGATGAATATTCCGAAAGGACTATTGGTCAGATTAAGAAGAAATTGCACATCAGAAGCTGACTATAAACATCAAGCAGAATTTATTGGAGAATGATTTGCAGATAAAGGTTATGAAAAATCCTTCCTACAACATAAAATCGAGAAAGTTAGAAACATTGAAAGACGAAACCTTTTGAGAAACAAAGAAAAAGAAGAATCAAAGTACACAGACATCCTGTTAATTTTTTATTACAATGTGCAATTTAAGAAATTAGAATCTATTGTCAGAAAACATTGGAAAATTCTAGTAGCTGATCCTCTCCTTAACCAAGTGTTACCCCTATTTCCCAGATTCGTATATAGAAGGGCTCCCACACTTCGTGATTTGTTAGCCAAAAATGTACTAGATCCTCCCTCTAGGAAAGCTTTTACTTTCTTTGAGGGTAAAGGGTTTTACCCATGCAAAAATTGTTATGCCAGTCGACATACTACCTTTAGGAAAAAGAAAAAAGAGGAATTTAGTGCCAATGTTACAGGAAAGAAATATAGTATTAAAAACTTTTTTTCTTGTAAAACTGAGGGGGTAGTCTATGTATTGGAGTGTTCGTGTAACCTCCAATATTTGGGCAGAACCAAAAAACCCCTTTGGAAAAGACTAAGGGAACATGTTCAAAATATTAAGTCAGGCTATCCCAAACATAGTGTATCAAGACATTTTTCAGAATTCCATGGAAAGGATCCCAGCTCCCTCATTTTTTGGGGCATTGAAAAATACAAGCCACATTGGAGAGGAAGTAATAAACTAGTTACCCTCAGTAAATCTGAATCTCGATGGATATTTGAAATGCAATCTTTTTCTCCCCTGGGTCCTAACATTGAGTTAGATTTGAACTGTTTTATTTCCAATTATTGAATATTTTGTGTTATAGGTATTGTATTTTTTTCTTCTTCTTTTCTTCTTCCTTTTTTTCTTTTTTCATTCTTTTTATATATAATTTTTTTTTTCCACAATACATTTTGACCAGATATGTTTTTTTACTTTTATTTTATACATTATTATTACTTAGTCTTAAATCGCTTGTTTTTATACCATTGCTTTTGACTAAGATTACAGATTAGATAAAAGGAAAATGAGAGCAAGGTGTGTACAAAAGGGGAGGAGGGGGGCCAATATCCTGGAAATTGGAACTATAGAGAAAATTATGCACTAAGTGTGCATTTGGGGTCGCCCTTATTGGATCAGATCTGATTTTGTGTTTTTCATTTTCTATTTTTTCGTTTTCTGTCAACATGGCCCTATACCAAGGAAGTCATTGGACGGACTTCATGTCCAAAGTACACAATGAATTTGAAAAGAAAGAATCTCTTGATTTTGAATTGTCTACAACTTTCTCCACCCTAAGTCAATTGTTAGAGAAAAAATCTCTCTTGCACTGGCACATTAAATCCTTTAAAGATTACATTTCGGCTAATTTAAACCCCTTTGGACTTAGGGTACAAATTTTCCCTACATTTGAGCATATAGACCCTAGCTTTAAGGCGGTGTGGGAGGAGAACCTAAAGGAATGCTCAAGGAAAATGATGCTGTTGCTTATTGATGAATATACCAAACGTATAACTGATATAGATGGTAAATTGGAAAAATTACAAAATCAAATGTCACCATTAAAAACTCATGTGTCCTTCTCAGAGTCAGAAGAAAGACTAAAACGACATCTAGAAGAGTTCAATAAAAATATATTAATTAAAAAGGACAAAAAACTACAACGTGATAGGAAGGCCTTTGAAGACGGTAGAGCTTACAAATGGCAAACCAATACAAACAATAAATTTTCCAAAAAACCACAAAAAAATAAACAACAAAAAAACGCATCTGAATCCTTTGTGCACTCATCTGTCTCTTCTTCCCTACAGCCCTCTAGTTATACCAAAGGTCGTCGACAATTTAAACGGCGTCGCCAGGGCAATGAATCATATGATGAGTCTTCACACATGGAGAGCTCCCCCTCACAGGCCAGTAATGGCTCCCATTTAAATCACCATCCTAACAGCGACACATCAGATGTACAGACTCCGGCCAGCTGTTCCGGATCGTCTCTAAATACATCATCCACTATGCCCACCACACCACAATCACAATCTATGCTCCCTGGAACTTTTTTAGATCAAATGCGAGACCGCATGCAAACGCATCAAAAACAAACAAAAACACAGTCATCCAAGGCCCACAAACTCAATCAACATCAACCACGCTAAATGTAGTCAACCTATCATCATATCCACTTAATGAACACGAATTGGCTGTTCTAGGACGTGGCCTCACTTTCTGCCCAGACACCCGTCTGGACAGATTTGGAGCCATTAAAGACATACATCTATTCATCCGCAAGGTTTTACTAAAAAGTCTATATGCAAAAAAACCCATGACGGAACAGAAGCTCACAAATCAAGAGATTCAAGCATTAGATAATCTTGTTGCCTTGCTAGACGAAAACGAACTTGAAAATCCTCTGACCCAGGAAAACACCCATGACCCCGACAGGAACATGGATGTTATACCTACTTCACATACGCAAGTATGTACATTGAAAAATAAATCCACCCTATATCCCTCGCCTAGCTCCAACCCCAACGCTGCAGCTTTTCTCAAATTGGTATCAACAGATATCAATAGAATGAAAAACTTCCCACATCCACACTCCAATTTCAGCCGTGATGAACGGTTGGCTCTGGAGGCGCTGTCACGCAACCACGACGTTGTCATTAAACCCTCTGACAAGGGTGGCAACGTCGTGGTTATGGACAGTGCACAATATACTGAGATGTGCATGGATATATTACAAAATCATGAGTGGTATCGCCCCATCCCCAAATCTCTATTGGACAAATTCACTCACGACTTTTATACACTTGTTGACACTGCATTTCAATATAATGCAATATCCAAACAACTTTGGGAGTTCATTAGGACTAGCCACCCCAAAGAGGCAACTTTCTATGCGTTACCAAAGTTGCATAAACAAAAGAAAAAACCACCGGGCAGACCGATCATCTCAGGCTGCGGAAGCCTAACAGAAAACCTCAGTCGTGTAGTTGATAACCATCTAAAGCCTTTAGTTACTTGCCTATCATCGTATGTACGCGATACAATTCATTTCTTACAGATTATTCAAGACATACACATAGAAGAAGGCATCCAATTGGTAGCCATCGATGTGGAATCCTTGTACTGCACCATCCCCCACGCTAAAGGGTTATCGGCCATACAACACATTTTGCAACAATATAGCGATTCTGAACCCAAATATATTGAATTCATCCTGGCCTCTCTTGAGTTTATACTCAACCATAACTTCTTTTGCTTTGATGGTTCCCACTACCTCCAGGTATAGGGCGTGGCGATGGGGACTTGTTGTGCCCCATCGTACGCCAACCTGTACCTGGGGGAGTGGGAACATTCACTGCTTGTCCAGGAGTCGTTGTCTGTGTATATGCGCCATGTTATTACATGGCGACGTTACATAGACGATATCTTCATGATATGGGACGGGCCAACTGAATTACTACATGAATTTCTTAATTGTATTAACAAGAACGACTTCAATCTAAAATTTACAATGACCCACAGTCCAAAGGAAATTACATTTTTGGATGTACTGGTCCAAAGATCACCAGATGGCAATCTCTCCAGTGAATTATACCGAAAACCCACAGCCGGTAATTCATTGTTGCACGCAAGTAGTTTCCACCCCAAGCCCCTTCTAACCTCTATACCATATAGTCAATATCTAAGAGCACGCCGCAACTGCTCCGATGATACTAGATTTAAAATGGAAGCCAATATCCTAAAAAAGAGACTCCTCGAAAGAGGATACTCAAACACCTGTTTAAAAAAAGCGTATAAACGAGCGCTCAACCAATCTCGTCGTGACCTACTTAATGCACAAAAACAACCCAGTAAAGATGAAACAACTAGAATCATCACGACATATTCTTCAGAACATAGGCAGATAAAGCGCATTCTAAATAAATACTGGCACTTATTAACTATGGACCAAACTTTGGCCCCCTTTGTCCCCAGTGCCCCAACAGTCACCTATAGGAGGCCACCATCTATAGGAGACAAAATAGTTAATAGTGAGTACAAAACTTGCAAAGGCGATCCATGTAAAGTATTGGGAACATATATGTGTGGGGGCTGCCACTATTGCCAATATATGGACAAACGAAAAAATATTATTCTGCCTAATGGCCAAAGGTTTACCCCCAAGCACTACGTTAATTGCAAAACCCCAGCAATAGTATATTTACTGACTTGCGAATGCGGGTGCTACTATGTTGGTAAGACCATAAACGAGTTCTGGAAACGCATTTACCAACATCTTGGCACCATACGCAAACGCGATCCAGACCTCCCTATTGGTCGCCACATGGCAATGGCTCATCCCTCATCGACCCCCAAAGTATACTTTTTGGCCCTTGATCGCATCCACTTCAGTCCAAGAGTAGGAGATTCTAACAAGCGTCTTCTCCAATGCGAACTGAGATGGATACACAATCTACGGGCCAACCATCCACCTGGCCTAAACGGGGCCTTCAACTTCAAACCATTTCTGCCTGGATTCACATCAGGGGTTTGCGAACTAGATTTATAGGGACCTCCTAATATATCCCACTGTTTACTTTTACACTTTAATTTAAATGTCTTACTTTTTATTATGTTTTTTTGTCAGCTTCCAGACCTCATGTATTAAATAGTATTCATCGGTGTGGTAAAACATTTCCAGATAGATACAGGTATGGATACAAGACATTGTGCCCATATATATTTAGACTGTCTTTGACCTAAATCATCGTTATACGATAGGTCTGAACAATATGTATATCTGGGTTCCCTATACCGCTATAATACAAATTGCTCGATTACAATAATGAACATTTTGTGTTTACTTTAAAGATTTTGAAGATTTTGTTTACTTTATCAACATCGTTTGAAATTGACTGTTAATTCACAAACTGCCCATATGTAACCTCTGGTCATTTACAATATGTTTCTTTTTTTCTTGTTTTGCTCTTTTATGCTTCCTCATCTATTCACCTTTTTTTATTCTTATTTTTCTTGTAATCATGTACAGCAGGCTGGCTTTTTGTTGGTTCATTTTTGTTCACCTTCTTACATCCATCCACAAGATGGCGCAGTTTCTCCTTGGTGTGGATGTGCGCGTGCACACGGACACCCGGCGGGTAAGCTCTACGCATGCATGGCCATGGGGCAGCACTCGGCTGCGTGCCCCATAGGCCTTTTGCATGTGGACGAGCTCTCGCACGGTTCCCGGTGTGGATTTCGCTAATCGCGCCGGGACCGCATACCCGCCGGTGACGTCAAGATGCGTGACGTCATCACGCCCCTATGGGCGTGGCTACGCCGCGCGCCTCGTCGTCTGGGGGATGCCCGATCTCCACACATGGCTGCTTGTTTTGCAGCTGACTATGTGGAGTGGACACTGATTGGCTGATGTCCAATCAGCTGTCCTATTTAGGACACAGACACTCCTTTGGCATCTGTCAGTCTTTTGAACTGCTGCCTGGAGGTCTGGTCTCGAGAGATTACTAAATAGCCACAAGGTAATTTGAATAGATACTTTGTTCCAGATTATCTGAATACTTACCCTACACACCTACTCTCCCCTTTTAACCACAGCTGAATGACTATTCTATCCTTCAGCAAAGCATTGGCTTAATTATATGCCTTGTACACTTACAAACATCACTCTTTAAATACACAGATCTCCATCGGTCATCCCTTGTGAAAGTGCTGCAACGCTCTGCATCACACTCCTGGTTGCCCACCTTGTGTCATGTGAACCAGAAGCCAGCCTGCTCCCAGTTATACTGTTTTAACTGCTGTTTTTTGTCTTTATGAATCAAATTGATGTAAGTATAATTAGTCCATACCAGACCTTTCCTATACTACTTCCTTCAATAACTACTAAAATCGCATATATTGCAAAAATGTAGTCGCATATAATTTATGACGACATAGATATTCTTTATTATTATTTTGTCCTTTGATATTTACAGATAGATTTGAGCACCCAATTATAAATCCCTTGATGAAGGAGTAATACATACCTATTTCCGAAACATGTCGGGTACACGCCATACACCTCATCCGCCTGACTCTCCATATACAGGCTGCGGGCTGTAGGCACATGGGTGCTATATCCTCTATATGCAAGCGAATGTATAGTGTTTGTATTTGCACTTTATACAATTGTAAATCCTACTGTTATATTTTTTTATATATTGAATGTGTTTAATAAAGATGGCACTCTAGTGCACTTTTATATATAACAATCTATGAGATTTAATACTCACTTGTGGCCAATAATATCCATTAAGGGCGACCCCAAATGCACACTTAGTGCATAATTTTCTCTAAAGATTACAGATTAGTGAGACTTTTTAGTGATCTGTTATCTAGTTTTCCCTTTATCTTTTGCCTCCATGTCTCATTTGCATATGATTTATTTAATTGGCAGGCTCATTATCCTCACTTAGCTCCTGTACCCTTGATGAATTCACGTGTGTTGTGACACAATGCATCGGGAAGAGCTTAGTAAGGTCACTTCCGGTTACGGCCATGACTGGAAGTTTTTACCTGTTTGACACGTTTTTTTGTCTGCTGTTTGGCTGTTATGTCATTTTTAACCTTGCAATTTTTTTAATAAATGCTGAGAATTATTTTAACACTACTACACTATGGAGAACCTTCTTTTTTGATTTTGCCTTTGATACCGTGGACTTAGAGATAATTCCTTTTAGGATAAAAGGCTGTGGAGATCGGGAAGAGCTGCAGTGTTCCCCTGGATACACTGAGGAGGATTCAACCCCCACCTTGACGGCTATCAATGCACCATTAGGCCCGTTGGGGTCTATCCTTAAGGTGAGAAGCTAGTATTACTGGGGGAGGATTGTATCAAGTTTGTGTGCAATTACCATACACCTGAAGATTGGACTCCCACATTCGTCCCTTTCCCCCTCATTGTTATTTGTCTAGGACAAATAGTGATTTACATCTTGAATAAGATGTAAATCACTATTTGTCCTAGACAAATAGTTGTAAATCACTATTTATAAGATGTAAATCACTATTTGTCCTAGACACAGGAAAATAGTGATTTACATCTTGAATAAGAGATTGATTACTACTTTGAATCATTAGATTCCTTTGGACTGCACTTTATCATTGCACTTTATTATTGGACTATCTATATTGTATGATTATTGTAAGGTATTATGTTATGACACAATTTATTTTGAACACTACTTTATTTAACACAGGTTATTTATGTCTCTTGATGAGACATATTTGAGATTATTTTTCATCTTTACATTTATTTATTTTTGTTTTTGTTTATAGTAATTAGCGCTACTTCACTTTATATACACATTCATCCTTATAAACATTCATGTTGTATGATATTAATCAAATTTATACAAAGTGTATTGTATTTTGTACCAGTTACCGGGGTCCCTGAACAATATAGATATATATTCATAAGCCCCAATATATAGATAGATGCCCATTATGAAAGAAGACATATTTTCTTTTAATAAATAGTTTAGAATACATTTTCTGTCCTCAGACACACCTAGTGGCTAAAGAAGATATTACCTGGGCTCACCAGGTAAAGCATTATGCTGCGTACAAATGATCGGACATTCCGACAACGAAATCCTGTGATTTATTTCCAACGGATGTTGGCTCAAACTTGTCTTGCATACACACGGCCACATAAATGTTGTCGTAAATTCCGATTGTCAAGAACGCGCTGATGTACAACATGTACGATGGCACTATAACGAGGAAGTTCAATAGCCAGTGCGCCACCCTTTGGGCGGCTCCTGCTAATCTCGTGTTAGTAGAAGTTTGGTGAGAGACGATTCGCGCTTTTCAGCCTCGTGCTTTTCAGATCGTTGCTGCTCTTCAGTTTGTGCTTGTGGCTTCGTATCTGGTTTTCAGTGCCTGTAATCAGTTCGTATCTGGTTTTCAGTGCGTATTTTTATATTATGTATTTTGATTTTCAGTGCGTTCTTGTCCGCTCGTTTCTGATTTTCAGCTCGCTCTGCTCAGGCCTTTCGGATTTTCAGTGCGTTCTGTTAGTTCGATCTGACCAGCCTAACTTTTTCAAGCTATGTTGCGGGTACATAATCATCGTAGAGTTCGTGCTGTGCAGGGGCTTGGTGTTGGGGTTCATACTTTGACCCAAGTCCAGCCCATGAACAGGGGGAAGAGTTCACGGACGAAGAATTGGTTGCTCCAGCGTGATCAATTCTCGCACATGCCTTTGTTGCGGGAGATTTCAGGAATTATCTCCGGATGACAGACCCTGTTTGTTGGCTTTGCTGTCCCCTTATATTACAAGGCAGGACACCTGCATGTGGCAAGCCATCTGAAGAGAGGCTCGTCGCCATGTTGCAGTACTTGGCAATGGGGAGAAGTCTGCAGGACATCAAGTTCTCGACAGGCATCTTCCCCCAGGCTCTGGAGATCATTATTCCAGAGACCTGTTCTGCCATCATTCAGGTCCTGCAGAAGGACTATATTAAGGTAAGATTTCTCGCTTAACATCACATTTTATGTATTTAATTTCCTTTATCATTCCCTTATTACCATGATTGTAATATGCTGTGAATTTCCTCTTTGTCCTCATGCATGCTGGAAGTTTTTCAAGTTCTTTTTTTTGTCCCTCATGCGTATTTGCCTTCACTATTCTCCCCAGCATGCTATCCTGGGCCCATACACACCTAGCCTAGTCACTTAATGTATTTTGTCAGCTCCATAGTAGTGCTTTACCCTAAACATCCCCTAAAATATGTCCAAATGTTATTTGTGTCCTTAAATTCAGGCAGAGTGCCAGAGTCATTTTTTTGGGGTCACGAAATCATTTGGAACCCTCCCTCTCCCTCAACCACTAAGTCAACCGATACCAATCCTTTATCTGCTGACTTTGACAAACCCATACACACTATACCTATCTCTTTTGTGTTCATATTTATGGATGAATTCACCAAAGCATGTGGTGAAATGGCCTGCCTGAATACTTTCTAATGGTACTGTTTAAAGTTTTGTTCCCCTATTATCTTGATAGGTAATCGTAGAATGTAAAAATGTGCTTCAATTTGTACAGTGTGTATTTATATTTTTGTATTATGAAACTTCTTACCTGTCCAGTGGGCTGCCAATACTGTAAGTAAGGAGGGGCTTGCCAAAGTAACACACATTATTTATGCATTCAGCTCTCAATGAAGTGGAGAGGGTTACCTGTCCAAAACATCACCCCCCTTAATTTTTTACAATGTGCCATCAGAGGGAGTGAGTAATCTGATAAGTGGACCTTAGGTTTTTTTTTTAAATACTCCTTTAAATAAATGTTATACTGATGTTGGCCAAGAATATTTGTGTCTAATCTGTTTGCAATGTTATGTGCAAAAGTACTAATCTTTATTGTTTCACTCCACAGTTTCCTTCAATGCCACAGGAATGGCAGACTGTGGCTTCCCAATTTGCCCAGTGGGGGACTTTCCCAACTGTGGATTGGCAATTGATGGGAAACACGTCCACATAGTCCCAACCCCCAACTCGGGGTCATACTATTACAACTATAAAGGGTTTAATAGTATTGTGATGTTGGCGGTGGTGTCGGCAACATATGAGTTTCTCTATGTGGACATGGGGAAGAATAGCGGGATGTCAGATGGTGGAGTCATCGCCCAGACCGAGTTCTACGGAAGGCTCCAGAGTGATGGCTTGGGATTGCCACCTCCGGAAGACAACGCAGCTGGTCTGCCGTTCGTCTTTGTCACTGATGAAGCATTTGGACTGGGTGATCACCTGATGTGGCCATTCCCCATGAGGACCTTCACCCCGGACCAGAGGGTTTTTAACTACCAGCTGGCCAGAGCCAGAAGAGTGGTGGAGAATGCTTTTGGGATAATGGCCAGCCGGGTCCGCCTATTCCTTACGCCAATCAACATGGCAGAATATAAACGTAACCATATAATCCTTGCATGCTGCATTCTCCACAACTTTTTAAGGAGAAATTCGATGAACTATGTGGCCTCAGTTGGGCCTGAGACCGGATTTCAAGACCAAACCCTGACGGCGCTTGAAGCTGGCCGTCCTGGCTTGCTCCCCCAAAGCGCCCACGAGGTCCGTCTAAAATATATGGAGTACTTTGCGGGTAGGGGGGCCATTGATATGCCAGAAAATGTTTAACAAACATTTTTAAAATGAATTTGTATTTTAAACTGAATATTGAAAATATTTCCTTTTGATTTACTGCTTGTGTTTCTTTTAGCTGTCTCCTAGGTTATCCAGTGGGCTTATTTATTTGGCCATTTTCTTCAATAGTGCAAACATAATTAATTTGATACGTGAGGTGACCATCTCTTCTTCAGCTAACTATTATATTGTGGGTCTGCTACACACACACCTTGTTTTTGTTGTTAATGTATGTAATGCATTAAGGATAAAAATATTCATCATTTTCATCACCATGATTTTATTTTTTGGAGTGACGAAAATGGCCTGATTGTTGCAAATTATAAATCACTGTGTGTGTTATTTACTAAAGGAAAATCCACTTTGCACTACAAGTGCACTGCAAAAGTGCACTTGAAAGTGCACTTGTAGTGCAAAGTGGATTTTCCTTTAGTAACTAACCCCCATTGTCACTGCAAACACCAACTTACTCAGAAAACTGCTATTGAGCATTGAAAGAAGTCACACATTGTTGCGTATACATTTTTTTACTCTGTGCACATTCACATGTGTGTTTAGAAAAGGGTTTTTGAACAAACCTACATATTTATAGAAGAATTTTTTTTTTTTAGACATTAGAAATATCCTTTTTTTTGTGGTAAACATGCATGTTTTTAAAACCATAAAACAATACACAACTCAGGAACTTACAAAGTTCAACTTTGATAAATTGAAGGCAATATCAGACATTATATAATAAGTGGATTGCGCTAACTTCTATATATATTACCACTCCTAAAAAATAAAAAATGCAATATAAATATCCTAGATAGCGTGCTTTACTATGCCAACTAATATTGTGTCAAAAATTTCTTTCCCCACATCGTGGTCCTAGTGACAAAAATATCATTGGTGAAAATATCTTGCAATACTATCAACTATTTCAAGTGCAAGTGTTACAAAAATAACACTAAAAATAAAAAAATGGAAACTGAAAATGAAATAGTAATAAAACATGTGCCAATATTACTCTGTAACCATTGGATAATAAATATCAACATATTTGTATACTGCACAGTGCAAAAAAATTTGTCATCAACTTGTATGTATGCACCACAGTACACTGGACATCCTCAGTGAGTGATCACTTCTGTGCAATAGTGACGTGCCTTCTCAATATTTTGTGCTTCTGAAGCTTCCTGATGATGCAAATCACATTGCGAAATGCGTAGAGACTGCTGGGAACTTTCTTGTCACTTACGGTCTAACGAAAGTGAGGCTTGGAATGCACGCCGCCGTGAGGAGACACAGTGACAGAGTGGGAGATAGACCGAGACTCCGCTCTCCAAACACACGGCTGGATTAGTTTGGTGTCGGCTTAGAGGCACTACAACATGTGAGTTGAACTATGTTTTTAACTTTTTTAATAAAATGAAAGTTACATTCTACACCATGATGGCTATCCATATGTCTATATGAGTACTAAACAGAGCAAGAGGCATTTATATACTGCTTGGAGAGGCTGCTATTGGATCCATCACTAACGGAGTGGTTATCCTAAATGAACCAAAGGCGCATATTCTAATTATATCTGGTGAATGGCCATTACACTAGGTGGTGGTGAAGTCACGTTAAGTGGTGAAGTAGAACCACAAAATATTGAGAAGGCACGTCACTATTGCACAGAAGTGATCACTCACTGGGGACGTCCAGTGTACTGTGGTGCATACATACAAGTTGAGGACAAATTTTTTTGCACTGTGCAGTATACATATATGTTGATATTTATTATCCAATGATTACAGTGTAATATTGGCACATGTTTTATTACTATTTAATTTTCAGTTTGCATTTTTTTCATTTTTATTGTTATTTTTGTAACACTTGCACTTGAAATAGTTGTTGATAGTATTGCAAGATATTTTCACCAATGATATTTTTGACACTAGGACCACGATGTGGGGAAAGAAATTTTTGACACAATATTAGTTGGAATAGTAAAGCACGCCATCTAGGATATTTATTTTATTTTGCATTTTTTATTTTTTAGGAGTGCTTATATAGAAGTCAGCGCAATCCACTTATTATATCATTCTTTATCATTCTATACTTAGGGTAGGATTATATATCAAGAAAAGAGGAGGGTGGGGTAACGGCCGCAGTTGCTGCTCCTGTCAGCCAGTATCTCAACCCCCCAACCAGAGAAAGAGGGGGACTATTACGGTACTAAATGTCGGTATACAGTAAGGGTAAATAGTAAAAGGGGAGATGAAGAAATTTTTTAATAAAAATTCACTTTTAATAGAAACAGCGTTCATAAAATTACAGTACCGCATACAATAGCAGTTGTAAACAACAAAAACAACAATACTACATATAACCATAAAAGGGGAGATACCACAAAGTCTGAACCAGTGGATTCCGCATAATTTTGATGGCAGATATGTGTACAACTTTATTTCTCGACCGGTTTCACGGTTTACACCGCTTCTTCAGGAGAACCATATCTACAATATGATATAAAGTAGTTGTGACATATACAAACATAACAGTATACACATATAAGAATATTGCAGCAGAATTATTAATAATATATCAGAACATTCCATACAAAACATAAACATAAAGGACAAGCTCACCCATTCAGGGCTTCTCTGTGGGCATGCAAGACCCCATATAATTCCCCCTGCGGCAGACACAGGGGATGACAGACAGCCTCTGATGAATAAATATAGGATTAGTAAATTGTACAAATCACCATACTGTGATTTCCAAGCGAAAGAAGGGGTAAAGGTGCCAGTGCCACGTCTTTCAAAATGTCCAGAATAGTGGTGCAGTGGAGGGAATTTATATAGGATTATATATGATTGCAGCAAACTAGATTGTTGATTTATTTTGCACTGGTAGCACATCTTGTCAGATAACCTAAATATCAGACATTAGTATGTCCAAACTGTTGATGAAGGCAACTTCATCAAATGGGGTGATGTCACCCTTGTGAAAGCAAATTTTGAAGATGGACACAAATGATCCTAAGGTCAACATGTGCTAGCTCCCATCATGGGGGATCAATGGACATGTTTCAGGAGTACAACCCCTTCCTCTCAGCTACTTGAGTTGCGAGGAAGGGGTTGCACCCACAAAACGCGTACATTGATATCCCATGATGGCAGATAGCACATGTTGACACACTGTGTGCATCTTCAAAATTTGGCTTTCAAACTTTTTCAAAAAATTAAGAAAAAGAAAAAAAAAATTTTAATGTTGGTGTGTTTTATATTCTGCCTAAAACATCAATTATGTTTTTGAGTCTCTTTTCCACATCATTGATGTCTTCCTTGATCTTCTGTAAATCCCTATTGCACACCATGATTTCCCCGATGAGGATGTGTGCACTTGTGAAATGTGTTTATTCTTCCACAACATCCTTATCAACTAAAAATAAAAAAAAAACACCATGTATTATATATATATATGCAGGCATACATCTATTACCTGAAGCTGTGGTCTCAGACACTCACCTGTTGTGGTCACTATTTTGCCCACTTCATAAACCTCTCCTTCCTCCACATCCTCTGGTTTTGGTGTAGAGATTTCTTTAGGAGGTTGTGTGTCCCTGGTGTCCTCTGATGTCCTGAGTCTTTTCTCCCCTATGTGAATAAAAAAAAAGGTATACTTAGCACACAGATATTTGAGGGCATAAATAGGAATATGAAACATTGCTTGGAAGTGTTGTAAAATTGTCTGTTTTGGCAGAGTTCCAAGCTGAAGACATGACTTTTCCTCAAGCTGGAATACTTACCTTTTTTGGTAACGTTTCCCACATGGAGACACCCCTAGTATCCACTGGAGCACCTGTGTGGGACACCCTACAAAGTTTGTTCTGGTTTCCCATACTAGTGCTCCTGTGTCCAGATGTGCAAACAGCTGCCGAGTGTCCTCTCCTTACACCGAATCAAGTTTGCATTTTATTGTAGTTACAAACCCATCTAGACAACAATGTACTAAACTTCTTTGAATACAAATAGGCCTGAACAAATGTAGTTAACCTGTATCTGCCAAAAACATTGTATTAGTGGGCGAACGAACGATGTTTACTACGAACGATTACTGTGCCCACAAACCTGAAAGTTGCCATTTTAAACTGTACAACAGTAAAGAAAAGCACATGGAGCAGCATGCAAGTAATAATAATAATAGGAACACACGACAACTACTTTTTTGCAGCACTCTCTTGATCCTTCTGTATTGATCGTGCTCCCTCAATTTCAGGTCTGACCAGCGTTTCCCCAATTGATCCTTGGATCATCGTACCCCAAAATTCCTGTGCAGACTTCTCACAACTTTAGTCATGATCTTGGCCTTTCTCACATTTGGGTTTGGGTACTGGTCCATACTTCCCATCATAGTCGGCCCTCTTCAAGATGTCCACCATCTCTACAAAGGCCATATTTGAGGCCTTAAATCTCCTCCGGGATCGGGACGTTCGTGGCTCCGGGCTTTCGTCGCTGCTGCTGCTGTCTGCATGCACTTGTTCTTTCTCCGCCATGTGTTCTCCCACTGCGCTGAAAGAGAAGGGGCGGGGAATATACAAGATAGAAGGTCAGGGGCGGGCGGAGTTTCATGCATGTGCAGTGTATAGGAGTAGCGGAAGCACCGATCATGATAACCAAGGTACAATTTTAACTTGGGCCTATACTGCTGGAAGATTGAGGCCTATATTGGGACAAGATTAGGAGAGTTTAGCCTGACATTAGGGTTTTTGTCTTGTGTTGTGTCTTGCAGAGAAAATGGATCTATTGAATGATCAGGACTTTATCCCCATATTCAGTGATAAGTACAAGGAGCTGCCCTGTCTGTGACAGGTAAACCACCCCTTTTATACCAATGAAAGAAAGAGGCAGGCAGCGCTGGATCAATTGCTGGAATTTGTGAAGCCGCAGATCCCAACGGCAACCATCAACTATTTGAAGGCCACAATTGGCATGAGGAGCACTTATAATAGGGAGTGCAAGAAGGTCCAGGATTCCCAGAGATCGGGAGCAGCAGCAGATGACATTTATGTACCCAGGCTGTGGTACTATGACAGACTGCATTTTATGGCAGACCAGAGGGAACCCAGGCTAGCACTCTGGGTTCTAGGAAGTTATCTTACAAGCCATAAATAAGGGGTTGAGGGGCGAACTCACAAGCCAAAGTCAGGTTTGTGAGTTCGACCATCGTCCCCCTCCTCCACCTCCTGCCACAACTCCAACACCAGAGCCACAGCCTGGAAGCAAGCATGGAAGGAAGCATGGAAGGGAAGACAAGAAAGTGATGGGCTGGGTTCAGTCTAGTCTGACAAAAAATGCAGGCTGTTGTAAGACCACAACTTGGGGACATATATGTCATTTGCTGCTGTTCATGATCTCTCGGAGTCCTGGACCAGATTGTGCTCACTATTATATGGACTCCTCATGCTACCAATCTTGGCTGTAAGATAGTTGATGTGTGCCCTGGGGTACAAAGGCTTCGCCAATTTCACCAGTTTATCCAGCGTTGCCTTCCTCTTTATTTGGTTATGACCCATAATAAATGGCAATTTTTTTTTTTCACAAATACTTGCCTATGTGTTTTACATAAAAAAGGACAGTTTTGTTTGTGAGTAGGCAGGTACGTTTCAAAAATACAATGTCAAATTAACAAGGAACACCAGCACCAAACAACCTCCTTGAGGTTAAAAAATAAATAAGTTAATAATGGTGTTGTGGTAACTTGACACACAAAATGAAACAAAATAATATGGAGATCAGTATAAAAAATTATATAAAAAAACGGAAGATCTTGATAAACAAAAAAAGTAGATCACTAAAAAAAAAAAAAAAAAAAAAAAGATCTTCATAAAAACCAAAAAAAAAGTAGATCACTATAAAAAATGAAAATAAAAAAGGAGATCTTCATAAAAAACAAAAAAGCAGATAACTATAAAAAACAAAAAAAAATAAAATGGAGATCTTCATAAAAAATAAAGAAAAAAGATCACTATAAAAATAAATTCTAAACATTATTATGGAGATCTGACAAAAAAATATATATATTATTCAGCAGATCATGAGAAATAATAAAGAAATCAGTTTGTGAGAACTCTGTGTGAATATCAGCAGCAAAACAACTTCATAATTCTAGCATTATAAAGAAGAAGAGAATGCGCTGCATTGAAAGATAAAAAATTTGCAGAGTGACGAATGTGCGAATGTGCTTTCTCCATTACGAACACTAGTTTTACCAGGCCGAGCACTTCGATCTCGTACTTGATTCAGAGCATGCGTGGAATTGTCTACACACGCGAATTTGCCAGAACGGATTTTGTTGTCGGAAAATATGAGAACCAGCCCTCAAATTTTTGTTGTCGGAAATTCCGACAAAAAATGTCCGAAGGAGCCTACAAACGGTCGGAATTTCTGACAACAAGCTCCTATCGAACATTTGTTGTCGGAATGTCCGATCGTGTGTACGCGGCATTAGAGTTCTCCAACCAATGGAGAATAAAGCGAAACCTTCTGGGCTGACTTTATGACAATTTTATGAGCTTATTGTTCCATATGGTATAAAGGATATGAGGGCCATAGAGAGGGATCACAGACCCACATGCCGGATACACCCCTAGATGATCAAGAAGCCTGATGATATTTGACCACTCCCCATCTTGCTGGACCATGTGACTGGAACCACTCGATGTACTTAGATTTTGTCAGATATCTTCCCCTTTTAAACTGTTGGTAAGATAAAGACCTTACAAATATTGATTATCTTTTTCTCTCATAATTGTAGGGATTGTAGTTTATAATTTGTGTTAACATTATCATATACAGGGTGTAGGGTAATTTATCATTATCATTTGCCCATATCGATTGTCTAGGCTGTGTATTATTGAAGCCGTGTTTGGGGAAATTCAGACATAAACTTGTATAACATCAATTTAAATTTCTGTGGTCCCAGGGAGAGTATTGCCCCATTCAATTTAGTAAGCTCTGTTGGATTTATATTTCTTTCAAATTGGCAACATGCATCTGTGAGACTGTAATGGATGTGATTAAGAGTATCATGAAATGTTTATTCCAATATATATATATATATATATATATATATATATATATATATATATATATATATATATATAAAGTTCATGCTTTATATATCGGACATATATCAGCTTCTATGCTTATAAGCCTTAAAACATATTCAGTAGATATCAAAGCTTACCCTACTCTTACTGTGAAGCTGAACTGCAAGTGTTAAAGTGGAGGGCCACCCTAAAATAAATAATAGCATCAAAAATCGTAAAAAAATTAAAAAAAACATTTGAAAAAAAAAATTTAACTTACCAGAAACCCTTGTTGCTAGGCAGTCTTCCTAATCTGCCTCTTCCTACTCGGCAGCGCTTCCTCATCTTTGGTGAGCGGCCCCTTTGCCTTCTGGGAACTGTGTGTCCCAGGAAGCAACGGGTTCATTCACAAAGCACCGCGCGACTTGCGCATGCGCAGTAGGAAACGTGCAGTGAAGCCGCAAGGTTCCACTGCCTGTTTCCCTTCGTTAAGATGGCGCCGGCGGCCGATCTGATGGACGGATCGGCCTCGGGGGCCTACATCGCGGGCTCGCTGGACAGGTAAGTGTCCTTATTAAAAGTGAGCAGCTACAGTGTTTGTAGCTGCTGACTTTAAAAAAAAAATATAGTGGCTGGAACCCCCCTTTAACAGAGAAGTTCACACCTGCTTTTGAGAATACACTAAAAAAAAAAATAACAAGATAACACCAATGTTTTAAAAGAAGCAAGGACATGGCAAGAACATGGCTACTTCCTCATATGGACGTCCCAGCTAAAAGCCAAAACTTTGTCACATACTTTGTCATAATATATTTATTTATTTGTTGTTGTTTTGTGGTTTGCATGCACCAGCCTTATCTGACGTATCTTAATCTTAACGAAATGGTATATAAGTCTTGCAAATATGAAATGTTAAAACAAAGTAATTTTACTCTGAACAGTGTCTCAGTATGAGTTTACTTGAGCATGCATGCTCTATATCTCTATATTCAATAATTTAATCAGGGGCAGATATAAAAATACTGGACCTCGGGGTTCTGGTCCAAAACATCTGGTGCCCAACGTGGGGCTATTTGGGTTCTGTTCCGAGGGGGAGCCGATCGAGAAGAAACCGGGACAAACCAACACGGGCAGGAAGGAGACTGATCACCTCTGAAAACGGTAAGACACTTTTGATATCTCGTATCTAGTCTACTGTTTATCCTATACCCATGATTGGCTAATCTCTGTGTTTATATCTGCTCTCCACGGTCAGCAAAGAGACAGGTATAGTTCTTGCCCATAGCCTATTGAACCTGTACCAATTATATCTGCCACCTGTTTTATTCTGTTTTGTTGATCGATCTTGTGTTTTGTGGCGGCTGTTGGGAATGAGGGATTGATTATATAGTCACGGATCAAATTAGTTGACGTTGATTAAACTCCTCCTAAATAATTGTGCGATAAAGCACGGGTACGGTGAAGCACGGGAAAACCAGGAGGGGGCATCAGGAATAGGCCCAAGGGCGTGGGGATCCCGTGAGGATCTGAGCAGTCCTGTATTTCTCTACGGTCATCACACATCTGGTTGGTTGGTTGCTTGTTGGTCACATCTTGTTGGTGGTGGTAATGTCATGTCCTAAGTGTGTTTGTGGTCTGTTATTTGGCATACATGAAGAGAGCTGGGGGTTTATTGAAGTGGTAGAGCCAGGATATAGGACTGAGTCTCTTGGTTAAAAACCCTTATTCCCGGAGACCACATATGTATTGGTGTTCAGATTTAATGTACGTTATCCAGTCAAAATTGTTGTTGCCAAATCATTGGAAGTCATAGAAGCTCAAGCTAGAATAAGCGGACAAGGAGCCAAGAGGTGCCCCTTACAACCTCAACAACCAGAAGGGCTTGAGGAAAGAGAAAAAACCAGAGTGAGAAATTTGGGCTTTGAGCTAGGACATGTAAAAGCTTTGAGTTGGGACATGTAAATGACATTTGAAGTGGTGCATTGAATATTAACTACTGTACTCCTTATTTGTCTGTTTAATGTCTTGTTGAGAGTAATAAGTGGTCACATATTACTCGGCTCCCCTACCTGCGGCCACCTCGGGGGTGGACAGGGCTGTGACTGGTCTACGTTTTGGGAAGGCCCATGCAAGGAGGCTTGCTTGGCAGCCGAACACTGTAGACGTTTCTTTCTCTCTCACTCACTATCTCTCTCTCTCTCTCTCTCTCGCTCTATCTTGTCCTTGTTGAGACTGTGATATGGTCTGAACCGGTACCAGGTGACAGAGCATTGTCGGACCCTTGAGTCCAAGACAGCCTCGTGACCCGTCTGAAAATCCTGAGCAGACACATAAATATCCCAGTCATCAAGACAAAACGTAGCAAGGTAGCGTTATATATTGGAAAGTGGTCCGGAAGAGGACTGGTCAGAGGAATTGTCGGACTCTTGAGTCCAAGACAGCTTCATAAAATCGCCATACAAACCCTAAGCCCGGACACATAAACTCTTCAATAGCTAAGGAAACGATGGGGCAAAAGTTAGTGAGGCCCAAAGAGGGCAGTTTGGCTTGTGACTTGGTATTAGAGCGGGAAAGAGAGGGTGCTGTCAAAAAGGGAAAAAAGTTGGCGAAAGTGTGTGGAGTTGATATGCATTTGGGCGAAAGGCTACAGGTAGATGAATGGCATACTATTTAGAAACGGAAGAAAGGTCTGTTGTCAGATCACAGACTGCTACGAGCAGCGGATGCTTGGCTCAAAGTTGCAAAAGCAATTCATGAGGAAGGGTGGACAGAGCAGGAAACGCATCAATATGGTTGTATTGTATATGTGTATAGAAAACCAGAAAAGAGGAAGCTAAGTAGTCAGCCACCGCCCTATGATGGCGTCTGGTCCCCAGGAAGTAGACACTGCCCTTCATCTACCGCCCCTCTGCTACAAGGGAACCGGTACCAGGTGACAGAGCATTGTCGGACCCTTGAGTCCAAGACAGCCTCGTGACCCGTCTGAAAATCCTGAGCAGACACATAAATATCCCAGTCATCAAGACAAAACGTAGCAAGGTAGCGTTATATATTGGAAAGTGGTCCGGAAGAGGACTGGTCAGAGGAATTGTCGGACTCTTGAGTCCAAGACAGCTTCATAAAATCGCCATACAAACCCTAAGCCCGGACACATAAACTCTTCAATAGCTAAGGAAACGATGGGGCAAAAGTTAGTGAGGCCCAAAGAGGGCAGTTTGGCTTGTGACTTGGTATTAGAGCGGGAAAGAGAGGGTGCTGTCAAAAAGGGAAAAAAGTTGGCGAAAGTGTGTGGAGTTGATATGCATTTGGGCGAAAGGCTACAGGTAGATGAATGGCATACTATTTAGAAACGGAAGAAAGGTCTGTTGTCAGATCACAGACTGCTACGAGCAGCGGATGCTTGGCTCAAAGTTGCAAAAGCAATTCATGAGGAAGGGTGGACAGAGCAGGAAACGCATCAATATGGTTGTATTGTATATGTGTATAGAAAACCAGAAAAGAGGAAGCTAAGTAGTCAGCCACCGCCCTATGATGGCGTCTGGTCCCCAGGAAGTAGACACTGCCCTTCATCTACCGCCCCTCTGCTACAAGGGACAGAGGAGCCTCTGACGCCTCCCCTGCTGTGCTTAACAGTAGACAAGGCACACTTGTCTTTGTACGGCTCGGGTGGTTGCTGCCAAACACACATAACCCAATCTGTACCACCTGCACCACCATCCACACCGGAATCTACCCACATGTATCCGGTGATAAACCAGTCTTCTGGGTCATATTACAAGGCCCAACCTACCCCATTAATGACAAGCACTGACGACGGTGCTGTGGGGGGGGAACAGACCCGGGACTCAGACTCAGCCAGATTCCTCCCCTCAAAGCCCCGACCAAAGTCGCGCCAGCCCTGTCAGGGTGCCCAGAGCTGACATGCATGCAGGAACAGGTGCAATCCCAAAACGACAGACTGTTATATTTCAAAGCACACCCCACATTGAATCTATTCCCCTGTATGACTCATCAGCTGGAGGGGCAATGGATTCCTTCGCGCCACCGTCCAACAACCCACTTGACCACCTGTTTGATAGTGAAACACATTTACAGTCCCTCTTACGCCCCTCACAATCCAATACACAAATCCAGCAGCCACCCCCCAGTGCTCTCCCTAAACCCCCCCTTGAATGGACTCCCCTAGACCCTCACACCACCAAAGACAACGCCCTCAATATGGGCCCTACATTTCACTGAGAGGAATGTCTACGGCACAAGGGGCTCCCCTGATGTACATAAATTTCACCCCCTCTCAGGCTGCATCTCTTGTTGCAAGCCTACCAGACCCTGAAAAACAGCCCATGCCATTTTACAGAAGGATCACCCAAATCCAAAAGACATACGCGGCTGCGTGGCGGATTTGGAGAGCGTATGTGAGATAAAGGCAGGAGATGCCTGTTGGCCGGTGATGGAAAAATGTTTTGATCAGTACTACTGTGACGATACTTATGACTCAGGATGTGACTTCATGAGTCAGTTAAAAAGATGGGCTCAAGACCCCTTGGCAGACCAAGTGACTAGTATACAAGAGGTCACACAAGAAAAAGGCGAATCTGATGAGAAATATCACAATAGAATAGCACAAATCTTTACTGATTTGGGTTTTAGCACACTGACCAAAGCGCATAGACACATAGACACATGCTAGCTGCCGCATTTGTCTCAGGTCTTGAAGAATGAATCTGAAAGGGTCTGATCCTATCACGCCCAGAGTATAGAGTAATGGATCTTGAAACGTTGTTATTAGTAGCAAAAGGCCTAGAAGCTGCACAGGGCAGCAAAAAGATAGCTCCTCTCATGATAGCCTCTGACACACCGTATCTCTGCCCACCAGTACCAACTCTGCGTATCTGCTACAACTGCGGAAGACCCGGCCGCTTTCGAAGGGAATGCCGAAGCCCCCAGAAGTTTACCCACAGACCACCTGGCCCCAACCATGGCCAACACGAAAACGCCCAGTATCAGGGACATGACACCCCACCTCGCCCACCACCCCGCCCTTCTCCGGATCACATGGACCTTCTCTGCTAGAGTTCAGGCAAGCCTGTGTCACCTGCCCCTGCCATGCTATCCTCTGGAGACTCAGGAGGCCCTCTTGCAAAAATAACCCTCCCCATCAAGGGCCATCCCATCACTTTTTTATGCGACACAGGCGCGGCCAGGTCCATAATTGGGGCAGAAGAGCTACCCGATACCTCGTTCCTATCAAACAACTATCGATATAACATGTGGGGGGTTGATGGAACGCCCAGGAAGAACCCCTTAACCCGCCCCCTTCAAATTGGCAATTTTCCTGACCTACTAGCAAGATTTGTGGTCTCATCCACATGCCCCTTAAATCTGTTAGGGGCTGATGTCTTGTCCAGACTCCAGGCTTCTATTTCCTTCCAACCTGATGGTGGTGTTCTGATCACTTCACCACTAGCTATCGATGATGCCTCAGCCTTGTGCTCCGTTCCCCTTCTGTTATCCTTGGACACACCAGATGAGGCTGGAATCCCGCAAGAAGTCTTGGACCGAGTCCCCACATGCCTGTGGTCTACAGGGCCTGAGGATATAGGACACCTGAAGGTGCCACCAATCATGGTGCAACTGAAACCTGGAGCCCTCTTGCCCAGAAAACCACAATACCCCTTGAAACCAGCTCAATCCGCATCCATTTCAAAGCAAGTCGAAGTCCTCTTGGCAAATGGAGCTCTGGTACCTTGCACATCCCCATATAATACACCACTGTTTCCAGTGAAGAAACAAACCTGCAAAAGGAGAGCCAGAGAAGTACAGACTGGTGCAGGACCTCAGGGCAATGAATGAAGCTACCGTACTGGAAATGCCCATCGTGGCAAACCCCCACACCTTGCTGGCAGGGATACCGCCCACAGCAAAATACTTTACAGTGGTGGACCTAGCGAATGCTTTCCTTAGTGTCCCCCTCGACCCCTGTTGCCAGTAACTATTTGCCTTCACCCACGAGGGGCAGAGCTACACCTGGACTGTTATGCTACATGGGGCCCAGAACTCCCCCTCCCAATTTGCCAAGGCAATGGCCCTCATTCTGGACACCTGGAGGAAGTTACAACCAAACTTTGTACTCCTTCATTATGTAGATGACCTGCTTTGTGCAGATACCCTTGGTGACACCTCAATCTTCTCTGAAAGCCTCCTCCACTACCTGGCTGAGCAGGGATATAAGGCCTCAAAGCAAAAGGTCCAGTGGTGCAGAGAGAAGGTGATTTTCCTAGGCCACTGCATCTCCCAAGGCACCCGACATCTCACTGAAGAAAGAGTTGCTGCAATCAAGGCCATCCCTTTGCCTCAAGGTCAAAAGCCCCTTCACGCCTTTCTAGGATTAGTCTCCTACTGCCATTCTTGGATCCCAGGAGCCTCCCTCTTGATGCAACCTCTCTACGACGCCTTGAAATCTGACCCTTTCTCGCTTTCCCCAGTAGCTGTGAACAATTTTGAAGTTCTGAAGGAGATCCTCTCAACAGCCCCTGCTTTGGGCCTCCCAGACTATGAAAAGACTTTCAAACTGTTTGTCTCAGAGAGACAAGGACATGCCACAGGAGTTTTGGCTCAGGTCCATGGTAACAGACTCGGACCCATTGGGTATTACTCCTGTCAACTGGACTCAGTGGCCAAGGAGGACCCTCTTGTCTCAGAGCTGTCTTTGCAGCCCAATCCCTCTTGGACAAGACCGCTGACCTCGTGTTGGGCCACCCTCTGATCCTCCTCGTGACATAACTGACATATTAAACCAAGTACAGCCCAAACACCTGTCCTCGCAGAGGCACCTCAGACTCCAGTGTGCCTTGCTTCTCCCCGATAACATCACTATCCTCCCTCCGATGTGATACCCTTAACCCCCATCCACTCTGCTTCCTCTTCTCGAGGGGGGAACCTCTTTGGGGAATGATCCTCAGTCAGTGAAACAGCCCTTGAGAATCGTGACTTGACAATTTTTGTAGATGGTTCCAGGTATGCAGACAGCACTGGACGGTGCCACACAAGATACGCAGTCACCACCGAAGATAGTTCTTCAGGCTTCAGCGTTGCCTTCCTCCATGTCTGCCCAGGAAGCAGAACTCCAGGCCCTAACCATGGCATGCAAGTTGGCAGAAGGAAAAAGAGCCAACATCTATATGGATTCTTTACAGCAGCAGGTTTACCTGTAAAGCACAGTTCAGCTATCAAGGACTTAATGGATGCCCTACTCCTCCCAGCACGAGTGGCAATACTTAAGGTGAGGGCGCATGGCAAATTGGTATCCCAAGGAGCAAGGGGCAATCACCTGGCAGATACCGCTGCAAATGGAACGTGAGAAGTGGTCAGCAGAGTGAATGCACCCATCCTGCATGACCCCATAGATGCCCTCAAGGAGCAACAGGAGGCAGCTGGCAGCTGACAAAGAAGAAAAAGTGTGGATCAAAAAAGGGGCCACAGAAGTTGAGGGAATCATGGAATTAAACAAGAGACCGTGTTTGCCACGATCAATGTTTCCTGCAGTGGTACAGTGGGCCCACGGTGCCTCTCATCTGTCAAAAACCTTGATGAACAATACTCGGATAGCCGATCGCCCGCTGTAAACAACGGTAAACAGTAACAACGGTAAACGGTACCGGGATGATGCTTGCATATGCAGGCATCATCCCGGTATAACCCCGGAAAGCAGAGTAAGCAGATCTGCGTACGGTCAGCGGGAAGGGGTTAAAGAGGCACTCTGCTGGAACAGTGGTACTGGAACATTAGGTGGTGCAAGGTTCCTGGTAGACTCACAGCAAGAGGTTGCAGCAGGTCGCAGGACTGTGGTTGCAGACACTTGAAGAATGGTGAAGAGGTACACCAGAGGCAGGAGCAGGGTCTCAAAGGTAGCCGAGTTCAGTAACAGGCGGGCAGCGAGGTACAAGGCAGCAGGCAGAACCAAGGTCATGAGGATAGCCGGATCTGGTAACAGGCGGCCAGTGCAATACAAGGCAGCAGGCAGAAGCAGAGTCCAATGGGAAGCCAGGATCAGAAGCTAGTAGTCAGAGCAAGAGCAGGATCCAGAAGCAGGGTCAAGGCAAGCTAGGTTCATCAACAGGTATCCAGCAGGATAATAGCAGGATTCAGATATCAGGGAACAGCTGAAGACCAGTCAGCAATGGCCTGGGGTCAGAGCACTTCTTTAAATAGGCCGTCTGGCACCAATTGGCGTTATGGGCGCGCTCCTGCGCATGCATGCAGTCCCCTGCGCACGCACATTGATACAAACAGGCATCTGCAGACGTCCGTATGGGCGCGAGTGCGCACCGAACGGGAACTAATAGTTCTCTTACAGGGTTAGTGAGTTATTCGCTGCTCTTCTCTACATACAGCCCAAAGGAGATGGCGAGGAGAATGGGCCAGGTGAGTAGGACCTTCAGTATGAGGGACAGTATTGACAATAGACAGTTTCAAGGGGGGACTGTAATGGATGTGATTAAGAGTATCATGAAATGTCCATTCCAATATATATATATATATATATATATATATATATATATATATATATATATATATGTTTTATATATCTGACATATCAGCTTCTATGCTTATAAGCCTTAAAACATATTCAGTAGATATCAAAGCTTACCCCACTCTTACTGTGGAGCTGAACTGCAAGAGTTAACAGAGAAGTTCGCACCTGCTTCTGAGAATACACTCAAAAAAAAATCACAAGATAACACCAATGCTTTAAAAGAAGCAAGGACATTGCAAGAACATGGCTACTTCCTCATATGGATGTCCCAGCTAAAAGACAAAACTTTTTCACATACTTTGAGCAATGATTATAAAGAGAAATCGCTCTCCCTCCTTTCCTTGTTAGAAAAGGAGGAAAGAGATCAGAGAATCAAAAAGAAAAAGAAATACAATAGAGACCTATTAGACTACCAAGGGGCAGTAGTTTTTGAATGGCAAAAAAAACTACTGGCTGAACAAAACACAGCTGAAAATATGGAGTGGGGTCCATCTAACCCAGGTGGACTACCCCCAGCCATGGTATATGCCCCCCCTCCATTACAACCCAACCTTTCCGGGCCCTTTCCGGGAGGCCATAATGGCCCCTCTGGTAGGTCCCAACAGGGAACACAACCCTCTTCCTCTAGACGAGGAAAGGGGGAGAAGGGAGGCGCTCCACCCTATTACCCGCCCTCTCAACCAAGACGATCTCGGGGGACAGGTGGTTCTAACCATGGAGGAAGAGGGAGGGGTAGAGGTTCTGGCAATAAAAGACCCATGGGTGGTCACCCTTTTGGGGGCAGTTCACATGATCAATATAATGGGTATAAAGATCATCTGCCATCTCCCCGTAATTTCAATTTTGAGCCCCATCCAGACTACCCTTATGGCCCCAATTATGATCCCAATTTGGGTTACTATGAGGGTAGGTCTCGAGAATTTCAGAATCTTGGACCCAGAATCACTAGGAGAGAGTACTCGGAATACAACATCAGCACCCACAATCCATTCTACCCTCTAAGTGACCTTGAAGGCCCCCCTACTAGTTCCACCATCATGGAAGCACGTAACCAATTGGCCCCACAGTCCCATCCCAGATCGGGGGGACCCATTGATGATGGGAATAAACCTGGCCCCTCTAATTCTAATCATCAACAATGGGGTTTTCACAGGCCAGGCCAAGGCACCAAAAGGCCAGCAGATCAAAGAGAGGAACTAGAGGGGGGAGGCGATTGCGATCTAAAAAGGAAAAAAGCTTAACAAACAACGGTATATTCAATTTAAGTTCTGTTTCCTTAAGTGACTCTGAAAAATCTTTACTCAACAAAGGTCTTAAATTTGCACCACCGAGAAGTTTGAATAAGTTCCAAACTTTTATGGATGTGCACAAATTTGTCCGCAAGGTCAACATTAAAAGGTATTTAACCTCTAACCCTATTACTAATATTACAACCGGTTCTAATGAATACCGTCACTCTGGGTTATCAAATGCCTCCCTTTTCAACCCTCCCGGGGCTATAGCCCCCTCATTGAAGGTGTTTAAAGATCTAGTCCTCAAAGATTTAGAGCAATTACCCCTCAAAAAAGTATACTTTGACAAAAATTTAAAAACTGGTCTGGATTCTTTATGTCACAATAAAAACTTAGTCATTAGACCGGCAGATAAGGGGGGTGGTATTATAGTTTTGGACAGGAATGACTACCTTAAAGAAATGTCTAACATCTTGGGAGATCGTGACACCTATACCCCCCTTAGATCAGACCCAAAAGCCCAATATAAAAAAGAATTGGAGGTGCTAATTAAGTTCGGGTCAGAACAGGGTATCCTAGATAATAAGGAGAAAGCCTATCTGGTACCAAAAGCCCCCCGCACCCCTGTTCTCTATTACCTGCCAAAAATTCACAAGCATCCTACCTGCCCCCCGGGACGTCCCATAGTTAGTGGAATAGATTCCATATCGTCCCGGGTGGGCAGGTATATAGATTTCTATCTACAGCCATTGGTTACCAAGATGCCGTCGTACCTTAAGGATACCCGTCACGTAATTAATTTACTTTCTAATTATACCCCTGGGCCTAATTGGTGGTTGGTGACAGCAGACGTCGCCTCATTATACACCGTAATACCCCATAATCTAGGACTGTTTGCAGTTGAATATTATCTCAGACGAGATTCGTCATTATTCGATGAACAAATATGTTTCATTATGCAGCTACTCCATTTTGTGGCCACTAGAAATTACTTTTGGTTTGGGGGTCAGTTTTACAGACAGGACAGGGGGGTCGCCATGGGGGCAAAGTATGCCCCCAGCTTGGCGAACCTCTTCATGGCCCTGTGGGAGGAGGATGTCATCTATGCCCAGCAGAAACCTCATGTGGTGTTGTGGGCCAGATATATAGATGACATCCTCCTCCTATGGAATGGCGACCGTGAAGATCTCGATACATATATGGTGGGGCTGAATAATAATGACCGGGGGATCCGACTCTCATATGAGGCCAGCCAGTCTGAAATTAATTTCTTGGACCTAAAGATTGGTGTGAAGGATGGAGAATTTACTACAGCCACCTTCTTTAAAAACACAGATCGGAATTCCTATATACCGACTGACAGCTGCCACCATGAGGCCTGGCTGAGGTCTGTGCCAAAGAGCCAATTTATTCGTTTAAAACGTAATTGTTCTAACCACACTGATTTTTTAGCCCAAGCGGATATCTTATTAAAACGTTTCCTAGAGAAGGGCTATGTGGAAACATCTCTGAGGAACACATTAGATGAAGTGGCCAAAATCGATAGATGCAACCTACTCGAAACTAGTAAGCCTCACCGGGAGAGGGTACCCGCAATTCCCTTTATTACCACTTATTCTTCCCAACATAACAATGTAGCTAAGCTAATAAAAAAGCATTGGCATGTTCTCAAAAATGACCATGTGCTTGGTCCTATCCTTCCGGCCAAACCACAGGTAATCTACAGAGGTGCCCCCTCGCTCAGGAATAGAGTAGCCCCAAATGTCCTAGATCCTCCTCTTATCAAAAAAGGATTTTTTGAATATATGACTGGTTTCTATCAGTGCAGGAGGTGTAGGGTATGCTCTCTTAGTGGTTGCACACATAGAAGGACACATAATTTCATTTCCACCAGCACCCAGATGGAATTTGAGATTAGATCATTCATCACCTGTTCCACAGAGCGAGTGGTGTACCTTCTTCAATGCCCTTGCGGCCTACAATACGTAGGAAGAACCAAGCGCCCCTTATCTGTAAGGCTTAATGAACACATTACTAACATCCTTACTGGTTTCCCTAAACACCCGGTCTCAAGACATTATCTAGAAGCACATGATCGCGACCCTAGGAAAACTATCTTTCTTGGTATCGATAGGTACACTCCACATTGGAGGGGGGGGTCTGTCATACGAGGAATTTCCAGACTCGAGATGACCTGGATACACAGATTGAAGTGTTACACCCCCTTTGGGCTCAACGTTGATGTAGATCTAAATGCTTTTCTAGATAATTCTTAAATCAATATACCGTATCATCCTACTATCCTACCATCATTCCATCTAAGATACTGAGTCGGGTTATGAGGGGTGACATTTCTATTATAGCATCTGGATATTTTTATTGTATTTTTATTTTTTATTTTTTATTTTTTATTTTTTATATTTTATTTTTTATTTTTTATTTTTATTTTTATTTTTATTTTTATTTTTATTTTCATTTTTATTTTTATTTTAAGTACATTATAATTTTTTATATGGACATGCTGTCTATAAAATCTTGTAAACTTTCTCTGATTCTCTGATGGCGTCAGTAGGTCATCTCATCATTTTTCCTAATATTTAGATATCATAATTATATTAGAAAAATATTTTCATTTTATTTTATTTACCAGTTTCTCCTTCTACAAAATAGTATAGTGGCTTTGAGTGTTAATCTCACTTGGTCCACTAGATGGCGTGTATAGGTTTAGATCATGCCCTCCAATGTATTCTATTATTCTATTAATCTAACCCTTCCCTCGTGAATAAGAGGTTGTGATTGGCTAACGAGGGCAACGTCAGTCTTTCCCATTGCCACTCGATGCATACATCCTCTTCTGACAGGATGTTGTGATGACGCCATCCGAGCTTCATAGCGAGGCTTGGTTTCGTTTTGTCTCCATAAATAGCGATGAGTCAGTGCGTCGCCCGTTCCCATGACGACGTCCATTAGGACGAAACGTACGTCGGAAGGTTGACGCGCTGACGTCATCGTTTTTCGCCTGAACGGGTGCATGCAAGCCGGCCGGCTGATTCTTACCATATGTGCCCTTATATCTTGATTTTAAATGTAAGTGTGACCATTTTTTTTACTTCAATAAATTGCAATACAGTTTTACACTATGGAGAATTTGTTTTGTCCTTTTGGGTCCTCCTACTGTGTTGATTGAGCTAAACACACCGTAAGATCCTGGCCATCCCCTTCCTTGGTTGGAGACCTGAGGAGCAGATCTTCCCCGTGGAGAGGTTCAATACTAAGCTGATTTACAGCTTACCTCTGGTAAGCGGACATCTTAATAGGTGGAGGATTTTTCACTGGGTGTCTTACATCTATGTACACTGAATACATCTACCTTGGCTCTAAGGACTGCGTTACATGTCCATGATCACTGTTTGCATTTGCCTTGGCTCCAGGGACTGTGTGTTTTTGTGACGCCAGTCACTTTTCTTGCCTTCATTTGGGACGTTTGTATCTCCATTTGGGATTTATATATTTTTTCAGTCACTTTTTCAAGAAAGCTCTGTTGTTTTTTATTCACAAATATTTATTTTGAATAACTCATTTATTAACATTTGTATATGTTCTGATTAGTTATATCACATGATTATTGTCTTTTGTTTTAGCGCAGTCTTTTTTTGATTTTTCTTGAGAATCGTGACTTGACAATTTTTGTAGATGGTTCCAGGTATGCAGACAGCACTGGACGGTGCCACACAAGATACGCAGTCACCACCGAAGATAGTTCTTCAGGCTTCAGCGTTGCCTTCCTCCATGTCTGCCCAGGAAGCAGAACTCCAGGCCCTAACCATGGCATGCAAGTTGGCAGAAGGAAAAAGAGCCAACATCTATATGGATTCTTTACAGCAGCAGGTTTACCTGTAAAGCACAGTTCAGCTATCAAGGACTTAATGGATGCCCTACTCCTCCCAGCACGAGTGGCAATACTTAAGGTGAGGGCGCATGGCAAATTGGTATCCCAAGGAGCAAGGGGCAATCACCTGGCAGATACCGCTGCAAATGGAACGTGAGAAGTGGTCAGCAGAGTGAATGCACCCATCCTGCATGACCCCATAGATGCCCTCAAGGAGCAACAGGAGGCAGCTGGCAGCTGACAAAGAAGAAAAAGTGTGGATCAAAAAAGGGGCCACAGAAGTTGAGGGAATCATGGAATTAAACAAGAGACCGTGTTTGCCACGATCAATGTTTCCTGCAGTGGTACAGTGGGCCCACGGTGCCTCTCATCTGTCAAAAACCTTGATGAACAATACTCGGATAGCCGATCGCCCGCTGTAAACAACGGTAAACAGTAACAACGGTAAACGGTACCGGGATGATGCTTGCATATGCAGGCATCATCCCGGTATAACCCCGGAAAGCAGAGTAAGCAGATCTGCGTACGGTCAGCGGGAAGGGGTTAAAGAGGCACTCTGCTGGAACAGTGGTACTGGAACATTAGGTGGTGCAAGGTTCCTGGTAGACTCACAGCAAGAGGTTGCAGCAGGTCGCAGGACTGTGGTTGCAGACACTTGAAGAATGGTGAAGAGGTACACCAGAGGCAGGAGCAGGGTCTCAAAGGTAGCCGAGTTCAGTAACAGGCGGGCAGCGAGGTACAAGGCAGCAGGCAGAACCAAGGTCATGAGGATAGCCGGATCTGGTAACAGGCGGCCAGTGCAATACAAGGCAGCAGGCAGAAGCAGAGTCCAATGGGAAGCCAGGATCAGAAGCTAGTAGTCAGAGCAAGAGCAGGATCCAGAAGCAGGGTCAAGGCAAGCTAGGTTCATCAACAGGTATCCAGCAGGATAATAGCAGGATTCAGATATCAGGGAACAGCTGAAGACCAGTCAGCAATGGCCTGGGGTCAGAGCACTTCTTTAAATAGGCCGTCTGGCACCAATTGGCGTTATGGGCGCGCTCCTGCGCATGCATGCAGTCCCCTGCGCACGCACATTGATACAAACAGGCATCTGCAGACGTCCGTATGGGCGCGAGTGCGCACCGAACGGGAACTAATAGTTCTCTTACAGGGTTAGTGAGTTATTCGCTGCTCTTCTCTACATACAGCCCAAAGGAGATGGCGAGGAGAATGGGCCAGGTGAGTAGGACCTTCAGTATGAGGGACAGTATTGACAATAGACAGTTTCAAGGGGGGACTGTAATGGATGTGATTAAGAGTATCATGAAATGTCCATTCCAATATATATATATATATATATATATATATATATATATATATATATATATATATATATGTTTTATATATCTGACATATCAGCTTCTATGCTTATAAGCCTTAAAACATATTCAGTAGATATCAAAGCTTACCCCACTCTTACTGTGGAGCTGAACTGCAAGAGTTAACAGAGAAGTTCGCACCTGCTTCTGAGAATACACTCAAAAAAAAATCACAAGATAACACCAATGCTTTAAAAGAAGCAAGGACATTGCAAGAACATGGCTACTTCCTCATATGGATGTCCCAGCTAAAAGACAAAACTTTTTCACATACTTTGTCATAATATATTTAAATATTTGTTGTTTTGTGGTTTGCATGCGCCAGCCTTATCTGACATATCTTAATCTTAACTAAATGGTATACAAGTCTTGCAAAGAAGAAATATTAAAACAAAGTAATTTTACTTTGAACAGTGTCTCAGTGTGAGGTTACTTGAGCATGCATGCTCTATATCTCTATATTCAATAATTTGATCAGGGGCAGATATAAAAATACCGGACCTCGGGGTTCTGGTCCAAAATAAGACATACTTTGGATTCCTTCCGGCCGGAGAAATTCAGAGGACTGTTTCCCCGAGTGACAAGGGATATTGTGTTCTTGGAAGTAAGGTGCGATTACCGCACATTTTTTTCGAACAGAACAATTTGGGCTCCCTTGAATTAATTGTAAAATATTAAGAAATATCATTTCATTGCCATGTTGATGTTTTGATAATGTGTGTGTGAAATATCAATCACCAGAAATTCCAGTTCTGTATGACATTGTATAACTATACTTGTTAATTAATAAAGTCAAATTATTTACTTATTAATTTTTTTGGGGGATATTTATACATTTGTAAGAAATCCCCATAAATTAACAAATTCAGGATAGGATTGTGGTATGTACTGATTATCTGAACTAAGTTCACAAATTTACCGTAAGGTTGGAGGCACTGAAAAACAAAACACTGAGATCTTAATTAAGATTCCATACCACACTCACAACATAAAGTTAGAAAGGGAGTGAATTTTCCCCAGTTCAGCCTTAATGTTGGGAAGGGAAATCAGCGGGTCGGCGACATAAAGGAGTGAGTACATCGCCGGCATACGCCGATAGTTTATGTTCCTTTGCACCACCGTAAACCCTTTAATGTTAGGGTTTAGCCGGATCATATTTAACAACGGTTACAGGGTAAGGGCAAATATGAGCGGAGACAGGGGGCAGCCCTGTCTTGTCCCATTCACCCTTAACCAAGCTTCCGGTGAACTATATACAGAGCTTATACATCTGAGCATATTTTGGCCAAGGCCTAATCGAGACAACACCACCTGAAGATATGTCCAATCCTCCCTGTCAAAGGCCTTCTCGGTGTCAGTAGACAGCAGAAGGCAGGATGAACCAGTCTGTTGTAAATTTGCGCGATGGATTAATTGTAGGGTGCAATTGGAATTATCCCTTGCCTCCCTCCCCGCTATGAAGCCTGTTTGGTCTGAGTGAATTACCATAGGCATGATGGGTTTTAACCGATTCACTAAGATCTTCGCCAAAATCTTAATATCGGTGTTTAACAATGAGATCAGTCTATAGCTACCCGGAGTAGTAGGGTCTTTTCATTCTTTTGGAAGGACTGTGATGTAGGCTAACAACACTAAGGTTTCCTGTTGTCTCATGGCAACCTGACCCCCAATACTGACCAATGCTGCATGATAAGCAAATTTGAGGGGTGGATCTCAGATAACTATTTGAGAGCAGACATCCACAGTGTATCTGTACAGCCATATCTAGGCTAACAACACTGAGATTTCATGCTATCTCACTAGAACTGAACCCCCACACACTTACAGTGGGGACGGAAAGTATCTAGACCCTCTTACATTTTTCACTCTGTTATATTGCAGCCATTTGCTAAAATCATATAAGTTCATTTTTTTCCTCATTAATGTACACACAGCACCCCATATTGACAGAAAAATACAGAATTGTTGACATTTTTGCAGATTTATAAAAAAAGAAAAACTGAAATATCACATGGTCCTAAGTATTCAGACCCTTTCTTGTGACACTCATATATTTAACTGAGGTGCTGTCCATTTCTTCTGATCATCCTTGAGATGGTTCTACATCTTCATTTGAGTCCAGCTGTGTTTGATTATACTGATTGGACTTGATTAGGAAAGCCACACACCTGTCTATATAAGACCTTACAGCTCACAGTGCATGTCAGAGCAAATAAGAATCACAAGGTCAAAGGAACCGCCTGAAGAGCTCAGAGACAGGATTGTGGCAAGGCACAGATCTGGCCAAGGTTACAAAAAAATTTCTGCTCCACTTAAGGTTCCTAACATAGTTACATAGTTAGTCCAGTTCAACCATAAAAAAAAAAAAATATATCGTACAATCCAATACTATACCCACAGTTGATCCAGAGGAAGGCAAAAAACCCCAGCAGAGCATGCTCCAATTTGCTACAGCAGGGGAAAAAATTCCTTCCTGATCCCCCAATAGGCAATCGGATTTTCCCTGGATCAACTTTACCTATAAATGTCAGTACCCAGTTATATTATGTACATTTAGGAAAGTATCCAGGCCTTTCTTAAAGCAATCTACTGAGCTGGCCAGAACCACCTCTGGAGGGAGTCTATTCCACATTTTCACAGCTCTTACTGTGAAGAAACCTTTCCGTATTTGGAGATGAAATCTCTTTTCCTCCAGTCGTAAAGAGTGCCCCCTTGTCCTCTGTGTTGACCGTAAAGTGAATAACTGAACACCAAGTTCACTATATGGACCCCTTATATATTGGAACATGTTGATCATATCGCCCCTTATTCTCCTCTTCTCAAGAGTAAATAAATTCAGTTCCTCTAATCTTTCCTCATAGCTGAGCTCCCCCATGCCTCTTATCAGTTTGGTTGCCCTTCTCTGTACTTTCTCCAGTTCCCCAATATCCTTTTTGAGAACTGGTGCCCAAAACTGAAATGCATATTCCAGATGAGGTCTTACTAATGATTTGAACAGGGGCAAAATGATATCTCTCTCTCTGGAGTTCATACCTCTCTTAATACAAGAAAGGACTTTGCTCGCTTTGGAAACCGCAGCTTGGCATTGCATGCTATTATTGAGCTTATGATCTACCAAAACCCCCAGATCTTCTCCACTACGGATTCCCCCAGTTGTACTCCCCCTAGTATGTATGATGCATGCATATTCTTAGCCCCCAAGTGCATAACTTTACATTTCTCAACATTAAACCTCATCTGCCACATAGATGCCCAATTAGACAACCCAGTGGCCTCCATAATCCTTAAATGGAACACCCCCACAGCATGATGCTGCCACCACCATGCTTCACTGTTGGGACTGTATTGGACAGGTGATGAGCAGTGCCTGGTTTTCTCCACACATACTGCTTAGAATTAAGGCCAAAAAGTTCTATCTTTGTCTCATCAGAACAGAGAAAGTTATTTCTCACCATCTTGGAGTCCTTCAGGTGTTTTTTTTTTTTTGTTTTTTTTTTAGCAAACTCCATGCGGGCTTTCATGTGTCTTGCACTGAGGAGAGGCTTCCGTCGGGCCACTCTGCCATAAAGCCCCAACTGGTGGAGGGCTGCAGTGATGGTTGACTTTCTACAACTTTCTCCCATCTCCCGACTGCATCTCTGGAGCTCAGCCACAGTGATCTTTGGGTTCTTCTTTACCTCTCTCACCAAGGCTCTTCTCCCCCGATATTTCAGTTTTGCCGGACGGTCAGCTCTAGGAAGGGTTCTGGTCATCCCAAACGTCTTCCATTTAAGGATTATGGAGGCCACTGTGCCCTTAGGAACCTTAAGTGCAGCAGAAATTTTTTTTGTAACCTTGGCCAAATCTGTGCCTTGCCACAATTCTGTCTCTGAGCTCTTAAGGCAGTTCCTTTTGACCTCATGATTCTCATTTGCTCTGACATGCACTGTGAGCTGTAAGGTCTTATATAGACAGGTGTGTGGCTTTCCTAATCAAGTCCAATCAGTATAATCAAACAGCTGGACTCAAATGAAGGTGTAGAACCATCTCAAGGATGATCAGAAGAAATGGACAGCACCTGAGTTAAATATATGAGTGTCACAGCAAAGGGTCTGAATACTTAGGACCATGTGATATTTCAGTTTTCCTTTTTTAATAAATCTGCAAAAATGTCAACAATTCTGTGTTTTTCTGTCAATATGGGGTGCTGTGTGTACATTAATGAGGAAAAAAAATGAACTGAAATGATTTTAGAAAATGGCTGCAATATAACAGAGTGAAAAATTTAAGGGGGTCTGAATACTTTGCGTCTCCACGGTATTTATATCTATTTACAGTATTGCCTGCACTTCATTATAATTCACAATTGTGGTCAGCATGTGAACCCGGGTGTGTGCTTTTCACGGCAACGTTGTCCTATGTTTTAACCTGTTTTGTGCAGTCCGCATTACTGTATCTGTCCAATTTTGATATTTTAGGTAAGACCGCTGTTTGCCTTATTCCCCTTGCTTCCCTTTGAACTCCTCAGTATCTTCCCCAATTTGTGTCTTCATAATCTTTCATGTTCAGGAGTTTACAGGATGGGCACTGCCTAAAACGGTGAGTCGGCATACCTATCAGTGCTGGCCAACGCATTAGTTCAGCATTCCTGATCCTACGGTACCCAACCAGGTGTTTTATTATTTGTTACTTATTATCAAGGTGATTTGCATCATCAGTTTGGGGGCTAGTGCCTCGTCAAGAGTTTTCTGCTGAGGTGTTTGTCCAGTGAGCGTGGCAGGAAGTTGGTAAAGTTGGGCGTAAGTCCCGAAAAGCTCCCGCAATCTTAGAGGGCAACACTGTCTGAGCTCCTGAGGTTGTTTGAATTTTATGGACATCACTGGAGGTCCGCTGGTGTTGAAGGGCTCTGGCTAAGAGTTTGCCACATTTCCAAACTTGTAAAATTTGTGTGGAATAGAAGTTTGGGAGTAAGGGCCCCAAACCCCAAATTCGCCAGAGAAGAAAATGCAAGCGGACTATCACGTTACATATAAAAGGACATAAACAAAAATAAACGATGAATATATATAAAAATAGCAATATTTATTGATACAACAGAAAAAAAACATAGAATATGTTAAAAACCGTGCACAGATGACATGGGATTTCGACTAGTTTCGCGGGGTTACCGCTTCTTCAGGAAATGCATCTGTAAATAAAATGCAATACAATAAGATATGCATATATTCATGTGGGAAATAAGTACAAAGCCATATATTAGGGGAAGGATGAAGAGGAGATTGTAATAATAATGTAGGGCAGCTTACCCATGCTTCGGTGCAAACAACGCCTAAAGCCTCCCAGCGAAACCTCCCGCGGCGACTGGGAAGGACATATATAAGGGAACTCAGCAGGAACCTAGCATCTGGATAAAGTAGTATGATATAACATACGATGCAAGTGCAAGTATAAGGGGGAGGTGCAGGTGAGGGAAGGGTGAGAAACAACTGTGAGGGTAGAGTGGGGGAGTGTGGAGTAGATGAAAGGAAGGGAGAACAGAAAAGGGGAAGGAAACAGGAAACAGAAAAAGGGAAAAGAAAAAGAGGGAAACACAGGAAGAGGTAAAGTGGAATGGGAAGAGATTGGGGGTGGGGGGGGGTGAAAAGACGAGAGAAAGGAAGGAATGAGAGAAGGAATGGGGGAAGAAAAGCAAATGATTGGACAAGATATGGGTCCTGGTGATAGAGGAAATGACATAAGCCAAGCCATAGGGAAACCATAGAATAGAAAATTACAGTGGTGGTAAGTCATACAAAAGCAAAGTGTGAGTGAAGTGTGAGTAAACGTGAGAGTGATGAAAATGTGACAAAAAGTGAACAGGGAAACCACAACGTGAACCCACAAAGGTGCAGCTAACAGCATGCAATGGCATCAGAGATAGGTAAATACCTGGACAAGATGGATAATAGTATAAGGGGCCCGGAGGTACAGTCCTGCTTGTTTGGGCACAAGTAGGTAATGGATCCACACAGGTCATAATAGTATGACACTAGCTGTACAAGGATTGTACATTTGAAAGTGCCAAAATAATATAGGGCAAAAACCAATATCTGTAGGGTTAATGATAATAAATTGTAAGTATTTTACCTAGCGGTAATACCTTCCAAACCACACTTAAAGTTAAAGTAAGTGCGGTCTGCGGACAGTGATGAAATGGATAAGGTGGATCAACTTACTGAAAAGGAGAGCTGTTAAGGGGTCCATCTGGGTCCCACGCTAGCCTGTGGGATCTGCGGGGTATGCCCGCTATATATAAGTCCTTCAACTCGTGATGTCACGGCGACGACGATGGCGGCGCCCAGCGACGTCACAGGGTCAAGGGTCTCGCAGAGTGCACGTGTGCCTGTGCACAACATCTTGAGGCCAGTGGACATGAAGTGCCCGCGCATGCAGTGCCCGCACCTCAGTACCACTCGGCAGAGCCTCAACGATGTGCACGCGTGCAGATAGATCTCGCGTGCGCGCCTGCGCAGAGGCTTGAAGGACCCAAGGAGGGGCCCATACTGAGGCGTGTACAAGCGGCCAATGGGACCCACCCAAGGGAAAAGGGGAGGCCCATTAGGGCCCCAGGGAGCCTACCAGTCGCCACATGGAGACAGAGCCGGGAGGCCATGGCAGATATGCAGCACCCAAGCAACCAGAGGATGAAGCCCTTCAAGACCTAATGAATATACCACAGATACAAATACAAAATAAGATACAAGTACAATATGAGAGACGCAATATAGATGTGAATATATCAAAGGACACAATCACAGGCAGTGAATAATCATCATGAGTAAATTTATATGTAAACAAAAGAGGATTGAATACCTCAATGGAAGGCCTATAAATAAAACAAAACAGAACAAGCATGGGTGAGGATTATACATAGGTCAGGAATTACATACAGGGCAATATAGATAAAACAAAAGCCAAATTATAGCAACGATCCCAAGTGACACAAAGGGGGTATAGGTAGACAAAGAGTCGGTCAACCGATAGGTCAGAGGAAAGATTTGAAGGAGTTAACTTCATTCAAGCCAGGTGAAGTAGTGGCATTAAGCCTTTCTATCCAGAGGGCTTCTCTTTGTAATAGCGTTTTGTCGCAGTCACCACCTCTGACATCAGAGGGTTCCACTTCCAGTGCATGGAAACCAACAGCTTTAGGGTTATATTTGTGGTACAGGCCTACAGCATAAGGTAAATGATCCCAGTGGTGCCGCACTGGGCCGATGAATGTGGGATAATAGTTTCACCATTAGGGAGCTTGAAGGAAGAACGTGAAAGTATCCATGGGCATAAGGGACATTGGCCAGGTAGTGTTGGTCCTCGAATATAAAAAAGTTACGTGTAATGATAAACATTAATAATTGTAAGATGAACTCATTAAGAGGCCAAGATGTATATTCTTTTTCCATGATCTGGCCATCGCGACTCCCTTCTCGTGGGGGATGCTCGAGTACAAGGACTCAACATCGATAGCCACGAGGAGGGAGTCGCGAGGGACCTGGATCTCCGCAATGTGCCTAAGGAGGTCAGAGGTATCACGGATATATGATATGATTCTATCATATATCCGTGATACCTCTGACCTCCTTAGGCACATTGAGGGGATCCAGGTCCCTCGCGACTCCCTCCTCGCGGCTATCGATGTTGAGTCCTTGTACTCGAGCATCCCCCACGAGAAGGGAGTCGCGATGGCCAGATCATTTCTCATGGAACAAGGACATACGTCTTGGCCTCTTAATGGAGTTCATCTTATGTTTATTAATGTTTATCCTTATGCATAACTTTTTTATATTCGAGGACCAACACTACCTACAAACACAAGGCGTGGCAATGGGCACATTATGTGCCCCATCTTACGCAAACTTGTTTCTTGGAGCCTGGGAGAGAGATTTTTTCTGATGACCAATTTTCACCTTTTCTAGAATTGATACTCTGCTGGTTCAGATTTATCGATGATTTTTCGTGGTTTGGACAGGCTCACTACCCTCATTGAACCAATTAACTGATGCCATCAACATCACTACTATGAATTTACATTTCACGGTCAGTTCAGACAATACACAGATCCCATTTCTTGATCTGTTGATTGTCAAGAACCCTGATGGGACTCTTGGGACCAATTCATATCGCAAACCTACAGTTGGCAACACTGTGTTGCACGCCACCAGTGCCCATCCTAAACCTCTTGTGCGCAGTAATCCATACGTGCAGTATTTGCGCCTGCGCCGTAACTGCGCACTTGACGAGGATTTTTATATACAATCAGCAGCCCTACATGAACGGCTCCTCTCAAGGGGTTACCCTAATGCAGCGTACACACGAGCGGACTTTTCGACCGGACTGGTCCGACGGACCGAGTCCAGCAGACAATCCGATCGTGTGTGGGCTTCATCAGACTTTCAGCAGACTTTTCCAGTCGAAAATCTGACGGACTTTAGATTTGGAACATGCTTCAAATCTTTACGTCGTAACTCTGCCGGACCCAGAAATCCGCTCGTCTGTATGCTAGTCCAACAGACAAAAAAATGACGCATGCTCAGAAGCAAATACGAAAGGGAAGTGCTTGGTCTGGTAAAACTAGTGTTCGTATTGTAGGTAGCAAATTCTGTGATTGTTGAATGCAGCGCATTAATTGTCTTCTTTATAATGCTAGAAGAACAAGGTTGTTTTGCTGTTCCTATTCACACAGAGTTCTCACAAACTGATTTCTGGATTTTTTACTCTTGATCTCATGAATGATATTGTATTTGTTAAAAGCCATATCTTCATACTAATGTTCACACAATTGTTTTTTGGAGTCATCTTTTATTATTTTTTAATTCATCAAGATCTTTTTTAGGATTGTTTCAAAATTATTTTCTCGTTATCTCCATATATCTTTTTTTTTTGTTTGTAAAGTTACGACAAAGAACCATTTCTTTTTATTGGTTTCTATTTTTATTTTTTGTTGTAAATTTACCACAAAGAACTTTTTTTTTTTTTTTTTTTGTAAAGTTACCACAAAGAACCATTTCTTTTGTACATTTTTAATTTTTGTTTTGGTATAAAGTTACCACAAAGAACCTTTTTTTGGTATTTTTTGGTATTTAAAATACAAGAACATTATATATATACTGTTTTAGTTTTTGTAACCTCAAGGAGGTTGTTGTCCCTTGTTAATTTGACATTGTCTATAAAAAAAATGTTAATAAAAACACATAAAGTATTTTCATAAAATAAAATATCCATTTATTTATGGTAAACAAAATAAAGATGAAGTCAACGCTGAAGAAACTTTTTGAATTTGTGAAGACTTTTGGCCCCAGGGCACACATCGAGTCTGTGGAAAAGAAAATTGGGATCTTGAGGAGTCCATATAATAGGGAGCACAATCTGGTCCAGGAATCCCAGACATCAAGAGCAGCAGCAGATGACCTATATGTCCCCAGGCTGTGGTACTACACCAGCTTGCGTCTTCTGTCAGACCAGACTGAAGCCAGGTCATCACTTTCTTCTCTTCGTTCCAGCCTTCCCTCCACGCTGGCCTGCACCCTTCCCTGCAGTCTTCCTTGTAGGCTGCTCTGGTGGTTGGCTTGTGGCAGGAGGAGGAGGGGCTTGCCCGTTTATTTGCGTGTTGACAGTTAACTCTCCCTTCAGCCCCTTGTGAAGGACATTAGAAAAAAGTTTTTCACACAGGAGGTGTTGTCCCTTCTCCATTTCCAGCATCCTGCTGGCTATATAGGAGCAATAGGCCTCTTTAGCTTTGGGGGGGCTCTTGAGGAAATTAGTTGCTTCTCTCATGAGGCGCAGTGATCCCTCCTCTGTCACCATCACCTTTCTGGGCCTTTTTGTATGAAGACAAAGGGGAGGAACCTGTGATTGTGTGAGGCTCCTACTGGGCCCGGCCACCTCCTGGCTGACACTAACCCCTGCCTCCTCCTGGATGACAATGGGCCCGGCCTCCTCGATGACACTGCGCCCGGCCTCCTCCTCGATGACACTGAGACCGGCCTCCTCCTGGATGACACTTTCCACACCTTCCTCCTGGCTGATCTCATCCTGTGTATAAAAAGGGGACACAGTTTGAGTTTTTGTTTCATCACTGAGACACAATTTTCAGCTCATGACTTGCAAATTCAATGTTACATATAAAAGAGTATCAATCTGACATCAGCATTTTTTAAAGCTGGTGACAAACATTTTTGGCCACTACTATCAATTGAAATGTGTACATCATTTTTTGGATAAAATCCTTAATAGTTAATCAATTATAACATCTAGTTAACATCATTAATATTAGGACAAAATATGTCTAAAAATAATTTACATGACTCCAGATGGTCACAACCGGTTCTTCCAGGATGGAAGATCCAGCTTGTTCCTCATCAGCCTCTGCTGGGGTGGAGGGAAGGGTGCATGGAAGGGTGGAGGGAAGGATTGAAAATGATGCCCTGGGTTCAGTCTGGTCATCAAGAAAACGTAGTTTATCGTAGTACCACAGCCTGGGTACATATACATCTGCTGATGCTCCTGATCTCAGGGAATTCTGGATCTTGTTATGCTCCCCCCTATACATATTTCGCAAGATCCCGATTTTATTTTCAACAAACTTAAAGGTTGCTTCTGGGTTGAAAGTCTGCACAAATGCGAGAAGTTTTTCCGGCGTTGCCTTCCTTGTTGCTTTAATATAATATGCAGGGTGTTTGACCTCCCATAAATTCCTCATCTCCCTGTATTTCTCAAAAAATGGTATCCGAAATTCTGGGTCCTTAAATTTGGCATTCATGTTTTCTGTAAAACATAATGAACAAGACAAAAACACTAATGTTTTGGCCAAAACTCTCATCATCTTATCCCAACCTAGGCCTCATCAATCTTTAAGCAGTATAGGCTGCTACAAAGTTACAAAAAAAATTACCTTAGTTTTGGACGCTCACAACTTCAGTTCCTCTATCCTCCACCCACAGAAAGTACGTACGACACATGCGTAGTAGCTTTATATACACTGCGCATGCGTGAAACTCTGCCTGCGTCGCCCGCCCCTGACGTTCTTTTTTTTAACGAATATTCTCCGCCCCCTTGTCTCTACGCACAGAACGTACATACGGCGCATGCCTAGTAGCTTTATATACACTGCGCATGCGTGAAACTCCGCCTGCGTCCCCCGCCCCTGACATTCTTTTAATGAATATTCTCCGCCCCTTCTCTCTACGGTGCGCAGTAGCAGCAACAATGGCGGAGACACAGCAGGAGTGTACTACCTCAGGTAGCGAGGAAAGCCTGGAGCCTGGAACGTCCCGATCCGGGAAGCAGAGATTTATGGCCTTTGAAGAGTTGGTGGCAATTTTGAGAAAAAAAAGATTATGATGGGAAGCATGGACCGTACGCCCGGCCTAATTTCCGAAAGGCAAAAATAATGGCTAAAGTGGTGAAGACCTTGCATCTTCGTTTTGGGGTACGGCGCTCTAAAGATCAGCTGAGGAAACGATGGTCCGACCTCAAACTCCGGGAGCCGGATCAGTACAGACGAATCCAGAAAGTGCTTAAAAAAGTAAGTACTTGTGTGTTCATATTCTGTTTATTACCTTGCATACTGCTCCATGTGCTTTTCTTTAACGTACTAGTTTAGAACGTTAAACGATCGTAGTAAACATCATTCGTAGTAAGCATTATATGTATGTATGTGTATATATATATATATATATATATATATATATGTGTATGTATGTGTGTATGTGTATATATATATATATATATATATATATATATATATATATATATATATATATATATATATATATATATATATATAAATACTTGTTGGGGTGTCTCTATCTGTGAAACGTGGCCAAAAAAGGTAAAGTATTCCAGCTTGTTTCAAAGGGAATTTTAATTAAGCCTTCAACTAGGAACTCTGCCCAGACAATTTGTACACCACTTCACTACAATGTTTCATATTACTATTCCTGGACTCAAATAAGTAAATAAGCTAAGTATAGCTTTTGTTTCATTTACATAGGGGAGAAAAGACTCAGACAAGCTGAACCCAGTGACCCCCGACCGGAACACCCGGATTGGGAAATCAGCCCAAGCCCCAGAGAGGATGTTGAGGAAGGAGAGGTGGGCGACATGGGCACCCCACCAGGTGAGTGTCTGACAAACTAGCCTATGGTAATCTATGTATGGTTGCATATTTCGAGATACATTTTTTATCATCTATTTTAGGTGATCTGGTTGTGGAAGGGGAAGAAGCAAGCACCAGCGCCACCCCCAAGGATGTGGAAGGAGAGGTGGAGGAAGTAGGCGAAATGGGCATCCCACCAGGTGAGTGTCTGACACCCCAGCTTATGGTAAGGTAATCTATGTATGCCTGCATATTTCTAAATACATCTTTTGAGGCCTGTTTGTTTAAAAAAAATATATATCTAGATATATCTAGATATAGATATATCTATATCTAGATATAGATAATGGCGTTTGTCAAAATAAAAAAAAAATCTTAAATTAAAAAAAAATATATATATATATTGTTTGTGTAGCACTGACAACCTTTGTTTCTAGCTCTATGTGTATTATACAGTACATAGGTTGTGTTAGTGCCATCTTGTGGACAATTGAGAAAGTACACTACGTTTACGTTTCATGATCAAGTGAAATGACATGGAAGTGATTCATTGTTTACTTCAGAACTTTAGCTCTGACCCACCCACAATGCTCCTGGACAAGGTGAGAACTGAACTGCATTGTGGGAGGATATTAAAGGGTAAGGAGCGGCCATTTTAGGTCTCTTATTCCTGGGACGCGTGGCCTGCCAGCAGAACCCTGTGGGTGTGTGTGTGTCCTACAGGGTTGCGGCCTACTTTGCGAAGGAGCGGAGCAGCTGCAAGGATCTTGCCATCACATCACAGCGTGCTGGAGCAGCCGAAGTGATCGTTCTGGAGACCCGTGGGATGATAACTGAGGACTCCTGGTCACTTGTGAACGGAGCAGTGTGACGGCGTGGAGGTGTCTCGATACGGACTGAGAACTGCTGAAACGGAGACATCCATCTGCCCGGATCCCGTGTAGTGAGAGAGTTAACACCCAGAAGTTTATTTAACTACTACATATACAGTTAGAACTGCTACAGAGTGTTGCTGGGACTGATAGTCCCACGGAACAAGTTAAGTTGGAGAACTTTACATCTGAATAGACTCCGGTATTGAAGAACGGATGATAATTGTATGTAATGTGATGACTGCACTTAAGACAATATATAGGTATGCAGCCCCCCTAAAGAAGCTCCCCTAGAGGTACTTCAGAGGTGTACAGATAGATAGAATGGGGTAATAGCTCCCTATACTTGGTTGTAATGGGCGTGAGTAAGTGTAAAAGGAAATAAATTAATAGTAATACAAAGCCAGTGTGCTGGCTCCACAGCAGGGGTGCCCCACCTAATTGCAGGTTATATGTATAACCAGGTGTGCTATTACATATAATCTCCTCACAAGATATGTAGTTATTATACTTGTGGTAGTGATATTATGTGTGAATAAACCAAAATTATACACTCATCAAGTATAGAAATATACCATAAGCAATATCCCTATAGAAACCAAAAAATAACACACATATGTATACACTCATCAGTGTACAGTGCAATGAACAGTGATAAATTAAAATAAACCTCCATAACTATAGCTTAAACAATATTAGCATCATAGATAGTGAATATAGCAGTATGCCCATAGATCACCATGTAGTGACCAATTAGGTAAATGATATACAGCTACCAGGTTATAAAGTCTATGAGCATAATAGGTAAACAGAGTTTTAGAAAATTATTATTTTAAAATGTTTATATAACAGTCCATAGTTAATGCATAAAAATGTCTTCAAAACGGTGAAAAAAAATTTTCAAAAACGTGACTTGAGTGCTCTCAATATCCTTGGTGACTTAGTGCTCCCCCTCAAGGGTCCCCACTCACCAGATCCATTCACCCCAAAGGGGAATGTGTATATAGATATGGCCTCTATGATCTCCTTATCGGCGTAGTCGATGGAGTTACAAGGGTGATCCTCAGCGTACATGAGAAAATGGAACTCTCTTGTCTGGGTCCTGTTGCGCAGCCATGGCGAATCCCAATTAAAGGCTACGTTCACCGATGCTCCAGCAGTGCAACATTTGAAAAAAAATGTTGCATCGTTCCATTTTCTCATGAGGATGAGGATCACCCTTGTAACTCCATCGACTACGCCGATAAGGAGATCATAGAGGCCATATCTATACTTGATGAGTGTATAATTTTGGTTTATTCACACATAATATCACTACCACAAGCATAATAACTACATATCTTGTGAGGAGATTATATATGTAATAGCACACCTGGTTATACATATAACCTGCAATTAGGTGGGGCACCCCCGCTGTGGAGCCAGCACATTGGCTTTGTATTACTATTAATTTATTTCCTTTTACACTTACTCACGCCCATTACAACCAAGTATAGGGAGCGCCATTACCCTATTCTATCTATCTGTACACAAGAACGGATGATAGATGTCTGGTTTCTTCATATAAGAACACTTAGTCAATCTGTTGGATTACAATTGTTTTAATGTGTCATATTACACTGTGCAACACCCAGGAGGAACCCTTTGCGGATTACAATTATAGTAAGCTAGTGAAGACTGAAGACGTCAGTACTACCTTTTTATTGCAGGGCCCTGCATTTAGTTACAAAGGATAGTGACTTTAAGGTCTAGAGCAGGGGGAGCTCCCGGGTACAATTATATATAATTAGATATATTTGTGTCTGTTACTGATTGTCATAATCATTTCTTATACTGTTACACTACGTTGGTGTGATAGTATAGTCATTGTATTAATTCTTTATATAAATATATTATTTACCCAAAGAAAGGAGTTATTTTTGGTTATTACTGAAGTTTGTGTGCAGTGTTGTAATTTCTCCTGCAGGTGGAGCTACCAGCACCCAGGTAGAGGTAACTATAACTGTAAGTGTATATTGTGGGTTAAAGTTGATATTCATATAATTACAACACTGCACTACATTTGTGTCAAGGGGATTGAACAATTTAAGAAGGGTGAAGAGCATAGAGGACAGGCCCGCTTAAACCAGCAGCTCCACCAAGAGTTATTGCTACATTTAAAAATTAAATATATATATTTTAAAATCTAAAATTTTACCAAATGCACATGTGAATGTGCACAGATTAATAAAAATTCTGTTATTAATCAACAAGATGTGTGGCTTCTTCTTTCAATGCTCAATACCAGTTTTGGAAGTTATTTGTTGTTTACAGTGACAATGGTGCTTATTTACTAAAGGAAAATACACTTGGCACTACAAGTGCTCTAGGATAACCTAGGAGAAAGCCAAAAAGAAAGGCAAGCAAGAAATATAATTCGAGATTTTATCTGATCTGGATTTTTTAATAAAAAAAATATAGATTGTGTGGCATTGCAATGGCCCCCCTACCCGTAAAAAATTCAACATATTGATCCCTAACTTGACGGGCACTTTGGGGGGCCAAGCCAGAATGGCCAGTATCCAGGCCCATCAGAGGATTCTCTATAAGTCCAGCCTCAGGCCCGAGTGATACCATATAATTGGTTGAATGTTTGTGTAAATAATTGTGCAGGATGCAGCACGCTAGGACAATGTGATTTAGTTTGTATTCCGCCATGTGGATAGCTGTCTGAAACAGGCGGAACAGGCTGGCCATAATCCCAAAAGCATTCTCCACAACTCTTCTCGCTCTGGCCAGCCGGAAGTTAAAATCCCTCTTCTCCGGGGTGAGGGTCCTTTGGGGGAATGGCCTCATGAGGTGCTCGCTCAGACTGAAGTCTTCATCTGCTATGAAGACAAAGAGGAGTCCTTCCACGTTATCGGCATCAGGTGGCAATCCCAGGCCACCACTCTGGAGACGCTGGCAGAACTCCATCTGGGCGAAGACTCCTCCATCTGACAATTCTTCCCCACATCCACATACAGAAATTCATATTGTGCCGACACCACCGCCATTAAGACAATACTATGGAACCCCTTATAATTAAAATAGTATGACCCCGAATGGGGTGGTGGCACGATGTGGACATGTTTCCCATCTATAGCCCCTCCACAGTTGGGAAAGTCCCAACGGGTGGCAAAATGGGATGCCACAGTCTGCCATTCCTGTGGCGTTGAAGGAAACTGGGAAGTCAAACAAGAAAAAAAAAAATCAGTAATTTTGAACATAACATTGCAAGCACATTACACAAAAAACATTATTGCCCAGCATCAGTATAACATTAATTGTAATATTATTTAAAGACTAAAATATAAAGGCCCACTTATCAGATTCCTCACCCCCTCTGATGGCACATTGATAAATTTTAAGGGGGGGTGGGAATTATAAATCAAGTTAAGGACACACAGGGGTTGATTTACTAAAGGCAAAAAGACTGTGCACTTCGAAAAGTGCAGTTGTTGCACTCTACAAGTGCAGTTGCTCCAGAGCTTAGTAAATGAGGTAAGGCTTCATGTTGCAAAGAGTACCCAATCACATGCAAGGGAAATTCAAAAAACATCATTTTTGCTTGCACATGATTGGATGATGGAAATCAGCAGAGCTTCTGCTCATTTACTAAGCCCTGGAGCAAATGCACCTGCAGAGTGCAACTGCATTTTGCAAAGTGCAACATCTATTTGCCTTTAGTAAATCAACCCCACAGAACATTTTAATACATTTAGGGGGGGTTTCTAAATCATGTTAAGGACACACAGACCATTTGGATAAATTTTAGAGGGGGGATTCTAAATCAAGTTAAGGACACAAAGACCATTTGGATACATTTTAGGGGGTGGGAGGGGATTCTAAATCAAGTTAAGGACACACAGACCATTTGGATACATTTTAGGGGGGGGGAATTCTAAATCAAGTTAAGGACACACAGACCATTTTGACACATTTTAGGGTAAAGCACTACAATGGAGCTGACAAAATACATTAAGTGAGTAGTCTAGGTGGATATGGGCCCAGCATTGCATGCTGGGGAGCTTAGTGAAGGCAAGTATGCATGCAGGACAAAAAAAGAACACAAAAAAATGACAGCATGCATGAGGACAAAGGGCACATTCACGCTATATTGCAATCATGGAAATTAGTGTTTGAGTAAAGAAATACATTACTTTAGCAAACATTAAATAGAATAAAATGTGATGTTAAAGTATAAATCTTACCTTAATATAGTCCTTCTGCAAGACCTGGATGATGGCAGAACAGGTCTCAGGGATAATGATCCCCAGAGCATGGGGGGAGATGCCTGTTGAGAACTTAAGGTCCTGCAGGCTTCTCCCTGTCGCCAAGTAACGCAACGTGGCGACTAGCCTCTGCTCCGCAGTGATGGCTTGCCTCATGCAGGTATCCTGCCTGCTGATATAAGGGGTCAGCAAAGCCAACAAATGGTCAAAAACGGGGTCCGTCATCCGGAGAAAGTTCCTGAAATCCTCAGGATTATTCTCACGGATCTCACGGAGCAATGGCATGTGACAGAATTGGTCACGCTGGAGCAACCAATTCTTCGTCCGTGAACTCCTCCTTGCCCTGTTCATGGACTGGGCTTGGGCTGAAGAATGAACTACAGCACCAAGCACATACAAAGCACGAACTCTACGACGAGTACGTAAACGCAACATGGCTTCAAAACGGTTGGCTGGTCAGAACGCACTAAAGAACAACAAGGCCTGTGAAGAGCGAGCTGAAAATCAGCAACGAGCGGACAATAAGACACTGAATAAATCAATGCGAACTGACCACACGCACTGAAAAGCAGATACAAACCTCACAAGCACAAACTGAACAACAGTTAAACTATCTGAAAAATACGAGTCTCACAAGCGCGAATCGTCTCTCACCAAACTTCTACTAACACGAGATAAACACGAGATTAGCAGAAGGAGCCCAAAGGTTGTCGCACGAGCTATTGAACTTCCGTTTTATAGTCTCGTCGGACCTGGTGTATGTCACCGCGTACTAGGCTGTCGGACTATAGTGTGATCGTATGTAGGCAAGTCCGTTCATTAGAAAGTCCGTCGGAAGTCCGCCAAAAATCCATTGAAAGTCTGTTGGACAGGCCGTCGGACTTTTGTTGCTGAAAAGTCCGCTCATGTGTATGCTGCATTAGACTAACCTCCAGAAAAGCCTTCAACAAGGCATGTGACCGTACAAGAATCTCCTTGCTTTATCCGCCTCCACACAAATCCAATACTAACACTGTTAAAATCATTAACCCAGCATTCAGCACACCATGAGCAATTTTGGAAAATCATTTCAAAACATTGGCATCTTCTCACTGATCATCCTATTCTCAAACATCATGTACGTGAGACACCTGAATTGGTCTTTCAAAGAGCCAAATCCCTTAGAGACCGTTTAACCAGTAGCCACTATAAATTTGACATCAGTGGTCCTTCTCAACCCTTTGGTACCTCTCCGTGTGGCCAATGTCCCATATGCTCATGGATACTTTCATGTTCTTCCTTCGAGCTCCCTAATGGTGAAACTTTTATCCCACATACATCGGCCCAGTGCGGCACCACTGGGATCATTTACCTTATGCTTTGCACATGCAAAGCATTTTATGTAGGCAAGACAATTAGGGAGTGCAGACAGAGAGTTGGTGACCATGTATATTATTCCACCAATGGCAAACTCACCACTGTTGGACGCCATATAGGCCTGTACCGCAAATATAACCCTAAAGCTGTTGGTTTCCTTGCACTGGAAGTGGTACCCCCTGATGTCAGAGGTGGTGACCGCGACAAAACGCTATTACAAAGAGAAGCCCTCTGGATAGAAAGGCTTAACGCCACTACTCCACCTGGCTTGAGTGAAGTTAACTCCTTCAAATCTTTCCTCTGACCTATCGGTTGACCGACTCTTTGTCTACCTATACCCCCTTTGTGTCACTTGGGATCATTGCTATAATTTGGCTTTTGTTTATTCTATATTGCCCTGTATGTAATTCCTGACCTATGTATAATCTTCACCCATGCTTGTTCTGTTTTGTTTTATTTATAGGCCTTCCATTGAGATATTCAATCCTCTTTTGTTTACGTATAAATTTATTCATGATGATTATTCACTGCCTGTGATTGTGTCCTTTGATATATTCACATCTATATTGCGTCTCTCATATTATACTTGTATCTTATTTTGTATTTGTATCTGTGGTATATTCATTATGTCTTGAAGGGCTTCATCCTCTGGTTGCTTGGGTGCTGCATATCTGCAGTGGCCTCCCGGCTCTTTCTCTATGCGGCGACTGGTAGGCTCCCTGAGGCCCTAATGGGCCTCCCCTTTTCCCTTGGGTGGGTCCCATTGCCGCTTGCACACGCCTCAGTATGGGCCCCTCCTTGGGACCTTTGAGCCTCTGCACAGATGCACGCGAGATCTATCTGAACGCGCGCACATTGTTGAGGCTCTGCCGAGTGGTACTGAGGTGCGGGCGCTGCAAGCGCGGGCACTTCATGTCCACTGACTTCGAGACGTGCGCAGACGGGACCCTTGACCCTGTGACGGCGCTTGACTCAGCCATCACGGGTTTAAGGACTTATATATAGCGGGCAGATCCCACAGGCTAGCACGGGACCCGAATGGACCCCTGAACAGCTCTCCTTTTCAGTAAGTTGATCTACCTTATCCATTTCATCACTGTCCTCAGACCGCACTTACTTTAACTTTAAGTGTGGTTTGGAAAGTATTACCACTAGGTAAAATACTTACAATTTATTATCATTAACCCTACAGATATTGGTTTTTGCCCTATATTATTTTGGCACTTTCAAATGTACAATCCTTGTACAGCTAGTGTCATGCTATTATGATCTGTGTGGATCCATTACTTACCCGTGCCTAACCAAGCAGGACTGTACCTCCAGGCCCCTTACACTATTATCCATCTTGTCCAGGTATTTACCTATCTCTGATGCCGTTGCATGCTGTTAGCTGCACCTTTGTGGGTTCACGTTGTGGTTTCCCTGTTCACTTTTATTTGTCACATTTTCATCACTCTCACGTTTACACACCCTTCACTCACACTTTGCTTTTTTATACCTTATCACCACTGTAATTTTCTACTCTATGGTTTCCCTATGGCTTGGCTTATGTCATTCCCCCTATCACCAGGACCCATATCTTGTCCACTCATTTTCTTTTCTTCCCCCATTCCTTCTCTCATTCTTTCCTTTCTCTCTCCTTTTCAACTCCCCCCCCCCCTCTTTCCTCCCCCCCTATCTCTTCCCATTCCACTTTACCTCTTCCTGGGTTTCCCTCTTTTTCTTTCCCTTTTTTCTGTTTCCTGTTTCCTTCCCCTTTTCCTTGTCAAAAGAAGTTTATTGAGTATACAATGTTATAAAGATACATAAAGTAAGTTTACAAGGATCTATAAAGTAAGCTCATTGTTTTACAGTAGGGTTTATATAGGTAAATATCATGAAATTTCAAATATTAAACATTGGGTTCACCCTTCCCCTTTTCTGTTCTCCCTTCCTTTCATCTACTCCACACTCCCCCACTCACCCCTCAGGGTTGTTTCTCACCCTTCCCTCACCTGCACCTCCCCCTTATACCATGGACTTGCATCGTATCTTATATCATACTACTTTATCTAGACGCTAGGTTCCTGCTGAGTTCCCTTATATATGTCCTTCCCAGTCGCCGCGGGAGGCTTCGCTGGGAGGCTTTAGGCGTTGTTTGCACCGAAGCATGGGTAAGCTGCCCTACATTATTATTACAACCTCCTCTTCATCCTTCCCCTAATATATGGCTTTGTACTTATTTCCCACATGAATATATGCATATTTTATTGTATTGCATTTTATTCACAGATGCATTTCCTGAAGAAGCGGTAACCCCGCGAAACTAGTCGAAATCCCATGTCATCTGTGCACAGTTTTTAACATATTCTATGGTTTTTTTCTGTTGTATCAATAAATATTGCTATTTTTATATATATTCATTGTTTATTTTTGTTTATGTCCTTTTATATGTACCGTGATAGTCCGCTTGCATTTTCTTCTCTGGCGAGTTTGGGGTTTGGGGCCCTTACTCCCAAACTTCTATTCCAAATTTAACTCTGATGATGGTACGTTTTATTATTACTGATATACCTTACATCGTCCAAGGTAGATAATTCCTCCCTTAGGGACAAAAGGTCCGCAAGTAGGGTCGGGTCATTTGGCATTTATGTTTAAGCTTCTCTGCCCACAGTTTAACTAACAGGGACTGTAGTTCCCTGTTGCGTGCCTTTTTTTAGCCTAAAGCCCTGGGCAATAAACTCCCCATGGATTACGGCCTTGTGTCCCTCCCATACGGATGCCATCCCCGTCTCTCCCGCCAAGTTTTTCTTGAAATAAAAGGAAATTGTATCTGAGATCTGATACAGAGCCACAGCATCATCTAGTAGGTTTTCATTTAATCACCAAGTCCATTGTTGCGCTTCTGGGGATATAGGGGCGAGGGAGATGAAGATAGCTGTGTGATCAGAAATGGTAAATGATCCGATGGACGCACCGGAGAGTGACTCAAGAAAGTATTGATCCACCAACAGGAGGTCTATTCGCGTGTACACATTATGAATGGCGGAATAGTACTTAAAATCCTTCATGGTGGGGTGGAGCACTCTCCAGCAGTCAACCAGATGGTGTGCATGCAGGTATTTCTGAAAATGTTTGGGAAACCCAAAGGAGTTTGTGGAGTGGCCTGAAGAGGTATCTATCTGCGGGTCAGGGCTGATGTTGAAATTTCCCCCAATGACCAGTTGTCCCTTCCTGAACGTGGAGAGAGTCCAAGACCCTATCTAAGAACGCCAACTGCCGTGTGTTCGGTGCATATACAGCCACGAGGGTGAGTTTACGTCCAAAGAGGGTGCCTTTCAGGAAGACAAATCTACCCTCCAGGTCTGTCTAATGGTCAAAGGGGCTGAAAGGGCAATGTTTATGAATCACAATTGTCACTCCGCCAGATTTTGGTCGGGCTGAATTGCTGAGATACCACTGGCTATATCGGTGTTTAGGAAGCCGGGGGACACAGTCAGTTTGAAAACGTTTCCTTCCATGCTTCTTTCCTGCAAGAGTAAAATGAGTGCCCCCTCTATTTGTTTCAAGCCACAACTTACTGCGTTTAGACTTAGAGCTTAAGCCACGGACATTATACAATACAATCTTCAGGGAAGCCATACCAGTGCAATAGGCAGCGTACCACCAGGGATCAAAGGATTACAGACCGACCCAGAAGACATTGAGTTCCGAGGAGACAAAGTGCATAAGTAAGAACCAACAAAATAAAAAAAAAAAACATATTGAATACATAAAACAAGTAAAGAACAAACTGCCTAGAGGGCAAGTGAAGAACACATGTATCGGTGATGGAGGAGGCACTCCCTGGCCAGATGGCCCAAAAAGGAGAGATGTCCCCATCCAGGGAACATAACTCACAGGAATTCACCTATTGGGGGTGAGTGGAGAAGCAACAGGCGAGAACCCAACAAGGGGTCCCGGTCCAGCTATGGAGAGAACTCAATGAGCAAGGAGCACAAACAAGGGTTGGATGTGCAAGTTAAAGATCTGCAGGAGCAATACTACAAAAAAAAAAAAAAAAAAAAGACATTAAAGTCAGCAGGGTCCGGGACAGTCCATCAGGGTGCAGCCATGGAGGTGCAGAACCACGGCGGAGCTTGTTGCGGCACTTGCAACGTGCCATCTGCCATGACGCCGGATGAGCCGGTGTCAGAGTCTCTGAGGGTGTGCGCCAATGTCTACCATAGGCAGATCGAGGTGAGAGAGGAACTGGGGCAGATCCGACTTGTTTCGCATGGTGACCTGATGGCCATTTTTAGTGACAGGTAGGCTGAAGGGGAATCCCTAACAGTAAATCAAATGGGCCTCTTGCAGGACTTCCAGCACAGGTTTAAGGGCTCTGCGCTGCATCAGCGTACATCAGGAGAAATCCGGAAACAGGGACACATGGAGGACCCCCCTGACATTATACGTTCCTTCAGGAAGTATTTGTGCAGCTTACATATGAGGTCACGGGGTTTATCTGGATCATCCGAGGGAGGTCTTAGAGCCCTATGGGCTCAACTGATTTCGATATGAGCGGAGGCCTCCCTGCCCAGGATCTGTTTGAAAACTACCTGTAAAGTGGGGACAATGTGCCTGGGTGTGGTAGCTTCTGGTAGGCCTGTGATGCGGATATTAACCCTGCTGCTGCAGTTTTCCACATTATCTAGTTGATCAAGCAAGGAGTCAATTCTTTGATCCTGTGTTTGGCCATGTGTCTGCAAGGCTTGCAGGGTATGGGTGATGTCTTCCACTGAAGCTTCCAGTGTCTCCACTCTCCCCCAATGTGGACTTTGTCTGCCTGTAAGGCCTCAATGTCTTGTCTGAGGGCCTTCTCTATCCGGAGGACAAAGCCCTCCAGATCTGCCCTGGTGGGGAGGGCAAGAATATGAGACTGCAGATCCCTGTTCCCTATGGCCTCTGTTATGTTCATATTCCCCGCAGAGGGGCAGGGAGTCCCGAGTAGTAGACGGATGTGGCGGGGGCTGACCTCCTCAATGTGTGTGGTGGGGGGTGGTCCCGCGTGTGACCAGGCCACCACCCTCCTGGGTTTCTCTGGGTTCCATGCTGCTGGTGAAACTGCCTAGGGAGCCTGGTGGAGCGGGGATAGGAGGTGAGGTGGACGACAGCCACGGTGAGGGGATGGGAGACACTGCGTGTGCGGCTGGAAAACACTCACCGGGCGCCATCTTAGATTGCGAGTCCCGCAGCCTGTTGCCGCCGCCAAAAAAGGCTTCCAGGGAGCTGGAATGGAGCCTTGGGGCCCGCTGAGGCTGTGGGGACGGTCCCCTCTTTGATGGCATCCCTGCTGGTGCGTTTGGCTGGAGCTCAGCTCACACGCGTCCACTCGCCTGCATGCCATACCCATGCCCCCGCTGTCACCCCTTCTGTGTCACAGGTGTTCCTCTTTCTGCGTCAGCAGTGGTTCCCTTTTTCTTTTGGCCTTTTTTTTTTCTTTTTTTTTTTTTTTTGCCACGTCAGTTAACTTTGTCCAGAGACTGCTTTCAGAGTGAAACTCATATATATCTCAAATCCAGTCACATCATTGTGGCCATTAAAGTTTTTTTTTTTTTTTTTCCCATATGTTACAATTTGCGTTTACAATGTAAAAATAGTAACAATAGTCCTTGACTACCAAGCAAGTACCATACAACTTATACCTCAAAGCCAGTTGGCCGCATGCCCTATCGTTACCATTATACATGTTTTTGTGCTATTATTTTTCTCTTAATTGAATTGGCTGGAGCTCAGCTCACACGCGTCCACTCGCCTGCATGCCATACCCATGCCCCCCGCTGTCACCCCTTCTGTGTCACAGGTGTTCCTCTTTCTGCGTCAGCAGTGGTTCCCTTTTTCTTTTGGCCTTTTTGATTTTTTTTTTTCCAGCAACAGCAAAAAAAAATATTTCTCCAAATTTGCTGTTCCTTCACCTGAGTCGCAGGTGGTCTTCCTTCTGTGTCACCACTGTTTGTTTTTTGGCCTTTATTAGTTTTTTTTAACTTTTATTTTAGTTAGTTTTTGCAGCAGCAGTAAAAAAAATCTGCACAATTGCTGCACCCTTATTTTCTTTATTTAAAACAAACTATAATAAAACGGTTTATAGTGCACTAAACACAAAAGTATTGCACCCAAGCACCATATTTCTATCCCACATTCTATAATAAAAAGCTATAAAAATCCCCCCCAAAAAATCCTAATCATGTCCAAAAGACCATCAAGGAGAGGCAGCCGCTCACAGGCCACTAAAAGACGGCAAGCATCCTCTGTGTCTACAGTGAAAAGTGGTGGTCGTGGACATGGTGCATACTCTGCAGGCGGGACATGTTTCTCCTTTTTTTCCAGTGCTGGCCGTGTTATTGAGCCACAACATGCAGAAGAGGCCCAATTTTTCTGCACCTGTTTGACAGTTTTTGTCATTTCAACAGGTTCTTCTCATTTCTAACAGCAGCTCCCGTTTCTGTGCCCAGCAAGAATAACTGTGAGGGGTTACAGTGTTCAGGCACCACCAACACCCAAGACCCAAATTCTTCTGCACCTGTATGTAAATTAAAAAAAAAAAAAATGGGGAAAAAAGGGGGTGGGGGGGCCCTTTAGGTCTGATATGGATTTTACAGTCAGGTCCATAAATATTGGGACATCGACACAATTCTAATCTTTTTGGCTCTATACACCACCACAATGGATTTGAAATGAAACAAACAAGATGTCGCAAAAGTTATAGCGTTTACAAAATAGGGGATAGTTTTATGGCATTTTTATTATTACTTTTTTTTTTTTACTAGTAATGTCGACGATCAGCGATTTTTATCGTGACTGCGACATTATGGCGGACACATCAGACATTTTTGACACATTTTTGGGACCATTGTTATTTATACAACAATCAGTGCTATACAATTGCACTGATTCCTGTGTAAATGACACTGGCAGTGAAGGGGTTAACCACTAGGGGGCTAGGGAGGGGTTAAGTGTGTCCCAGGGATGTGTTACTAACTGTGGGGGGGCGTGGCTACATGTGACACATCACTGATCTCTGCTCCCAATCACAGGGAGCAGAGATCAGTGACACTGTTACTAGGCAGAACAGGGAGATGCTGTTTACATTAGCATCTCCCCGTTCGTCCTCTCTGTGAGGCGATCACGGGTATCCCCACGGCGATCGAGTCCGCGGGACCCACGACCCGACTCACGGAGCACCCGGCTGGCGCGCACGCAATGGCACGGCGGCAAATACAAAGGGACGTACGGGTATGCCCATTTGCCCAGCCGCACCATTCTGCCAACGTACATCTGCGTGCGCCGGTCAGGAACCGGTTAATACTTGGTTGCAAATCCTTTGCAGTCAATTACAGCCTGAAGTCTTGAACGCATAGACATCACCAGACGCTGGGTTTCATCCCTGGTGATGCTCTGCCAGGCCTCTACTGCAACTGTCTTCAGTTCCTGCTTGTTTTTGGGGCATTTTCCCTTCAGTTTTGTCTTCAGCAAATGAAATGCATGCTCAGTCAGATTCAGCTCAGGTGATTGCATAACATTCCACTTCTTTCCCTTAAAAAACTCTTTGGTTGCTTTCGCAGTATGCTTCGGGTCATTGTCCATCTGCACTGTGAAGCGCCATCCAATGAGTTCTGAAGCATTTTGCTGAACATGAGCAGATAATATTGCCCGAAACACTTCAGAATTCATCCTGCTGCTTTTGTCAGTAGGGATGGGCTTTATGTTTGGGTCGAACATGAGTTTGACTCGAACATTGGCTGTTCGCCGAATAGTGAACAATTTGGGGTGTTCGCGGCAAATTCAAAAGCCGCGGAACACCCTTTAAAAGTCTATGGGAGAAATCAAAAGTGCTAATTTTAAAGGGTAATATGCAAGTTATTATCATAAAAAGTGTTTGGGGACCCGGGTCCTGTCCCAGGGGACATGTATCAATGCAAAAAAAAAGTTTTAAAATCTGAAGTTTTTTCGGGAGCAGTGATTTTAATAATGCTTAAAGTGAAACAATAAAAGTGTAATATTCCTTTAAATTTTGTACCTGGGGGGTGTCTATAGTATGCCTGTAAGGTGGTGCATGTTTCCCATGTTAAGAACAGTCTGACAGCAAAATGACATTTCTAAAGGAAAAAAAGTCATTTAAAACCACTCGCGGCTATAATTAATTGACGTTCTGGCAATACACATAAAAGTTCATTGATAAAAACAGCATGGGATTCCCCCACAGGGGAACCCCGAACCAAAATTAAAGAAAAAAAAAAAAATGCTTGGGGTTCCCCCTAAATTCCATACCAGGCCCTTATCCGAGCACACAACCTGGCAGGCCGCAGGAAAAGAGGGGGGGACGAGAGAGCGCCCCCCCTCCTGAACCATACCAGACCACATGCCCTCAACATTTGGAGGGCGCTTTGGGGTAGCCTCATCCCCACAACCCTTGCCCGGTGGTTGTGGGGGTCTGCGGGTGGGGGGCTTATCAGAATCTGGAAGCCCCCTTTAACAAGGGGACCTCCAGATCCTGGCCCCCCTGTTTGAAATGGTAACGGGTACATTGTACCCATACCATTTCACAAAAAAAGTGTGAACATGGTAAAAAGAAACAACACACACTGTGGGAGAAGTCCTTTATTAAAAAATTAAAAAAATAAAACTGTCCCACGTAGTCCATTTACCTCCGCCAACGGACCGAAAAAAAAAAAAAAGATCTGGCACGCCATATGACGCATCCTCGCAGTTGACAGATCTTTTAAAACTGTGGGTGGGGTGTCATAGGGATGTCCCCGTGCGTCAGAAGGGGGACAAACCGATGTTGAGGGCATGTGGCCTGGTATGGTTCAGGAGGGGGGGCGCTCTCTCATCCCCCCTCTTTTCCTGCGGCCTGCCAGGTTGCGTGCTCGTATAAGGGTCTGGTATGGATTTTGAGGACCCCCACACCATTTTTTTTTTTTTACATTTTGGTGCGGGGTTCCCCTTAATATCCATACCAGACCTGAAGGGCCTGGTATGGAATGTAGGGGGGCCCCCACGCATTTTTTTTTTTTTTGTAAATTTTGGTTCGGGGTTCCCCTGTGGGGGAATCCCATGCCATTTTTATCAATGAACTTTTATGTGTATTGCCGGACCGACAATTCATTATAGCCGTGAGTACTTTTAAATTACTTTTTCCTTTAGAAATGTCATTTTGCTGTCAGACTGTTCTAAACAAGGGAAACATGCGCCACTTTACAGGCATACTATAGACACCCCCCAGGTATGAAATTTAAAGGAATATTACACTTCTATTGTTTCACTGTAAGCATTATTAAAATGACTGCTCCCGAAAAAACGGACGTTTTTAAATTGATATTTGCATTGATACATGTCCCCTGGGGCAGGACCCAAACACTTTTTAAGACAATACCTATGCATATAAGCCTATATGAGCACTTTTGATTTTTCATGTTCGTGTCCCATAGACTTTAACGGTGTTCGCGTGTTCGAACAAATTTTTTGCCTGTTCACATGTTCTGGATGCGAACCGAACAGGGGGGTGTTCGGCCCATCCCTATTTGTCAGCAGTCACATCATCAATAAATACAAGAGAACAAGTTCTATTGGCAGCCATACATGCCCATGCCATGACACTACCACCACCATGCTTCACTGATGAGGTGGTATGCTTTGGATCATGAGCAGTTCCTTTCCTTCTCCATACTCTTCTCTTCCCATCACTCTGGTACAAGTTGATCTTGGTCTCATCTGTCCATAGGATGTTGTTCCAGAACTGTGAAGGCTTTTTTAGATGTTGTTTGGCAAACTCTAATCTGGCCTTATTGTTTTTGAGGCTCACCAATGGTTTACATCTTGTGGTTTACCCTCTGTATTCACTCTGGTGAAATCTTCTCTTGATTGTTGACTTTGACACACATACACCTACCTCCTGGAGAGTGTTCTTGATCTGGACAGCTGTTGTGAAGGGTGTTTTCTTCACCAGATAAAGAATTCTTTGGTCATCCACCACAGTTGTTTTCCTTGGTCTTCCGGGTCTTTTGGTGTTGCTGAGCTCACCAGTGCATTCTTTCTTTTTAAGGATGTTCCAAACAGTTGCTTTGGCCACACCTAATGTTTTTGCTATCTCTCTGAAAGGTTTGTTTTGTTTTTTCAGCCTAATGATGGCATGCTTCACTGATAGTGACAGCTCATTGGATCTCATATTGAGAGTTGGCAGCAACAGATTCCAAATGCAAATAGCACACTTGAAATGAACTCTGGACCTTTTATCTGCTCCTTGTAAATGGGATAATGAGGATTCCCTGGCCATGGAACAGCTAAGCAGCCAATTGTCCCATTACTTTTGGTCCCTTAAAAAAGTGGGAGGCACATATACAAACTGTTGTAATTCCTACACCTGTTCACCTGATTTGGATGTAAATACCCTCAAATTAAAGCTTAAAATGTCTGCAGTTAAAGCACATCTTGTTCGTTTCCTTTCCAATCCATTGTGGTGGTGTATAGAGCCAAAAAGATTAGAATTGTGTCGATGTCCCAATATTTATGGACCTGACTGTAACTACTTCCCTAACGACGCATAGTAAAATGATGCCAGCAGGAACACTCCTTCCCCCCATCAGAGTACCTGAGTACCTGTTCCCAGCCCATTAAACTACCCGAATACCCATCTGCAGCCCATCAGAATACCTGAGTACCTATCTGAAGCCCATGCCTCATAGAATATACGTTGGGGTGTTCTCTTTCCAAAAAGGGGTCATTTTGTGGGTAATTCCACTGTCCTGGGGCTCCGGGACTTTCAAAAGTGTGATAGGTAGGAATTGAATTAGATGTGTAATTTATGCTCCTACAGTGCCTTGAAAAAAGTATTCATACCCCTTGAAATTTTCCACATTTTGTCATGTTACAACCAAAAACATAAATGTATTTTATTGGGATTTTATGTGCTAGACCAACACAAAGTGACACATAATTGTGAAGTGAAAGGAAAATGATAAATGATTTTCAACATTTTTTACAAATAAAAATGTGAAAAGTGTGGTATGCATTTCTATTCAGTCCCCTTTCCTCTGATACCCTTGACTAAAATCTAGTGGAACCAATTGCTTTCAGAAGTCACCTAATTAGTAAATAGTGTCCACCTGTGTGTAATTTAATCTCAGTATAAATACAGCTGTTCTATGAAGCCCTCAGAGGTTTGTTAGAGAACCTTAGTGAACAAGCAGCATCATGAAGGCCAAGGAACACACCAGGCAGGTCAGGGATAAAGTTGTGGAGAAGTTTAAAGCAGGGTTAGGTTATAAAAAAATATTCCAAGCTTTGAACATCTCACGGAGCACTGTTCAATTCATCATCCAAAAATGGAAAGAGTATGGCACAACTGCAAACCTACCAAGACGTGGCTGTCAACCTAAACTGATAGGCCAGGCAAGGAGAGCATTCATCAAAGAAGCAGCCAAGAGCCATGTTAATTCTGGAGGAGTTGCAGAGATCCACAGCATAGGTCGGAGAATCTGTCCACAGGACAACTATAACGGTGGAATCAACAAATCTGGCCTTTATGGAAGAGTGGCAAGAAGAACAAACAAGGGGCCGTGAAGCTGCCAAAAGAAATTGAGCTGCGGCACTGCGCACCTCCTGCCCTGCTGCTGGTCTGTCTGTGACCTGATGTGGGAAGGGGCGGGGGTGGACGGCACCGCAGCTTAATTTCTATTGGCAGCCACCCAGCCGGCTCCGCTTATTTTGTTCCACTGACTCTGCCTGTTCGATCTGGTTTTCTGTAATGGCGGCGGAGAGAGTCTCCGCTGCTGGGGGATACCTGAATGCCTGATGTAAAGTGGGACTCCATTGGGGATACCTGGTGTAAGAGGGACTCCGCTGGGATTGCCTGGTGTATGGAGGGACTCTGCTTGGAATGCCTGATGTATGGAGGGACTCTGCTGGGATTGCCTGGTGTAAGGAGGGACTCTACTGGGATTGCCTGGTGTAAGGAGGGACTCCGCTGGGATTGCCTGGTGTAAGGAGGGACTACGCTGGGAATGCCTGATGTAAGGAGGGACTACGCTGGGAATGCCTGATGTAAGGAGGGACTCCGCTGGGAATGCCTGATGTAAGTAGGGACTCCGCTGGGGACACCTGATGTAAGGAGGGACTCTACTGGGATTGCCTGGTGTAAGGAGGGACTCTACTGGGATTGCCTGGTGTAAGGAGGGACTCTACTGGGGACATCTGATGTAAGGGGGACTTCGCTGGGAATGCCTTTTGTAAAGAGGGACTCTACTGGGGATACCTGGTGTAAGAGGGACTCCGCTGGGATTGCCTGGTGTATGGAGGGACTCCACTGGGAATGCCTGATATAAGGAGGGACTCTGCTGGAAATGCCTGGTGTATGGAGGGACTCCACTGGGGACACCTGATAACAGGTGATGTGGCAAGTGACACACTCTGGGCTTCCACTGATTCTACATTATGGTGAGTTTAACTATTTCTTTTTATATTACAATGTAAAAACAGAAATAATGCGCTTCAATCATCCTGTCACCATAACAACCATTGGTGCTGGGATGATTGAAGTGCCAACAACAGGTGTTTGGAGTATCTTTATCTGCTGATTGTTAAACTTTCTGAAATACACATATTTCTATTGGGGTGTAGATCTGGGCCTGCTGTCCCTCCATCCCTCTTTCTTTCTTTCTTTTGCTCTCTTTCTCCTTTTGTTTCTCCCCTCCATTACTCGTTCATCTCAGACTCTAACCACACCCCCTTTGAGTCATGCCCCTTTAAGCCACGCCCAATAATGATTAAACTACGCCCATTTTTGCAGCGGCGTGCTGTGTGCCCCGCATTTTTATTTCCCCCCTCTATGTCAAAAGAATGCCCTGCCCCTAATCATGAGACTCTGCCCACAGGCCAAAAAGTGTCCCTATAAATTTTTTTTACAATTTTGGCAACTATGCTATGTGTAAATAAATAAATAAAATGATGCGATAGAGTGTACTAGGTGTGCCCCTATAGTGAGACAACAGATTGTGCATCGAATATGTGTGAAAGTGTATCCAACACTAAATATTGTAAATAAATTAAATAAACATAATCGCAAAAATTAGTAAGTATTAATAAATATTAAGTGCATAAGCAAATACTGCAAGTATAAACCACATTTGCTTTAAATATACATCATAAGTGCAAACAAATACCAAAAAGTGCCATGTGCCAACCAAACTGTAAAGTGCTAAGTGCCACATGATTCATATACACAATGGACCTTATAGAACTACATAAATATATTGAGCATGTAAAAAGTCCTGCACATAGATAATAAAGTGCTTGTATATGATCTTCAATGGTGGTATATTTAAAACATGCTTATATTTCTATTATGACAATTTTGTGTAAAAAAAAAAATGCATTTCTTCATTTTCCCAAGAATTTGGGGAAAAAATTACAAAAAATTCACCATGCCTCTTACTAAATACATTGGACTGTCTACATTTCAAAAAGGGGTCATTTGGGGTATTTGTACTGTCCTGACATTTTAGGGCCTTTAAGAAATAATACGCCTTCAGTACATCAGGTGTGATCACTTTCACAGACTAAATTTCACACACTAATTTGGGTTATTTTTTACCACAGATATGTAGCAGTATACATTTTGGCCCAAATGTTTGAACAAAAATTACTTTGCAAAATGTTATAATAGAAACTAAAAAAGGGTTTTTTTTTCAAAATTTTCGCTTTTTTTACTTATATCGCAAAAAAGAAAAAACCCAGTGGTGATTAAACCACCAAAAGAAAGTTCTATTTGTGTGAAAAAAATGATAAAAATATTGTTTGGGTACAGTGTTGCATGAGTAAATATCATTCAAAGTGTGAGAGCACTGCAAGCTGAAAATTGGTCTGGTCAGGAAGGGCATCCATATCAGGCCCTTTGGGTCTGGTATAGATTAAGGGGACTCCACGCCAAAATGTTTTTAAAAAAAATTCCCCAAAATCCATACCAGGCAGGCCAGGAAAGGGGGGGCAAGCAAGCGACCCCCCCCTTCTGAGCCATACCAGGCCACTTGCCCTGAACATGGGAAGGCTGCTTTGGGGTGCCCCCCAAAGCACCTTGTCCCCATGTTGATGGGGACAAGGGCCTCTTCCTGACAACACCGGGATGTGGTTGTCAGGGTCTGCGGGCGGGGGACTTGTCAGAATCTAGAAACCCCCTTTAACAAGGGGGCTTCAGATCCCACCCCCCCATGTGAATGAGCATTGAGTACCCCTACTCATTCAGCAAAAAAGTGTCAAAAAGTAAGAAACACAGTAAACAGTTTTTGACAAGTCCTTTATTAAAAAAGAAAAAAAAAAAAAAAAAGCGTCCCACATTGCGTTGTCATCTCTTGGGAGGCCACTAGCCATCTGCCTCCTTTTTGCTTGCTTTGACACCTCTTTTAAAGGCAAGGGGCGGGTCCACCCGGCTGCGTCACCCAGTGGCACTGCTTCCTACTGACGTCACGTGACCATTTTCCTGATGCCAATTTTTTTTTTAAGTTTTGGCATGAGGTTCCCCTTTAAATCCATACCAGACCTGAAGGGCCTGTTATGGACTGGAGAGGTTGACTGCACGCCGTTTAAAAAAAAAAAAGTTAATCTGTATTGCTGGGAGCCGGCAATACATTTCAGCCGCAAGCAAGTTTAAATTTATTTTTTTCCTTTAGAAATGTCATTATTGCTGCTGCATGTTCTATACATCGCACAGATGTGCCACTTTACAATCAGATTAAGGGGACCCCCCAGGCATGATATTTAAAGGAATATTTCATTTTTATTGTTTCATTTTTAAAAAAAAAACAAACGTGAAGGGGCGTGGCCAGGCAATGGATGTAGCCGGACGCATTCTCAGAGCTCTCTGCCGAAAATCCACTCATTTATCCTGAGAAAGTACTTTAATCCGCTCCATACACAGCCCACCGGTGGTCGGAAGATCCCCTGAACCTGAGGGTAATGCTGAATAGCTACTACAAATCCGATGTCCACCGTAAAATGGCAGAATTCGTCCCAGTCCTCGGACATCATGGGCCAAAATGGCGCCCTTGCACAGCGCTCTGCTAAGGAGATACACAGAGAGGCAGCTGAAAAGCTGTTCTCCATGCTGCTCTCCACGGACCCTGCAGCCTCTTCCAACAACCCGGAGGACTCGTCAGGAGGTGTATCAGAGGCCGACAATACATTACCATTGGAAGACACTAATGGCACAGTATTTACATGGGATGCAGTGAGTACTCCAGGGGATGTCCCTGCTAGGCCCCAATAAGCCCTAACATGGAAGGTAAACCCACGCTGCAGGACATTTTCATGGCTGTAAATACTTGCAATGTCTCTATTGCGGCTCTCACTACCAAAATTAAAGGGGTTGAAACAGAGATCACTTTTCTGCGCCAAGACACACAAAAGCTAAGAGAAAGAACCTCTGCACTAGAAGGGAGAGTGAGCTCCATAGAAGATGACATGGCACCCATGCAGAGAGATCTCACATATAACAATCACTTGCTTTCACAACATACCCCCCGTTTAGAAGATTTAGAGCATAGGATGGGGAGAAATAATGTGAGAGCCATAGGTATGTCTGAGCGCATGGAAGGAAAGAACCCTGTGGAGTTCATTTAAAAGTGGCTGATTACTGCCTTCAGTGGGGAAGTGTTTTCCCCGATGTTTTCTGTGGAACGAGCACACAGGGTCCTGGCTAGACATCCACAGCCAGGTGCCCCCCCCCACGGCCCTTCCTATTCAAGTTCCTCAATTATAAGGACAGAGATGTGACTCTGTGCAATGCTAGGATGAAACCAGCTGCCCTAAAACTTCATAATGCTAAAATATCACTCTTTCCGGATTTCTCTGCTGAATTATGCCGCGTACACACGACCGGACTTTCCAGCAGAAAAGGTCCAACGGAACCATTCCGTCAGACATTCCGATCATGTGTGGGCTTCGTCGGACCTTTCCTTTTGAAAATTCCGACGGACCTAGAAATAGAACAAGTTTCAAATCTTTCCGACGGACTCAGTTCGGGAAAAATGCTCATCTGTATGCTAGTCCGACGGATCAAGAACAACGCAAGGGCAGCTATTGGCTACTGGCTATTGAACTTCCTTTTTCTAGTCCCGTCGTATGTCATCACGTTCTAAACGAATGGACTTTGGTGTGATCATGTGTAGGCAAGTCCGTTTCAGCGGAAGTCCATTGGAACTCCGTCGGAAAGACCGTCAGACTTAAGTCCGACGGAAAGACCAGTCGTGTGTACGTGGCATTACAGAAACAGCTAGCTAAATTCACAGATAAACGTCGCCTCAGAGACCTTGATCTTAACTATGCTATGCTGTACCCGGCCCATCTACGAGTTGAGGTGCTGGGATCAGTACAATTCTTTGATAATCCATCTGCGGTTGTACAATGGCTGGATCGAGAGGAGCAAACAATCCATGAAGCTTGCAACAGGCGCCCTGCACCATCATGAAGGACACCGCTTCAGGTTCAACTACAGAAACTCGTCATGTTTTCATTCTCTCCACTGACATTATGCCAAGGCAGAGGTAACTAACTGTTTGTTTTCCAAAGTTCTGTTTTTGACCACGGCTTTAGCTCTAGCCGTTGAGAAGTTTTAAGACACTGAAGTGCGCTTCCACTGTTGCCACCAAGATGGTCTGGTACAGACCTCTGCTTGACTCAGGGCAAGATTGCAAGGCCCTGTTGGCCAGTTACTTTCTGTTTCCGTTCTTTTTCTTTTTTTTTTTCTTGAATTTTTCACCATGGCCTCTTTACTACTTTGTGGCCCTCAGCTTCCTCAGTACAGCTGAGCCTCTGAAGCTACCGATTCCCCATTTGCTGAAATTAAAGACTACCTCAATATTTTTACTCTGGCAAAACTCTCAGTATACAAATTATCAGGTGGAATTGTTATCTGCTCGTACAACATTTTCAGGGTTTACCCCTCCTTTTATTGTAATGTTATTGCAATGTCTAAGATAACTAGAATATTGTCCTGGAATGTCTGGGCCCTAAACAATCCAGTCAAACGTCTGGCCATGTTACGCACGATCAAGCGTCTAGATGCTGATGTGATATGCCTGCAGGAGACTCATCTCCCCTCGATAACCACTCCGTTATTTGCGGAAAGACAGTTTTGTCACCAATACCATGCTACATATTCTGTGTATTCGAGGGAAGTGAGTGTCTTGATTAGAAGAGGTACACAATTTTCCCTCCTAGAAGTTAAAATTGACCCAGAGGGTCGCTGCATATTTATATTATGCTCCTTCTATGGGACTAAATGCATATTGGCAGGGTTATACATTCCTCCTCCATTCCCAGCCAGTCTCCTGACGTTATTAGCTGATTATTTATCCCGCTTCCCGGGATTACCAATATTGGTTGTAGGGGATTTCAATAACTATATCGATTTTGAGAAAGACAAACTGAGTGCCCGTAGCAGGGACAGCTCACAAAGAAAACAGAGGCCCACACCTTTTGCCCGCCTTCTTTTGGAGATGGGCCTTACAGATGTTTGGAGAATGCGTAACCCTGACGCTAAGGTGTACTCATGCCAGTCAGCCTCGATAGGAGGCCTGTCACGGATTGATTTAGGTCTGGGTAATGAATGTATGCTGCCCATGGTTGACTCCTCGCAGTATCATGTCAGGCAGACTTCAGACCACTCCCCGCTCACGGTAGATCTACGAATGGGGGCAGTCAGGGGCAACGGACTATGAAAGCTTAACCCCTTCTGGCTGTCGCTCCTGCTGAACCCTGATCCACTCCCAGGACTTCTGACTTCCTTTTTTAGACAAAACATAGGATCAGAAATACATGCACAAAAGGGGGTGCTCGTTTAGTGCATTGTAATATTGTGTGCAAAAAATATATAACTATATACCAATGTGCAATTTTTAAACTTCACATTTGAAAATACAAATCATTCCCAATACAACCCTTGTAATAGGAGACTGTAAAATAATTGATATAAAAAAAATGCAAAAAAGGTGAAAAAAAACAGTCCCGATAGTAAGTGCTTCATACAACTAAAGCAAATAAAATAAAATGTGTTGCTAAATTCGTGCTTGATAGTGGATCTCCTTCACCAAATCAGTAGCAAAACACCCAATGTGAGCAGATAAAAAGGCTGCTTACCAGATGTATTTGACTTCTTTAATTAAAAAGAAAATCAAATATCGCTTTTGCAGGATAATGCCTGCTTGCATATGGATATGGCTGGAGGTGTACTGGAAAACCTCTTCCTCAGAATGGTGGGGCAGGATATATAAAGATAATCAAGAAACTTCCCATAGCATAATACTGTTTTTAATAGAACATGCAACTAAAAACACGAAAGCCAAATGGCTCCTTACATTAAAATGTGCCTACCCGGCACTGGGGCTGCTGGCTTGTCTCGAACGACAAATAGCTGGATGAGCTGGACCTGTACCGCACTCGTGTCTTCTTCTCGGAACGGCGTGCGTTCCACCAACTACAGCCGACAACCAGGAACCCGAAAGTGTGGTAGGTGTAACGTGACCAGGTACCGCCTCGACTTACGTTTCGTGATTAAGTCTTCAGGAGGCGTACCTGGTCACTAAGAGTCATGTTATAGAACTGGCTTTGAATTGCCAGATACGGGCGGACACATGCGCAGCCGCAGTGTCGGTTTACATTGCACCCATAAATCAAGTATACATGCGAAAAATGACATATTTCCCAAGGCACATATAACTGATACATAATAGGTGAAACATTTGCAATTAGAATTTCTTTTTTTGTCACAGATGAGGAGTTCTAATGTCGTATACATAAAAAATTTAATTTCAAAAACAAAAATAAAAAATAAAAAGATGGAAAATATTAAAAAATAATTAAAAAATAAAATAAAAACATGTTGAAAATGATTTTTTTGGAGGTGTACCAATAATCTCTTAATAAAGAGATAAATGGTGCACCTCTCTATAGTTAAATAGTGTATAAAGGATTAATTAAGAAAATAAAAATAAAAATTAATATAAATAAAAATAATATGGAGGAAAGGGGAAGGGGCAGCATCCTAACTTGGGAGGAGGAGAATTGAACATTTAAAATGGTGCATGGCATCTGCAAAGAGCTCAACTTAGAAGGCACCTGTAAAATCCAGTTGTTATACACAATTGGATATAGAATGGTGGATCAATACTTAAGACCGAAGTCTTAGTTAAAATAAACCAGTGGGGGACATTCCCAATCTAATCATTCGCTATGAAGCAGTTAAGATCCACCTTGACATTCATACCATATGGCTGTATAGTTTTTAATTTGTACAGCCATCTGGTTTCATTTTGTGAAACTGCCCTCTTCATATGGGTTCCGCTCCAATTTTTGGACATCTTATCTTTTTTGAGGGGAGCAGCCCAAAACTCTTATCATAATTCCATTTTATTTCATTTTGGCGCGGAGGGTTTTTGTATTTATTATTGCACTAAGGAGTATCAAATTCTTTTTGAACCACTTGCACTCACGCAGCCATGGATGTGTTTGACTTCATGAAGGAACGCCACATTAATATAGAAGAAATTTTCCAACAGACCCCAAGCCCCAATTTAGATCTAGAGAGGGGCTTCAAACAACTGCAATTCGATATGGAAAAACAAATTAGGCTCTGGTGGGACATAGCCTCCTTTGAGATGTATATAGGCAAGAACTAACCCCCGGGAGACTGAGGTGGGATGTCAGCACCAATGATGGGGTTGAAGATCTACAATTACTGGATGAATGGTATCAATTTTTTAATGCCTGCAAGCTATTTTGGAGGCTAAAAGCGCAGAGCTTAGAAAATCCATGGAACCATTCAAATCCAGTAATGATTATGTTGAGAGAGCAAAAAATCTCCAAACCCATCTAACCAAATATGATGGAGAAATAAAAAGCAAAAAACTTAAGAAATACCATAAAGATGTTAAAGATTTTGCGGAGAATAAATTCTATAAATGGCAAGATAGCCTAAATCCTAATGTTGATACATCACCAGAAACATCGGTAGAGAGGGATATCGAAATCCATAATGCAGTAATACAAATGTCCAAAACACCTAAGACACCTAGGAAATCACCACATTTAACTGCTTCATAGCGAATGATTAGATTGGGAATGTCCCCCACTGGTTTATTTTAAATAGGAATTCTGACGTAAGTATTGATCCACCATTCTATATCCAATTGTGTATAACAACTGGATTTTACAGGTGCCTTCTAAGTTGTGCTCTTTGCAGATGCCATGCACCATTTTAAATGTTCAATTCTCCTTCTCCCATGTTTGGATGCTGCCCCTTCCCCTTTCCTCCATATTATTTTTATCTTTATATTTATTTTTATTTTTATAAAATCCTTTATACACTATTTAACTATAGAGAGGTGCACCATTTATCTCTTTATTAAGAGATCATTGGTACACCTCCAAAAAAATAATTTTCAACATGTTTTTATTTTATTTTTCAATTATTTTTTAATATTTTTCATCTTTTATTTTTTATTTTTGTTTTTGAAATTTTATTTTTTATGTATACGACATTAGAACTCCTCATCTGTGACAAAAAAAAAAATTCTAATTGCAAATGTTTCATCTATTTTTTATCAGTTATATGTGCCTTGGGAAATATGTCATTTTTCGCATGTATACTTGATTTATGGGTGCAATGTAAACCGGCACTGCGGCTGCGCATGTGTCCGTCCGTATCTGGCAATTCAAAGCCAGTTCTATAAATAACTTGACTCTTAGTGACCAGGTACGCCTCCTGAAGACGTAACCTCGAAACGTAAGTCGAGGCGGTACCTGGTCACATTACACCTACCACACTTTCGGGTTCCTGGTTGTCGGCTGTAGTTGGTGGACCGCACGCCGTTCCGAGAGGAAGACGTGAGTGCGGTACAGGTCCAGCTCATCCAGCTATTTGTCGTTCGAAACAAACCAGCAGCCCCAGTGCCGGGTAGGCACATTTTACTGTAAGGAGCCATTTGGCTTTCGTGTTTTTAGTTGCATGTTCTATTAAACAGTATTATGCTATGGGAAGTTTCTTGATTATCTTTACATATCCTGCCCCATCATTCTGAGGAAGAGGTTTTCCAGTACACCTTCAGCCATATCCATATGCGAGCAGGCATTATCCTGCCAAAGCGATATTTGACTTTCTTTTTAATTAAAAAAGTCAAATACATCTGGTAAGCTGCCTTTTTATCTGCTCGTGTTGGGTGTTTTGCTACTGATTTGGTGAAGGAGATCCACTATCAAGCATGAATTTAGCAACACATTTTATTTTATTTTCTTTATTTGCTTTGGTTGTATTAAGCACTTACTATCGGGACTGTTTTTTTCACCTTTTTTGCATTTTTTTTATATCAATTATTTTACAGTCTCCTATTACAAGGGTTGTATTGGGAACCATATTACAATGCACTAAACGCCCCTTTTGTGCACGTATTTCCAATCTAGGAGTGGTTTTCCACTTTTTTGGGGGGAGCAGCCCAAAACTCTTATCATAATTCCATTTTATTTCATTTTGGGCGGAGGGTTTTTGTAATTATTATAAAACATAGGATCAACAGAGATAGACACTGTATGGGAGGCGGCTAAAGCTTATTTACGCTGGCAACTTATTAGAGAGATATCCCATATCAAAACAAAAACCAAAGAATGGGAAAATCTGGTGATAGCAGAAGCGCAAAAATCAGAAGCACTGTACATAGATGACCCCACTGATAACACCAAAAGAGTGTGGTTAGCCTCCCAATCCATGCTCAAACAACTAACATTGCAACTCGCAGAAAACAAAAGGTTGTTTTTACAACAAAAACACTTTGAAGAAGGGGAAAATACGGGTCACATGTTAGCTTTATTAGCCAAATCACAACAACCGTCCTCACATATAGTGGCAGTGGCAGATGCACAGGGCACACCCTGTTATTCTACGCAAGCCATTATGGACATCTTTAGGAACTTTTTCCAGGATGTCTATTCATCAAAAGTTCATCCCTCATCTGAGGATCTTCACTCATTTTTAGATAAATATCCCATACCCTGCTTGTCGGCTTCGGACACGAACCAGCTAAATGCCCCATTTACAGAGGAGGAGATTCTAGAGGCACTAGCTCACGCACAAAATGGGCGAGCACCGGGGGCAGACGGCCTACCGTCAGAAGTTTATAAGCGTTACACCACACAACTAATACCAACACTTCTACAGGTTTATAACAGGGCATTTGAAACTGGAAAACTCCCTCCATGAGGGAAGCATTTATAATAGTACTCTTGAAGCCAGGTAAAAATGCCCTGGCTCCAGACTCATATGGACCTATTTCATTACTTATGTTTGATGTTAAGCTGTTGGCCAGAGTTCTGGCCAACAGACTGCCCAAATGTATTCAAACAGTAATGCCCCATACACACGGTCGGACTTTGTTCGGACATTCCGACAACAAAATCCTAGGTTTTTTTCCGACGGATGTTGCCTCAAACTTGTTTTGCGTACACACGGTCGCACAAAGTTGTCAGAATTTCCGATCGCCAAGAACGCGGTGACGTCAAGCACGTACGACGAGACTAGAAAAGGCCAGTTCAGAACCAAGCGCAGCACCCTTTGGGCTCCTTTTGCTAATCTCGTGTTAGTAAAAGTTTGGTGAGAGACGATTCGCACTTTTTCAGACTCGTGGTTTTCAGATCGTTTTCTGCCGTTCAGTTTGTGATTGTGGGTTTGTATCTGCTCTTCAGTGCGTGCAAGCAAGTTCCGCGTGACTTAGTCATTGTATTCTTGTTCGTTCGTTACTGTTTTTCAGGTCGCTCTTCACAGGCCTTGCTGTTCTTCAGTGCGTTCTGTTACTTCGTTCTGAGCAGCCGACCGTTTTTTAGCCATGTTGCGTATGCGTACTCCTCGTAGAGTTCGTGCTGTGCAGGGGCTTGGTGTTGGGGTCCTGACCTTGACACAAGTCCAGTCCATGAAACAGGGTGGGGAGGAGTTCATGGACCAAGAATTGGTTGCTTCAGCGTGACCAGTTCTCTCATATGCCTTTGCTCCGTGAGATCCGTGAGAATAATCCTGATGATTTCAGGAACTTTCTCAGGATGACGGACCCCGTGTTTCACCGTCTGTTGGCTTCGCTGACCCCTTATATTAGCAGGCAGGATACCTGCATGAGGCAAGCCATCACTCCGGAGCAGAGGTTGGTCGCTACCCTGCGGTATTTGGCGACAGGGAGAAGTCTGCAGGACTTGAAGTTCCTCACAGGCATCTCCCCCCAGGCTCTGGGTATCATCATCCCAGAGACCTGTTCTGCCATCATACAGGTCCTGCAGAAGGAGTATATGAAGGTAAGATTTTTATCCTTTTATATCACATTTTATTGTATTTAATGTTTGCTAATATATTGTATTTCTTTCCTCGTTTCCTAATTACCATGATTGGAATATGCTGTGAATGTCCCCTTTGTCCTCATGCATGCTGGATTTTTATGTAATTAATTTTTTAGGTCCTTCTTACAGATTGTCCTTCACTAACCTCCCCAGCATGCTCTATGGGCCCTATATTCACCGCATGTAGTCACTTAACAATGTATTTTATCAGCTCCATAGTAGTGCTTTACCCCAAACACCCCCTAAAATGTTTAGAAATGTTATTTTAGCTTTAAATTCTGGCAGAGTGGCAGAGGCTTATTTTTTGTGGTGTCCCCAAATCATTTTTAATTACCCTCCCTCCCCCAACTGCTAAGTCAGCTGATCCCAATTCTCTATCTATCCTCTATCATCTATCTGCTGACTTTGCCAAACCCATACACACTATACCCATCTCTTTTGTGCTCTGATTTATGGATGAATTCCCTAAAGCATGTAGTGCAAGGGCCTGCCTGTATACTTTCCAATGGTACTGTTTGAATTTTTAACATACTATTATTATCTTGAGTCAGGTAATAGCAGAATGTTCAAATGTGCTCAAATGTGTACAATGTGTATTTATATCTTTGTATTCGGATACTTCTTACCTGTCCAGTGGGCTGCCAATAGTGTAACTGAGGGGCTGTTCCAAGTAATACCCTGTATTTAGGCATTCATCTCTCAATGAAGTGAAGAGGGTTACCTGTCCAAGATTTCCACACCCCCCATTATGTTCGAAATGGCCCATGGGGGGGGGGATATGATAGGTGTACCTTATACTTTGGTGTTGTTAAATTCCCCCTAATAAATGCTATCTGGAGGTTGCCCCAGAATGTTTGTGCCTAATCTGCTTGCCATGTTTCTGTGCAAAAATATTAATTTATTTTTGTTTTCCTCAACAGTTTCCTTCCACGCCACAGGAATGGCAGACTGTGGCCTCCCACTTTGCCCAGCGGTGGGACTTTCCTAACTGCGGAGGGGCAATTGATGGGAAACATGTCCACATCATCCCACCACCCAACTCGGGGTCATACTATTTCAACTATAAGGGGTTCAATAGTATTGTGATGTTGGCGGTGGTGTCGGCTAATTACGACTTTTTGTATGTGGACGTGGGGAAGAATGGCCGGATGTCCGATGGTGGAGTCATTGCCCAGACGGAGTTCTACAGGCGTCTCCAGAATGGCAGCTTGGACTTGCCAGCTCCAGAGGACAATGTGGAAGGACTCCCATTCGTGTTCGTTGCTGATGAAGCGTTTGCGCTGGGGGACCACCTGATGTGGCCATTCCCGATGAGGACCCTCCCCCCCGAACAGAGGGTTTTTAATTACTGGCTGGCCAGAGCCCGAAGAGTGGTGGAGAACACATTTGGAATCCTGGCCAGCCGGTTCCCCCTATTTCTGACACCTATCCATATGGCGGAGTATAAACTGAACCATATTATACTGGTGTGCTGTATTCTCCATAACTTTTTAAGGAAACATTCGGCCAACTATGCTGGCTTAGTTGGGCCTGAGGCCGGAGTGATACCTGAAACACTGACGGCGCTTGAAAGCGGCCGTCCTGGCTTGCCCTCCCTGACTGCCCGTGATGTCCGGTTACGATACCTGGAGTTCTTTGTGGGTAGGGGGGCCGTCAATATGCCTTCAAATTTGTGAAGCCTTTTTCCAAAAAAAAAAAAAAAGAAATTCTTTGTGGACATTTACTGCTTGTGTTTGTTTTAGCTGACCCTGACAGCAATGTGTGGAGTCCTGAAAATGGTGTGATTGTGTAACCTTATACAAAGCACTGTTGGCTGTTATTTACTAAAGGCGTATACACTTTTTATATTACAAGTGCTCTTGAAACTGCAATGAAAATGCTCTTGTAGTGCAAAGAGGATTTGCCCTTAGGAAATAACCACCGTTTTTTACGAAAACAGCAATTACATCACCACAAAATGTTGTCGCGTTGAGACAATAATCCACACATTCTTGATTAACAAACTTTTTAATACCTGCACAATCACATGTGCATTTAGAAACGGTTTTTAGAACAAACCAACATGTTTGTTGTATAACAATTTTTGGGGTGGCATTATCAAAAATAGAAATGTCCATTTACGATAAAACAGGCCTGTGTAAAACCAACAAGAAAGACAAAAAACTTGAACTTACAAAGTTCACATATGGTAAAACCTGAAGGCAATATCAGACATGAGTATTTAGGAACTGTGTTTGATATTGCGTTCAGATGGGGTCAAATCACCCCTTGAAAAGCCAAATTTGGAAGATGCACACCAATTTACGAATGTCAACATGTGCGACCTGCCATCACGGGGGATCAAGGGGCGTGTTTTGGGGGAGCAAGCCCTTCCTCACTGCTACTTTATTATTGAGGAAGGGGTTGCACCCCCAAAATGCATCCATTGATCTCCCGTGATGGCAGATAGCACATGTTGGCACACTGTGTGCATCCTCCAAATTTGGCTTTTCGAAACATTTCAAAAATATTTTAAACATTGTACCAAACCAAAGTGATTTTGTGGGGTATTAAATTCGCCCCAAAACATCAATGATGTTATTATTTTTTTTAATCACATCATTGATTTTTGACTTGAGGTTCTCCAATTCTAAATTACACCCCATGATCTCCCCGATCAGCACCTGGGCACTTTCTGATGTGAACAGATCTCGATCCCTAACAACACGATCACCTAAAAAGAGAGAAAACAAACAAAAACAGGTATCAAAAATCTGCCAGCATTCATCTCTTACCTGAGTCTGTGGTCGCAGACACTCACCTGTTGTGGTGCCTATTTCAACCACATCTTCTTCCTCCTCCTGCTCCACTTGGGTTGGGGGTATTTCACCTTCTTCCACAGGTGGGGGGTCTCTGGTCTCCTCGGATGAGGGGTGTCCTCCGAGTCTTTTCTCCCCTATGTAAAACAAAAAGGGTATAATTAGCACACAGTGATTTGATGGCAGAACTATAAATAGGAAACATTGCTTGGAAGTGGGGTACAATTGTCAATTTTAGCAGCGTTCAAAGATGTCGCTTTTTTATTGTCCTTTGTCAACCTGCAATACTTTACCTGTTTAGTACAAGCTTCACAGATGGAGACCCCCCTATAGTATACACTGGAGCACCTGTGTGCCCCCCCCTAATAAAAATGGTGTTCTTGTGTCCCACACTAGTGCTCCAGTGTCCAGATGTGAAAACAGCTGCTGAGTGTCCTCTCCTTACACAGAATCTAGTTTGCATTTCATTCTAGTAACAAACCCATCTACACAACCAAATATTTTGCATCCAAGTAGGCCCTAAAAAATGTAGGAAAATGCATATGGCCTAAACAATGGTGTTTTAGAGGGCGAAAAAAAAAAAATGTTTGATACGAACGAATAATGGGCCCATGAACATTAAAATTGACATTTGAAACTGTACAATTAAGAAAAGCATATGGAGCAGCACGAACGTAATAAAGACAAAAAGAATAGGAACACAGCACAACTACTTTTTTGCAGCACTCTCCAGATCTTTCGGTACTGCTCGGGCTCTCTTAATTTTAGGTCCGACCACCGCTTCCTGAGCTGATCGATCGTTGTACCCCGAAATTCCTGTGCAGACTTTTGATCACTTTCGCCATGATCTTGGCCTTTCTGATATTGGGGTTGGGGTAAGGCCCATACTTCCCGTCATAGTCGGCCTTCTTCATGATGTCCACCATCTCCAACATCTACCCAAAGGACATATTTGTGGCCTTAAATCGTCTCCTTCTGGATCGGGACGTGTCCGGATCCGGGCTTTCCTCCTCCTCCTCGTTGCGCAGTGTGTATAAAGCGTAACACGCACGCGTAGTACGTACGATCTGTGAGCGGACAAAGGAGCATTGGACGCGCCGATCGTAAGAACGAAGGTAAGAGACAAACTTGTGCCTATACTGCTTCTAGATTGAGGCCTATATTGTAACAAGATTAGGAGAGTTTTGTCTGACATTAGGCTTTGTCTTGTGTTGTGTCTTGCAGTGAACATGGATATCTTATTAAAAGATAATGACTTCATGTCACTATTCATTGATATGTTAAGGGAGCTGCCATGTCTGTAGGAGATCAACAACCCACATTACAAGAACCAAACAAAGAGGAAGGCAGCACTGGATAAATTGTTGGAAATTGTGAAGCAGGTGATCCCCACGGCAGACATCACATTTTTGAAGATCTTAATTGGTGGCCTGAGGAGTACATATGTAAGGGAGCGCCAGAAAGTCCAGGATTCGCAGAGATCCGGAGCAGCAGATGACATCTATGTCCCCAGGATGTGGTACTATGACAGGCTGCATTTTCTGGCAGGCCAGACTGAACCCAGGTCATCACTCTCCAGTCTTCCTTCCACGCTTCCTTCCCCTCCAGCTGAGGCTTCTGACGCCCAACCTGGGCCTTCCAGGCAACAACATGTGGAGGAGCCCAGCTTGAGCCAGGTATAGCATTCCTCTAAATATTGCTGGTTGTCCAATCAATGATGTTAACTAGATGTTAGTTTGGAGTACTAATTTAGGATTGTGATTGATGATGCAAAAACTAAAACCATGTCCCATTTTCATACACAGGGAAGTCTCAGCCAGGAGGTGGCTGGGCCGAGCCGCCTGCCTGATATGCCGGTCCCTCCCCAACACCTGGAAAGAGAAAGTGGCAGGAGGAGGAGTGCCCTAGAGGAGGCTGCCATAGGTCTCTTTTGGAGGGCTACAGAGGCCCTGGGAGCACCACACACAGTGGAGGAGGACATTGCTGCCCTCATTGCCTCTAAAATGCAGAGGATGGAGGAGGGACAACAACTCATGTGTGAGTCGCTCATATTGGAGGCTCTTAATAAAGGTATGAGGGGCCAAATTACATCTCAGACACACCTTTGCGAACTCACAGATGGTCCTCCTCCTCCTCCTCCTGCAGGTCCTCCTCCTCCTCCTCCTTCTCCTCCTCCTCCTCCAGGTCCTCCCAGTCCTCCTCCTCCTCCAGGTCCTACTCCTCCTCCTGCCACATCTCCAACAGCACAACCACAGCCCGGAATGAAGCGTGGAAGGAAGACCAGAAAGTGAGGACCCTGGATCCAGTCTGGTCGGCCAAAAGATGCAGCCTCTTGTGGTACCACAGCCTGGGGACACAGATGTCATCTGCTGCTTTCCGGATCTCTGGGACTTCTGGACCAGACTGGCCTCCCTTACATATGGACTCCTCAGGCCACCAATTTTGATGTTCAAGAATTGATGTCTGCCGTGGGGGTCCCAGGCTTCGCTAAGTTCTCATGTTGATCCAGTGTTGCCTCCCTCTTTGTTTGGTTCTGAGCCCTTAATAAAGGAATTTTTGTTGGAATTATACTTGCCTATGTGTGTTTTACTTCAAAAAGGACAGTTTGTTGGTGAGGATTCAGGTACATTTCCAAAATACAATGTGAAATTAACAAGGGACACCAACAACAAACAATCTCCTTGAGATTAAATAATAAAAGATATCAATGGTGTTGTGGTAACTTGACACACAAAACACACACAAAAATATTCTGGAGTCAAACTAAAAACAACATTAAACAAAGATCAGCCTTGGAAAAAATACAAACATAAAATCTAAACCAAAAATGGCTTAAAAAAAAAAAAAAAAAAAAAAAAAAAATTAAAAAACATTCTGTCAGATGTGACAAATAACAATATATTCAGGGAATCCCAATAAAAAAACGAAAAAAAAAATGTTTGTGAGAAGTGTGTGTGAATAAAAAATGTTTGTGAGAAGTGTGTGTGAATATGAGCAGCAAAACTATTTCATTCTTGTCACATTATAAAGAAGAAGAGAGTGCGCTGTATTAAAAAAATTTTAACATTGCAGCGTGACGAAAGTGCTGTATCCATTGCGAACGCTAAGTTTACAAGACCGAGCTGTTCCGTGTCGGAATTTCTTCTGAGCATGCATGGCACTTTGTGCGTCGGAACAGGCCACACACGGTCGGAATTGACGCGATCGGATTTTGTTGTCGGAAAATTTTATCTCCTGCTCTCCAACTTTGTGTGTCGGAAAATCCAGTGGAAAATGTCCGATGGAGCCCACACACGGTCGGAATTTCCGACAACACGCTCCAATCGGACATTTTCCATCGGAAAATCCGACCGTGTGTACGGGGCATAATACATAGAGATCAATCAGGTTTCACACCGACTAGATCCACAGCCCAAAACTTAAGTAGACTATTCCTCAACCTACAACTGCCCACAGACAATTCAGGTAATGGAGCCATCCTCTCTCTAGACGCAGCCAAAGCGTTTGACAGCATTGAATGGCCATACTTATGGGAAATACTAACAAGATTTAGGGTAGGCCCCTCTTTCTTGAAATGGGTTCAGCTGCTATACAATACCCCATCGGTGAGAATGCGTATTAACGGAGACATATCGGAACCTTTCAGACTTTTTAGGGCACACGGCAGGGGTGTCCTTTATCACCCCTGTTGTTTGCCCTAGCCCTTGAACCTCTAGCCATATATGTTAAAGTATCACAAAATATTATTGGATTTTGCCGTGGCCCCAAACAAGACGTCATCTCCTTATATGCAGATGATACTCTGATTTATCTAGGGGACACCAACAGCTACCTGAAGAATGTGATGCGTTTAATCGCTAACTTTGGGGAGTTGTCGGGGTTCAGTTTTGGAATAAATCGATACTTATGCCCCTGGATCCCCTACCACAACCCCTACCTGATTGCGCAAGGGACATACTTACGGTGGGCTAGTTCCGCTACCTCGGTATACAGGTGACCCCAGACCCTAACCAGTATCTTACTTTGAACTTGGTTCCTCTGCTCCATAAATTCCGAATGAAATGCTTGACATGGGTGAAGTTACCTCTATCGGTCACCGGGAGGGCGAACTTAATTAAAATGGTGTGGGCCCCACAACTTTTATATGTATTTCATAATACACCCATATTGATCCCGCAGAAATGGCTTACTCAAATAGACGCCCAATTCAGGGATTTAATTTGGGGTAACAAGCCTGCACGGATCAGTCTACACACATTACAGCTAGCCAAAGATCAAGGTGGTCTAGCAGTTCCTCATGCTAGATTTTATTTTGTGGCTTCCCAGATCCAACACCGGGGTAACTGGGGAGGTATAGATGTCAGTGACCCCATCAGGTCCTTACTGGTCCCTGAGGGTTCCTTACTCTTGGCCCTATCTCACTTAGAGGCAGGGCTCACACATAGAACGCAAACTCTACCTAAGATAGTACTATTGAACACCCTGTGGAAGTACATCACATCCATTCTGAAAAACAGAGGAGCCTGTTCGTTCACACCCATATGGAAAAATAAATATTACAAAGAACTGTATAAACTTAAAGATTTTCATCTCTGGGAAATAATGGGTGTGCGGTATATCCCCCAGTTGTTCAATGGTATTATATTTAAATGTTTTAAGGCCATGCAAGACAAATTTGCCATACCTAGAACACAATTTTATCAATATTTACAACTCAGGCATGCTATACAAAGTGAAAGTAGAATATCCTCCCTTACACCAGTGACACATCCTATGATGACCGATGGTCTGCTGACAGAGGACAGGAAAGGTATGATTTTGAGCGTTTATGCCAAACTAATACATTCAACGCATGATGCTTCTAACTTGCCCAGTAGAAAAGGGTGGTAAAAAGACTTAGGTCCTATTGACGGAGAAAAATGGGAGCTGTGTCTGGCTTCTGCCCCATTGGTATCAGTCTCGACATCACATATATTGTCGCATCTATTCTTATTGTACAGAGTTTATAGGACACCAACTAAACTGCACAAATGGGGGCTCCGGGATTCCCCAATATGTCCAAAATGCTGTAGACATGAAGGAGATTTACTGCATATGATGTGGAAATGTCCAAAATTGTTCCGATACTGGCAATATGTTCTGTCCACTATCACTCAGGTACTTCAATTTCCAATCCTGAATGACCCAGTTGTTTGCCTCCTTGGTGCCTTGGAGATACCTTCACTCTCACCGAATGGCCACACGGCAGTTCTGCATCTATTATATTTAGCACGCAAAACTATCGCGGGACTCTGGATAACCCCGAGGGTACCAACGGGGGAACGATGGATAGAACTAGTAAATAATATGCTAATATGGGAAAAAAATCACCTACCAACATAGAAATGTCCTTAAGAAATTCTACTCAATGTGGCAACCTTGGCTGGACACTCCGGGGCTAGGTCCAACCCAACTGCTCAAAGACAGACTATTACAGATGTAACCTGTTAGAGAGGGAGATAGTGCCAGGATGATTGTATAACTTATCGCTCTCACAATAATTGCTTATAGAGGAACCATGGTGAACAATCACAACTGCATAGGGAGAAAGTGTTGTTACATTTTCTTGCTTTCTATCTGAGTGTGGATTACTGTTATTAACTCTCCTACATACCCGGTTATTGTTATATGTGCAAATTTTATAGTACTCCTTATGATTCAGGACACACAGTCTAGATTGTTGTTAATTGAAACTGGAAAATTATACAACACTATTATAATAAATGTTATTGTATATATACAGCTAGTTGAGAGAATCTATATGTTACACACCATATGATACTTGCTATAACTGCTGTATTGGAATTTATGGCTGCAACGATACTGTGTCTGAATGTATTGTTGCTTGGTTTTTCAATAAACTCTTTATATGATTAAAAAAAAAATAACAAACATGTCATACTTACCTCCACTGTGCAGTTCGTTTTGCAGGCGGCGATGGTAGCTCCTCCCCACATCGTATAACCTCCTAGGAGAAGTGCTCTCCAGGGGGGTTACCTTGCATGCGCACTCCTGAGTCCAGCTTTTGCATCCACAGACGCAGAATGCCGGACTCGGCCCCAGCACCCGTGTCCAGAGGCGGCTCTAGGCTTTGTGAGGCCTTAGGCAAAACTTAAACATGAGGCCCCACTCATGCCTATAATAAGACAAATAATTAAAGCAATAAAAATTAACTGTATAAGGAGGGTACAGGGTGAGGGTAAGTGGACACAGTACAGGGGGAGGGTAAGTGGATAAAGTACAGGGGGAGGGTAAGTGGACAAAGTACAGGGGGCAAGAGGGAACAGTACAGGGGGAGGGTAAGTGGACAAAGTACAGGGGGCAGGAGAGTACAGTGCAGGGGGGAGCAGGAGGGCACAGTACAGGGGGAGGGTAAGTGGACACAGTACAGGAGCAGGAGGGTACAGTACAGGGGAAAGGTAAGTGGACACAGTACAGGGGGCAGGAGAGTACAGTGCAGGGGGAGGGTAAGTGGACACAGTACAGGGGCAGGAGAGTACAGCGCAAGGGGAGGGTAAGTGGACACAGTACAGGGGGCAGGAGGGTACAGTGCAGGGGGGAGCAGGAGGGCACAGTACAGGGGGAGGGTAAGTGGACACAGTACAGGGGAAAGGTAAGTGGACACAGTACAGGGGGCAGGAGAGTACAGTGCAGGGGGAGGGTAAGTGGACACAGAACAGGGGGCAGGAGAGTACAGCGCAAGGGGAGGGTAAGTGGACACAGTACAGGGGGCAGGAGGGTACAGTGCAGGAGGGCAGAGTACAGGGTGAGGGTAAGTGGACACAGTACAGGGGCAGGAGAGTACAGTGCAGGGAGAGGGTAAGTGGACACAGTACAGGGGGCAGGAGAGTACAGTACAGGGGGAGGGTAAGCGGACACAGTACAGGGGGCAGAAGGGTACAGTACAGGGGGCAGGAGGGTTCAGTACAGGGCGGAGCAGGAGGGCACAGTACAGGGGGAGGGTAAGTGGACACAGTACATGGGGCAGGAGAGTACAGTACAGGGGGAGGGTAAGTGGACACAGTACAGGGAGCAGGAGGGTACAGTACAAGGGGGAGGGTAAGTGGACACAGTACAGGGGGCAGAAGGGTATAGTATAGGGACAGTAATGTATAATACGGAGCTGCTCTCGCAGATCCTAGCTATTCTGGAAGGCTGTCACTGGGGAAATTAAAGAAAAGAACATCCATCATATAAGTGTGTACCACAGTAAAATGTTATATAGTGTGAAGATATCAAGAATAATTAATATATGTACTGTGCATTCCAAAGTGCTGGTACAATAAATAATAAGCATAAAACATACATGTAACACGAAAAAATCCAACAAAACTGTGCTGTGATAAACTTGTGCAGATCCACTGCAAACTAATTGCTCGGACGTCAGTGTCCCATCACCAAAAGAAAGCACATACCATTTGCATACCAAAAAAATTAGATTCCTTAAACTTATGAGGTCACATGCACTTGTCATCTGCTGGATATTTACAACCACTTCACTCAAAAAACAACACTGCAGGCATAGTAGCTTGGTCCGGTACCAACCACAGGGAATCCTGTAAATGCAAAGAATAAATCAATACCAGGACAAGTCAACAATTTGTTGCTTTATCCTAGTAAAGTTTGCTGTAAGTACATTACTTTAATAAGGCAACGCAGTATGTCATGGTAATGCATACAGTATGTTTTATTCTTTGCATACACGGGGTTGCTGTGGTTGGTACCTGACCAGGCAGAGTGGTAAAAGGCTGCTCCTGGGAGAAAGTTACTATAACTGCGTTGTCACTTTTTAAGTGAAGTGGCTGTAAATATCCCGCAGATGACAAGTGCATGTAACTTCATAAATTTAAGGAGTCAAATTTTTTGGTAAGCAAATGGTATATGCTTTGTTTTGGTGATGTGCACCGAAGTCTGTGCAAACAGCTTGCAGTGGATATGCACAAGATTATCACAGCACAATTGGAGTATGTGTGTGTGTGTGTGTATATATATAATTCTTGATATCTATCACATTGCACTTTAGGAACTTTCACATGAAGGATGAAGATTTCACATGAAAGATGAAGGATCCAATCAGGTCCACCTGTCAGTTTTTCAGGCAGACCCTCCATTCTCCTCTATGGAGCGGTGGATGTAAATGGTCTTTTGTCCACTTACACCTGCCTACCTTCAATCCGGCCCAACAAAAACAAACTGAAGGGGGATCCATTACCCTCTGTCTGGGCTGATCAGGAAGAATGTCAGTTGGGTATAAACAGACAGGAGGCCCGTTTATACCTGACTGCCCATAGAGCAGTATGGGCTGTGTCTGTTTCCACTTGGCATAAGTGGAGCAGACGCGGACCTGTTAACCTCTTGCTGTGCTCAGAGGGTAGTCAGCAGACAAACTCCCCGCTGAGCAAAGCAGAGTCTGTCCCAAGTGAAAGGGGCCTCATTGATGTCTTGTTTTGTTCCATCACCTTTGCTCTGTCTGTCCCCATGTACTCTCTAACTGCCATCATCTCTCTTATTCCCTTGCTCTGTCCTTATATCCTCTTCTCTGCCCCATCTATCCCTCCTCTATCTCTAGATGGGTCCCTATTATGTACATGCAGGAGGCTGTGTAATCAGTACAGTCCGACATGATATAGCACTTTACCTCTACCTTCCTCTGAGGATCCATGCCATTCCTGCTACTGTGTCTGCTGGCCCCTCCCCTGGTCTCACTCGGCCCCTCCCCCCTCCTCTCACCTCCAGTTCACCAACGAGTATGCTGGAATGGAGGCGGTTCTGGTACCGCCCATGTGAGAGGAGATTCTCTTGGATAGAAGCTGCAACTGATCGATGTGCTGAAATGAAAGGCCATAATCTGCCTTTCATGTGGGAGGAGGAGGGGCCGTGGAAGCTAATGAAAGTTAGTGTGGAGGCTGAATCTCACAGTGCCCAGCGCTGCATGTTACCGGTCTGATGTCTGCTTTGCTGAGCAGGTGTGAGCAGGGCGGTGCCAGCATAAGCACTTGAGGGACTGTTGGCTTCAGTGCCCCCCCTCTCCTGCCCCCCTAAGGTGGCCTTAAACTGGCGCCAGCGGCCAACCCTGCTAAGGGTCTCTATCTGTGATCTGGAGCTGTCAGCCTCAGAGGCGGCTCTCTAAGTAGACCGATCAGGCAGCCGCGAGGCCCCTCTCAGTGCGGGGCCTAAGGCGACTGCCTAGTATGACTAATTAGAAGAGCCGCCTCTGCCTGCGTCATTGGATTTGATTGACTGCAGTGGAAGCCAATGGCTGCACTGCTATCAATCTATCCAATCAAGAGCCGAGACAACGGGCAGAGGGGAAGAGCGCGTCTCCGGCGTGTGAATCACAGGACTCAGGTGAGTAAAACAGGGGGGGGGGCTGGCGGGCCGGTCAGTGACAGAAGTTTTTTCACCTTAACGCATAGGATGCATTAAGGTGAAAAAAACATGAGCGTTTACAACCCCTTTAAGCATCATTAAAATCACTGCTCCTTTAAAAACTATTGCATTGATACATATCCCCTAGGGCAGTACCCGGGTCCCCATTCGCTTTTAATTGCAATAACTTGCATATAAGCCTTTAAAATGAGGACTTTTGATTTTTCATGTTCATGTCCCATACTAGAACTAGAACTTTTTGCCTGTTCGAGATGTTCTGGTGCGGACCGAACTGTGGGGTGTTCAGCCCATCTCATGGAGTTCTCTGCCATCCCTGGAAGGAGAGGTGCCCCTTTCAGCTTACATCTTTCCTAACCTTCTGGACCGTTTGTGGAGCCTGCAGGATAGCGGGGATCGCTAGGACTGATCAGTACTACGGTTAGCATGAATTTTTCTTGTATGTTTTTTAAACTTGTGCAATAAAAGATGACTTAATAATACTACTCTGTTTTGCTCAGCAAGCAAAACAACCCTACGCTTTTTGTCTTGAGACTTCAACTGGGGTATACCCCAGTTGAAGTCTCTTAAGACGAAATGCGTAGGGTTGTTTTGCTTGCTGACCCACGATTCATTGCGATTTTTATTTGTTATTATACCGTTTTTTTTTATTATAACACCCCTGTTGTTCAGGTGTTTATATCTATTTTTAAATAAAATTTTCCTACTTTTGGATTTACACTATGTAGAGGCTTTCTCTTTTTTTCATTTTATAACATCATTACCACCACGGAGAGGACTAAAGATGATGACCACTGTGTAAAATCATGCCGATTGTTGGTACTAATATGAGACCCACCCAGATTTACAGTATCCTGGTGGTGAGTAAAAGCCTGTGAATACTGACCTGTTATTATTGGCCTTCGACTTTTGGAGGAGAAGTCTATTCACCATATCGGTCAAGACTCCATCTGCACCATCTTTAATCCGGTTTATTCTGGTACAAGCTCATTTGACTCACCACCAACGGCTTGTGAGTCCACCACCTCCGGTATGAGTACCACATCTGTTTTACATCTATTCTTGGATGCTGATTGTATTGTTTGGGGCTTCAGTTTGATCGCAGCATATATTTATCAGACAGTTTTCAGTTGCTTGAACTTGAATTTTCTATCAGTATGGACTTTTAATTGCCCTGAATCTAGGGTGATTCCTTTCATACTCCCCTGTATGACAACGATATTCACGGTCATATTATTGACCACCTTGTGCACTGATTTCACTGTTTGTTTTTATCACATACAACCTGGTTTTTGGTCATAGGTACAGCTTATATTGCCGTATCTTATTTCCAGCTTTGTGTACCTCAGTTGGCATTTAATATTCATTCCATATTACTAGTCTATGCTTTGTAGATTCATGTCACTTATTTTTTATCTTTTGTTTGTCGTCAGATTTAATATTTGAATGACTTTGTTCACATTGACCATTCATATATGTGTCACTTCACTCCTAATATTCAGATTTAGATTCACACATTATTGCGGATCACTTTATTTTTTTATTGCACGTGATTTATTTTTTATTTAGTTTTTCATGTCACCAATCACTACAATTGGTTTATTTGTGAGAGTTTCTTTCATAGCACCTCATTCTTTTGATTGTGTTAATTATCACTATATTTGCAGCACATTTTTGCTCCCAGATATGGGTTTTGTTTCAGCATATGTGTAGCATATATATCATAAGCACTGCACCATCATTTCACATTCAATTTACAATCAGTCTGATTGTTGTGTTGGCTGCTTACTTTCTAAGTTGGCGCAGTATTTTCACTTCACCTTCACAATACTACAGTTGGCACCTCCCCCTCTTGCTTTCTACAGGTTTTCAATGTTCATTTACAGCTTTCAGAGTTTGTAAAAGAACCCCCCCCCCCCCAACCATATATTTTTTAAAAAGGCATGGCCAGTAGAATAAAAACAAGGTGCTACTGATTTTTAAGGCACTGCAAAATTTGTGCAAATGTTTATCAAAACAATATTTTCGCTAAAAATACACTAAAATCATTATTAGTGGATTCATACATGGCAAAAATTTACAAAATTCCTGCTAAATTCCTACTAAATAAAAAAGCTAAAACTGTATTGAGTTAATAACAAATACTTGTAAATGTTAAATTGTGCTTTTTTGTGAAATGGTGAGGACTGAAGGTACGCAAAACTGTAAATAAAAACAATTTACTCTAAAAATCCAGAGGTTACCATTTTTCACTTACAGCTTTCAGAATTTGAAAAGACCCTCCAAACCATACATTTTCTGAAAGCACATGACTTGTAGCATAAAAAAGTGCTAAAGATTTTTTGGGCTCCGCAATAATTGTGCAAATGTTCAATTGCTATTTTCACTAAAAATATACTAAAATCATTAATAGTGCACATAAACACAACATAACTTACACAATACCTGCTACATTGCTACTAAAGCGTATGCCCTTGGAGGGCCTTGTTTACCTGCACAGGGATTCACAGGTGTTCCATGCATCCCCGCGAAGGCAGTCCCATTTATGTAAATTGGGATGCACGGCTGCACAGGCATAGCCACTGCTTCAAATCTGACATCTGCATTGGTGTGGGTGTACGACCCTGAACGCAGACAGTGCGAGCTCAGGGACATTAAACATACATGGATGTCAAATTGGGAGCAATGGCTCTGTTCATGCAGTTGCTACATCCCAAATGACATCAATGAGATGCATGGAACACCTGTGCATCCCTGTAGAGGTAAACACGGCCTTGTAGGGGTGTACGCTGTGTATGCCCTGTGTGAACAAGGCCTTAGGCCCCTTTCACACAAGCAGACTGATCGGGTCCGCCTGTTTTCAGGTGGACCTGATCGGACCCCTTGTTCTGGAAGGAGGGGCCGATGTAAATGGACATGTGTCTGTTTACACCCGCTTGTATCCTATCCGCTAAAAAACAGGTGAATGGGGATCCGTTCCCCATCCATCTAGCAGATCGGATCGGATGGAAATGGACAGGTGCTCCGTTTCGATCCAACCGCCCCATAGAGAATAAGGGGTTGTGTCTGAAATTTTTTTAATATATTTTTAAATTTTTTTTACGGTTATATTTTTTTATATTTTGTACTTTGGTGAGATATCAGAGGTATAACACAGACCCCTGATATCTCTTTGAGACAGAGAAGGGGACTGAAGACAGTACCTTTCTCTACAGCCTAAGTTGTACATCACATGAATGAATAAGGAGCCACCCCTATTCATTCATAAACTGACACATAGTAAACATGGTTTACTATGCTCAGTTATCAATGGACACAGGAGCGATCAGTAGTGATCACTGTCTGTGTCCACTGTAGTACAGGGAGGGGGCTTGTAAACTCGTTTACCAGCCCCAACCTCTCCCGCTACCACCACCCCCCATCCTGTGAGCTTGCCGGAGCTGAGTGCAGCAGCTGCAGGCAGCAGGAGGGGAAGGAGGGAATGCCACCCAGCAGCTGAGGATCGGTGAGGTGGGGACCATTGTGGGGGGTGATTGGAGTGGTGGGAGGACATATTTTGATTCCCTCTAAGCCCCTGTAGCACCTGAAGCTGGTGGGAGAGGCAGAGGAGGGAAGATCAAGAGTAGCTACAGGGGATCGGATTTGCTGAGGGGGGGTCGGATCAGTGTGGGAGAAGAAATCTGTGTTGGGGGGATGAAGGAGGTGGGAAAGAAGAGTGGGGGTGGTTTGTACAGGGGCAAAATTATATTTCTCTCTCTCTGGAGTCTCCATACCTCTCTTAATACAAGAAAGGACTTTGCTCACTTTGGAAACCGCAGCTTGGCATTGCATGCCATTATTAAGCTTATGATCTACCATAACACCCATATCCTTCTCCACCATTGATTCCCCCAGTTGTACTCCTGCTAGTACGCAAGATGCATGCATATTCTTAGCCCCAAGTGCATAAATATACATTTTTCAACATTAAACCTCATGTGCCACATACAGTAGTTGCCCAATTAATAGTGCATTGAGGTCTGCTTGTAAGTTGGAGACATCTAGTAAGGACGTTATTCCACTGGTGTCATCTACAAAGATTGAAATAGTACTTTTAATCCCAGACCCTATAAAACTGCACTGCTACCCTGTCAAATCCTACACGTCCCCTGCTCCAGCCCCAGCCAGTATTTTTGTGGCCAGCTGACTGGTTTTGCTGTATTAATCCGACCGCAGATGGCTCCACATACCCGCCGCCATCTTGTGCCCTTCTATGCTTCCCGCACTCCATTTGCTCCAGGGTCATGATGTGCTGTTGTAGCAGTTTTCTTGCTCCTCCATCCCTGCTTGCAAGGTCCTATGGAAAGGACCTGCCTGCTTTGGTGCATCTAGTGGCTGTCAGTTGGATCCATGCAGCCGCTACCATCTTGACTTCCTATTGAATTCTCTGCAGGCCATCCATCCACCTGCAGCTGCTCTCCCCTTGCTTCCTGACCCAATTGCAGATGCCCTTAAAGAGCAAGTCCACGGGACATAGCCGGCTGTAGATTGGACTGGACGTCGATTTGGAGAGACTACGAGATCCTGCATAATTAGTGCTGTCACTTTTGTTTGTCGAGGCTGCTGCTCACCATGTGCCCTGCGAGCCACTCAGCTTTCATCTGGCATGTCTAAAGGTAAATCTGCTGCATTGCCAGCTGGGAAGAAACCACCGCCTCAGCCGATCTTGTTTCCAGACTGCATCTTAAACAGATTACATGCCTTGCTAGCAGAGATGGAGATGGCTGCAGATGCTGGAACCGCACAAGCTCCAGCCTCTTCCACAGCTGATGAAACAGCGATCATATTGTCAGCAATAGAACAAAGAAAACCTCGCTGTTGGTCCGCATTGACCAAGTGTCAGAGGAGTGCAACTTAATCTGGGTAGATCTTGACAACATCTGGGGCTACATCACTGAAACAGAAACCGGGACTTCAGCCTTATGCCGCGTACACACGGTCGGACTTTTCGTCTACAAAAGTCCGACAGCCTGTCCGACAGACTTCCGGCGGACTTTCGGCGGACTTGCAGCAGACTTTCTAACGAACGGACTTGCCTACACACGACCACACAAAAGTCCGACGGATTCGTACGTGATGACGTACACCGGACTAAAATAAGGAAGTTCATAGCCAGTAGCCAATAGCTGCCCTAGCATGGGTTTTTGTCCGTCGGACTAGCACACAGACGAGCGGATTTCGGGGTCCGTCGTAGTTACGACGTAAAGATTTGAAGCATGTTTCAAATCTAAAGTCCGTCGGATTTGAGGCTGAAAAAGTCTGCTGAAAGTCCGGAGAAGCCCACACACGATCGGATTACCAGCCAGCTTTAGTCCGTCGGCGTCCGTTGGACTTTTGTAGACGAAAAGTCCGACCGTGTGTACGCGGCATAAGAAGTTGCGACTACCCAAGACTCTGATATTCTCACTACACTGCAGTGTACTGTCCAATTACTGGTAGCCAAGTTGAATCATGCTAAAAACTGCCTCAGGTGCAATAATGTGAGGGTGCTAGGCCTGTCAGAGGGCACTGGGGAAGATCTCCTGGCTGAATTTGCAGAAGCCTTCTTCAAGAACCTACTCGATTTAACGGGGGTCTCCCCTGCGTATGTGGTAGAGAGAGCCCATAGGGTTCCAACTGGCTGGGGGACAGCAGGGGCCCCGCCATGACCCTTCCTGGTGCTGTTCCTTAATTATAGGAACCGGGACAAAATTCTTAGTGTAGCCTGCAAGCACCCTACTCTCACCTATGACAACGCTGTGATGCACCTCTACCCAGATTTTTCAGCTGGACTGCAAAGGAAAAGATAATCCTTCACGGATATCTGTAGGAGATTCCGGGAATGTGAGGTCAAATACTCCATGCTGTATCTGAGTCGCCTATGCATGCAAAATGGCAGATCCGTGCGGTTCTTTGATTCCCCTGAGGAAGCTGACACCTTGTTACTCACCCTGCTGTGACTTCGCTGCTCCTGTTTCGGTGATGTGAGTAGGAAAGGAATGTTCTCTCCTTCCATTAGTCCTTGATACTGTTCACTTGGACATACCTGTTTTAATGCATTCCCGCTGTTCGGTATGCTGCATTGCTGTTGGCGCTGAATGGCTGTAACCCCTATACCCTTTATGCCCTAAGAGTTTTCATTGCCTCACGGAAATCTGTCAGGCACTTTACAGAGGTGCCTTTCCAGTCCTATTCAATGTCCTAGTAATGGTCATATAAGTATTGGGCAACGGTAAGACAAATTGGTCCTCTAAATGGCAAATTGGGACTGCCTCTTGGGTTTTCTTGTGCTTCATCTCTCAAGTTTTACCACCTACACTTCAGAGCAGAGTGAGACCGAACCTACAGCAGCCTTTGCAGCAGATCTGGTTTCTGAGAAATACTATGATTTATGTAGCACCACTTAGAAGGAAGTTGACACTCAGCTATAATACCCATCGAGCCTGTGTTTGGTGTTGAAAGACCAAGTTCCCCTAATCTTGCTTACTGTTCCAGCTCGGACTTAACTGTGTTACCTTACCCAGGACTCTGTGCTTCAGTAGATGGTTCTTTTGTTTTTCAGTTCAGGGATTAAAACTGATTTAGCTAGTTGTTGGGGTAATGCTAAGTGGTAGGGTGATATATGCAAGTTTTTTATGTGTGTACAGTTGCTCGGGAACCATATTCTACTATACCTATTTTCCAGTGTGGCTCCTCCATCACTTTATATCCCCAGGTTTTTTGGTATAATTCTGTGTGGCTCTTACTGGAGCTGCATTTTCTACTTTGTGATTCCATAGACGTTAAATTAATCGCTTGGGATATCAAGGGTCTGAATGATAAGGTGAAAAGATCCTTATTATTTAAATATCTAAAGTCCCGTAAACCACATATTCTTTTTTTGCAGGAGACCCATCTGATGGGTAGTAAAATCCTTGCCCTGAAAAAATCATGGGTTAAACAAGGATTTCATGCAACATACTCCTTGTATGCAAGAGGGGTTGCTTTCCTCCTAAACAAGTCCCTCCCGTATTCCATAGGACAGGTGATTACTAACCCAGGGGAACAATATATTATTTTAATACTTGACCTCCATGTTCAATGCTGGCCATTAGTCAGTGTGTATATTCCTCCCCCCGTTTGACGCCATTCTTTATACCATTTACGTGAGGTTGGCCCCCTTTCAAATGTTTAACATTATTGTGGGAGGGGACTTGAATGCTATACTGGATGGCACACTGGACACATCCAATCCACACAGGATTGCATTGACAGAATTGGTTGCCTGGGCTGACACTTGTGGCCTTCACGAAATTTGGCGGTGGAGACGTGGGGAATAGAATGTATTCATATACTTCAGCCACCCATAAATCGGGCTTTTGAATAGACTTAGTGTTTGGTAATACTTTGGCTCTTTCTCATGATTTCCCAGATCAATCTCCACTGGAGATTCTTTTGACTGTAGGCAGCCGTCAGGATTCGAGATTCTGGAGGTTGGCCTCCTGTTGGATAGATAACCCTGAAATTCAAGAGTTGGTGTCTCCTAAATTAATGGAATACAGGACAAATAATGAAGAATTGACTTCCCTTGATGTATTTTGGGAGACGTGCAAAGCCCATGCCAAGGGAGATATATTTCTTATATCAAAACAGTGAGTGCTAACTATGCCTCACAAACTGCTCAACTGGAACAGAGTGAGACCGAAGCTACAGCAGCTTTTGCAGAAGATCTGGTTTCTGAGAAATACTATGATTTAGCACCACTTAGAAGGAAGTTGACACTCAACTATAAAAAAGTGTGGGGTTCTTGCGAGCCACAAGTGGACCAATGCCTCTAAGGAGTAAAACAACTATATTTTAAGCAGCAAACACTTCACCACGTTTCATTCCGTGTATTTAAATATAAATAAAATTAATTGTGCCCGCGCTAAAAAATATATGAACTGAAAAAAAATATATATGAATATATATAAACTGAGTAAGAAATAATTGTGCAGAAATATTAAACCATAATTAGTATGCTAATAAAAACATACATATATAAATATATATATATATAATGTGCAATCCTAATATATAAAATTCACAAAGTGCATCCGCATAAAAGTGCAATCCTTATATAAAATGCTGAAAGTGCATCATGCATGAATATGGACCTGATTAATAAGTGCAAATCCTGTGACAATCAAGTGTCCAAACAAAATACGATCAGCAGATTCAAACTGAAGCAAAGAAGTGCAAGAAAACAGTGTCCATGAATTAAGTGTTCATCATGCTTCTCCTGAAAAGTGTCCAAATCACAACAAGCTGGATGTGCTCTCCCGTGATCCCCCACTTGTGCTTGCGCTCACCTCTATTCGTGTGACACGGTAGTTAAACAGTGTCAAACACGCACTGGGGCCACTCCTGGGCTCACTCAGGATGCAATGATGTATATTCAATCCTCACAGGTAAAGCCAAAGCATCATTCATAAAGAGAAAAAGAAAACTCCATGGTGTAATATAGTAAGGGATTTATTTAAAGTAAAAGAAGTTCCTCCAGGAGGGTACTCACAGTGTGCGGGTGCCAAACTATACAGGTGTGTTTCGTTTAGCAGCGGCTCGTATGGCGTGCGGTGTGGTGTATATTCACCTCCTTCCCTGCTGACAGCTCCGTCCTACCCCTCCCCGACGCGTATTCGGCACAGGGATCACGTGCCTTCCTCTGGGGGATATCATTGGACGGACTCTCAATGTGAATTTTATATGCTGACGGCGGCCATTTTGCAGAGGACCGCCAACAGCACTAGTGTGGAACTGCAGCTGAAATGAGCGGCCGGTGGCCATTTTGCCTAGGACCAACAATCTATATTGTAATAGGCTCCAGTTGTGTGTAATATTGTAATGAAGAGCCATGTTTCACATCACCCATCATCCAATAGAGCTATGTCGGCGGCCATTTTACCTAGGTCCGCAGACAGCTCTAGTGATGGGCTACATTGATGAGCAGCTAATTAAATAAATCAGCAACTATTTAATTAGCTGCTCATCAATGTAGCCCATCACTAGAGCTGTCTGCGGACCTAGGTAAAATGGCCGCCGACATAGCTCTATTGGATGATGGGTGATGTGAAACATGGCTCTTCATTACAATATTACACACAACTGGAGCCTATTACAATATAGATTGTTGGTCCTAGGCAAAATGGCCACCGGCCGCTCATTTCAGCTGCAGTTCCACACTAGTGCTGTCGGCGGTCCTCGGCAAAATGGCCGCCGTCAGCATATAAAATTCACATTGAGAGTCTGTCCAATGATATCCCCCAGAGGAAGGCACATGATCCCTGCGCCGAATACGCGTCGGGGAGGGGTAGGACGGAGCTGTCAGCAGGGAAGGAGGTGAATATACACCACACTGCACGCCATACGAGCCGCTGCTAAACGAAACACACCTGTATAGTTTGGTGCACTGTAGCACCCGCAAACTGTGAGTACCCTCCTGGAGGAACTTCTTTTACTTTAAATAAATCCCTTACTATATTACACCATGGAGTTTTCTTTTTCTCTTTATGAATGATGCTTTGGCTTTACCTGTGAGGATTGGATATACATCATTGCATCCTGAGTGAGCCCAGGAGTGGCCCCAATGTGTGTTTGACACTGTTTAACTACCGTGTCACACGAATAGAGGTGAGCGCAAGCACAAGTGGGGGATCACGGGAGAGCACATCCAGCTTGTTGTGATTTGGACACTTTTCAGGAGAAGCATGATGAACACTTAATTCATGGACACTGTTTTCTTGCACTTCTTTGCTTCAGTTTGAATCTGCTGATCGTATTTTGTTTGGACACTTGATTGTCACAGGATTTGCACTTATTAATCAGATCCATATTCATGCATGATGCACTTTCAGCATTTTATATAAGGATTGCACTTTTATGCGGATGCACTTTGTGAATTTTATATATTAGGATTGCACATTATATATTTATATTTATATATGTATGTTTTTATTAGCATACTAATTATGGTTTAATATTTCTGCACAATTATTTCTTACTCAGTTTATATATATTTATATATTTTTTTTTTCAGTTCATATATTTTTTAGCGCGGGCACAATTAATTTTATTTATATTGACACTCAACTATAATACCCAGATACAGGCTGACGTGAAGTGTTTAGCGAACAAGTTATTTGAAATGGGAGCCAAGAATGGAAAATGTTTAGCAAATTTAGTTGCAGACCCAACTTATCAAACTGTTATTCCTGAAATTAGGTTTTTTATAGTGCATTTTGTGACTTGTTGTCGGGCCCTAAGCCATTGCTGCTGGATGAACTAGGGGGAATGCATTTACCCTCACTCTCATCTGAGGACAGGGATATTATGGATGCTCCCATACTGGTTTTGGAGATAGAAGCAGCCATACGCTCATTCCCCAGTAAAAAAATCTCCAGGCCCAGATGGACTGCCAGGGGAATGGTACAAACCTTAAGCTTCCCTGTTGGCCCCTAAACTACACCAATTGTTCACTCACTGCCTAGAGACTGGGAGATTGCCTGATAGTATGTCCAAGGCTCATATTATTCCTTATCCCTTATTAATATTGACCAAACAGGATTTTTGCCTGGTAAATCCATACATATCAATATCCGAAGAGTCCTTACACACCTCCAATTGCCACCTAGTCCTAGTAGCTTTAGACGTAGAAAAAGCTTTTAACACAGTTCACTGGAGGTACATGATGGAGGTCTTGGAACTGTTTGGATTTGGCCCCACTTTTAGGAAATGGATTGAATTATTATATAGGGCCCCAGTGGCACAAAAAAAGTTGAACAGTAAATTGTCCTCCTCATTCCCAATTCAAAGAGGGAAAAGGCAGGGACAAGCTCTTTCCTCTACCCTGTTTGCTTTGGTTATGGGGTCTTTGGAAGAGGTTTTGCGGGCGTCAGCTTTGGTGGTGGAGATCCGCATAGGCTCTTTTGTGGAGAAACTGTCCCTATACGCCAACGATTCAATCCTCTTTCCCAGAGACCCTGGCCCATCACTATTGGAGGCATTGCAAATCCTTGCTCTCAGGCCTGCATACCAATTGGGGAAAGTCTCTTATCCTCCCAGTTAATCCAGGAGCAAAGGCATTAGCTGACACCACCATACCACTACGATGGGCAGATACATCAAGTACCTAAGGGTCAATATTTCTCCTAATGTCAAGGAGTTTGGTAAGCTCAATTTGTTCCCAGCGCTGCAGTGGTGCAAGCACAGGTTAAAGGCCTTTTTGGTAAAATCAATTTATTAAAAATGAAAATTCTTCCTGTCCTTCTATACAGCCTGAGGCATTCTCCTTTTTTTATGCAGTACGACTCTCTGGTTACTTCATTTCTCTGGCAGTCTCACCTGGCTCGATTTAGCAGGAAAATATTATGAAGGCCCTAAACACAGGTTTGGCCTGTCTGGACCTTTACACTTACTACTTAGCGGCCATGTTTACCCATGCATATAATTGGCTAATCTCTGAAGTTACCAACACCTCTGTGGTCTTAGAAACAGCACATTCAGGCTCCTATGAGACACTCCGGAACCACTTATACATTAAACCCAGCAATGAGGGCAGGTATCGAGGCTTGGTATTTTACCACCCGAATTTCACAAGTGGTCACTGGTCCCCTCTAGAGATGGATGAATGGTTCGGCCCAAGCATAAGTTTGGTTTTTCGGATGTTCGGATGAACACTGAACAATATGCGGTGTTCGAGTGGCAAATTCGAAAGCCGCCGGAACACCGTTAAAGTCTATGGGACATTAACTTGAAAAATCAAAAGTGCTAATTTTAAAGGCTTACATGCAAGTTATTGTCATAAAAAGTGTTTGGGGACCTGGGTCCTGCCCCAGGGGACATGTATCAATGCAAAATATTTTTTAAAAACTAAAGTTTTTTCGGGAGCAGTGATTTTTTTAATGCTTAAAGTGAAACAATAAAAATGAAATATTCCTTTAAATATCATGTCTGGGGGTTGTCTATAGTATGCCTGTAAAGTGGCACATTTTTCCCGTGTTTAGAACAGTACTGCAGAATGACATTTCCAAAGGAAAAATTGTCATTTAAAACTGATCGCGGCTCTAATGAATTGTTGGGTCTCGGCAATATAGATAAAACTCATTAAAAAAGCCAGCATGGGGTCCCCCCTAGTCCATTACCAGGCCCCCCTAGTCCATTACCAGATTGAAGGGTCTGGTATGGATTTTAAGCCGTACCAGACCCTTATCCGAGCACGCAACCTGGCAGGCCACAGGAAAAGAAGGGACAAGAGAGCACCCCCCCTCCTGAACCGTACCAGGCCACATGCCCTCAACATGGGGAGGGTGCTTTGGGTGCTCCCCACACACCCACACACGTGGGTGTGTGGGGAGGATAGATTTGAGGTGAGGGTCCTGCTGAAGAATGTCCCAATGTTTCAGCAGAATGAAAAGTTGTGATGAATTGGATGGGACAGTCTGTAGAAGGAGGATTAGGGCGTGAGGGACTCCCATGGAGATATAGTTCGTAAGCTTTTTCTACTATATCTGCAGGGTATTCCTTCTCAGAAAATTTGTTTTTGAGGTGTACACTGGATTCAATATAGTCAATATCCCTAGTGCAATTCTGTCTGAGTCGACAAAATTGACCTTTGGGAATGTTTTTGATCCATGGTGGGTAATGACAGCTTTTGTAATGAAGATATGAGTTGCCACTGGTGGGCTTAGTATAATTTCTGGCATATATGACATGGTCGTCATGTTGAAGTTCCAAATCCAGAAAAGCTAAGGAGATCTGATCACTTTTGTGTGTAAAAGATAATCCATAGGTGTTATTATTGCAATGTGCAATGAACGGATGGATAAGATCTAAAGGACCATCCCAAATGATGATAATGTCATCAATATATCGGCCAAAAAAAATGATGTTGGCGGAAAAAAAGTTACTTTGGTAAATGTACTGATTTTCCCAGAACCCCATGGCTAGGTTCGCGTACAAGGGGGCAAAGTTGGCCCCCATCGCCGTGCCTTGTAGCTGTAAATAGAAGTCTCCATTGAATGTGAAATAGTTATGCGTTAAGCAGAACTTGGTAGCTTCTATTATGAAGGTGGCCTGGCAGGGGTTAATGAGTGGATCTGTGGAAAGGAAATGTTCGAGAGCCATAATGCCAAAATTGTGGGGAATAGAGGTGTATAGTGAACTGACGTCTAGCAATAACCAGGCGTAAGAGGGTTCCCAAGTGTAGGGTGAGAGGAGTTCCAGAAGATATGTCCCATCTCGGATATAGGACTGGAGTTGGAGGACAATTGGTTGTAGATAACGATCTACATATTGGCTGAAACCTGAGGTGATACTGTCCATAGAGGCCACAATTGGCCTACCAGTGGGGGGTTTGATTTTTATATATTTTGGGTTAATGATAAAAGTACGGAATGGAATAAAAGGGTTTGTGAAAAAAGGAACTCTCAATTTTAGAAATGACATTGTTGGATAGAGCAGTCGAGATCAAAAGGTCTGCTTCTATGACAAAGTCATTAGTGGGGTCTTTTGGAAGTTTTGTGTAGGTGGCCTGGTCAGACAGCAGTCGTTCTGCCTCTGCGATATAATCTACTTTATTTTGAAGGATGATGCCACCTCCTTTGTCCGCAGGCTTGATTATGAGGTCCTCTGCATTGGTAAATTGCTGGAGGGCTCTGATTTCCAATGGTGTGAGATTTTGGATTTTGGAAGTATACGTGGTGTTGCAGAGTTTGGTCATATCTGAGAAGACCACTCTGTAAAAGCTTTCTATGTAGGGACCCTTGGACTGTGTGGGAAAAAATACAGATTTAGGCTTTAGACCAGAATGAATAATGGGTGGGGATGTGATTAGATGTTGTGTCAGTAGTTTTGAGAGATCATCTTCAGTATAGGGTATGTCGAGGTTAGGGATGAGCCGAACACCCCCCGGTTCGGTTCGCACCAGAACCTGCGAACGGACCGAAAATTTGCACGAACGTTAGAACCCCTTTGACATCTATGGGACTCGAACGTTCGAAATCAAAAGTACTCATTTTAAAGGCTAATTTGCATGGTATTGTCCTAAAAAGGGTTTGGGGACCCGGGTCCTGCCCCAGGGGACATGTATCAATGCAAAAAAAACTTTAAAAAATGGCCGTTTTTTCGGGAGCAGTGATTTTAATGATGCTTAAAGTAAAAAAAAAAAAAGTGAAATATTCCTTTAAATATCGTACCTGGGGGGGTGTCTATAGTATGCCTGTAAAGTGGCGCATGTTTCCCGTGCTTAGAACAGTCCCTGCACAAAATGTCATTTTTAAAGGAAAAAAAGTCATTTAAAAATGCTTGCGGCTTTAATGTAATGTCGGGTTCTGGCAATATGGATGAAAATCGGTGAGACAAACGGCATGGGTACCCCCCAGTCCATTACCAGGCCCTTTGGGTCTTGTATGGATATTAAGGGGAACCCCGCACCCAAATTAAAAAAGGAAACAGCAGTATACAGGCTCTGTACTCTGAACAGCAGTATACAGGCGGTGCAAATAAGACAGGGACTGTAGGTTTGTTGTTAAGTAGAATCTGTTTGTAATTTTGAACTGGTACATTTTTAACGTGTTTAGCTCCAGCCAAAAAAATCTATTTTTAAGATTTTTGGAAAACATAGGGAAGGGTTATCACCCCTATGACATTTGTTTTGCTGCCTGTGCTCCTCTTCAGAAGATTTCACCTCACTTTTTGTCCCAATGACAAATGTTTTTTGAAAATTTGAGTTTTTTTGTGAAACAAGGATTGGTGATAAAGCATCAGTGGAAAGGAAAAATGTTTTTCCCATATTAACTCTTACAGGAGAGAATTTCCCTTCCTAGGGGTAGATTTCATCTCACTTCCTGTTGTCTCCTTCTGTTTGCAAGCAGGAGTCGTTTGTAAGTTGGATGTTTGAAAGTAGGGGCCTGCCCTATATACTCAGCAGAAATTTGGGCCTTAGGTGTTGTTGTGGCCACAACACTGTAAGCCCTCACAGGGCCCTGCTGTGAAATATTAGATCAAGAATTGTAATTACATGCCCAACAGGGGCAGAAAAATTGGGCATTTGGTGGTGGTGCTGGTGCCACAACACTGTAAGTCCTCACTCGCTCTTGGTGGACGCAGAAACGGGCCCTGCTATGAAATATTAGATCAAGAATTGTAATTACATCCCCCTGTTGAACAGGGGCTGAAAAATTGGGCCTTAGGCACTGGTGCTGTTGCCACAACACTGCAACTCCTCACAGATACTCTAGTTGGAATGCAGGAACGAGCCCTGCTGCAAAGTATTGCATCAAAAATTGTAATTACACGTCCCTGTTAGACAGGGGCTGAAAAATTGGGCCTTAGGCACTGGTGCCACAACACTGCAAGCCCTCACAGATACTCTAGTTGGAATGCAGGAACGAGCCCTGCTGCAAAGTATTGCATCAAAAATTGTAATTACACGTCCCTGTTAGACAGGGGCTGAAAAATTGGGCCTTAGGCACTGGTGCCACAACACTGCAAGCCCTCACAGATACTCTAGTTGGAATGCAGGAACGAGCCCTGCTGCAAAGTATTGCATCAAAAATTGTAATTACACGCCCCTGTTAGACAGGGGCTGAAAAATTGGGCCTTAGGCACTGGTGGCGGCGCCCAGAACCAAAAATGTTCTTACAACTTATCAGCGTGATCATTGAGGAGGAACTGGATAATTACTCAGGATAGTCACTCAGCATCTGCATAGGCAGTCTTTGAAGGGATCTGAGAGTTCAAAAAAAATTATTCGGTTACATCAGCATCAGGTGCTTGGTAGCTGGTGGTGATCCAAGACTGATTCATTTTTATGAAGGTCAGTCGATCGACCAAGTCGGTGGACAGATGCACCCTGTGATCGGTTACAAAGCCTCCAGCAGCACTGAATGTGCGTTCCGAAAGAACGCTGGACGCAGGAAAGGCCAGTAGCTCAATTGCATACTGTGCAAGCTCTGGCCAGTGATCCATCCTCAAGACCCAGTAACCCAGAGGATTTTCGGTGGGAAAGGTGTCCAAGTCGGATCTTGCCCCTAGGTATTCCTGCACCATGTAAAACAGACGCTGGCGATGGTTGCTGGAACCGATTATACTTCGGGGCTGCGGACTAAAAAATTGTCTAAACGCATCGGTCAGACGGCCACCTTCTCCACCGCTCCTTCTTTGACTGACCAAAGCCTCAGCAACACGTTGTCCAGAAACAGGAGTTTGTAACCTCCCAGTCTCTGGGAACACGTTGCACAGACCTTTCTGCAAGGCCTCCCGAAGATGTTTCATCCTCTGCTCCCTCTGCAATGGCAAGATAAGGTCCGCAACCTTACCCTTGTAACGTGGATCAAGGAGGGTTGCCAGCCAGTATTGGTCCTTCTCCTTGATACCACGAATACGAGGATCCTTACGCAGGCTTTGCAGGATCAGGGAGGCCATGCAGCGTAGGTTTGCTGAGGCATTCGGTCCGGAGTCCTCTGGGTCACAAAGGACGACATGGTCCGCAGCCACCTCCTTCCAGCCACGTACAAGTCCATGTGTTTCTTGGGACTGATCCCTTAAAGACTGCTGCTGATGCTGAGTGCCAGGCTCCACCTCCATACTGACACAATCCTCCTCCTCCTCGTCCTCTTCCTGTGTGAACTGCGGGCACGCAGGAACACTGTCTGGATAAAGGGGGCCTTGAGAGCTAAGGAAGTCCTCCTCTTCCTGCCTCTGTTCTTCCTCAAGTGCTCTGTCCATTATTCCACGCAGCGTGTGCTCCAACAGGTGGACAAGGGGGACAGTGTCACTGATGCATGCACTGTCACTGCTCACCATCCTCGTGGCCTCCTCAAATGGTGACAGGACAGTGCATGCATCCATGATTATGGCCCACTGGCGTGGGGAAAAAAAAACAAGCTCCCCTGACCCTGTCCTGGTGCCATAGTCGCACAGGTACTCATTGATGGCCCTCTGCTGCGTGTGCAGCCGCTGCATCATGGCCAACGTTGAGTTCCACCTGGTGGGCATGTCACAGATTAGGCGGTTCTTGGGCAGGTTAAACTCCTTTTGGAGGTCTGCCAGCCGAGCACTGGCATTATATGACTGGCGGAAATGCACACAGACTTTCCTGGCCTGCCTCAGGAAATCCTGTAAGCACGGGTACCTGCCCAATAACCTCTGCACCACCAAGTTAAGGATGTGAGCCAAACAGGGCACATGGGTCATTTGTCCCTGTCGGAGGGCAGAGAGGAGGTTGGTGTCATTGTTGCAAACCACCATTCCTGCCTTAAGTTGGCGTGGTGCCAACCACCTCTGAACCTGCCCCTGCAGAGCTGACAGAACCTCTGCCCCAGTGTGGCTCCTGTCCCCCAAGCACACCAGCTCAAGCACCGCATGGCATCTTTTGGCCTGCATACTTGCGTAGCCCCTTGAACAGCTACAGAGCACCGCTGGTTCTGAGGACAAAGCACAGGAAGAGGCCATGGAGGAAGAAGAGGAGGAGGGGTGGAGGAGAGAGGTGTGTCACAATCAGTAGTGGCATTTTGGAGGCGTGGTGACAGAACAACCTCCAACGCTACTGCACCTTGTCCTGCATCCTTCCCAGCTGCCAGCAGAGTCACCCAATGCGCGGTGAAACTTAGGTAACGTCCCTGTCAATGCCTGCTGGACCATGAGTCAGCGGTATTATGCACCTTACCGGTGACTGCTCTGTCCTGCAAGGCATGGACATTGCCTTCCACATGCCGGTAGAGAGCCGGAATCGCCTTCCATGAGAAAAAGTGGCGTTTGGGTACCTGCCACCGAGGAACCGCACATTCCACAAACTCACGGAAGGGGGCAGAGTCTACCAACTGAAAAGGCAGCAGTTGAAGTGCTAGCAATTGGGCCAAGCTAGCATTCAACCGCTGGGCATGTGGATGGCTGGGAACCAACTTCTTTCGGCAGTGCAGCAGCTGGGGCAGGGAAATTTGCCTGGTACAATCTGACGTCGGTGTACCAAAAGCAGATTGCCCACAAGTACTTGGCTGTGACACACCTAATAATACACCTTCATTCCTCTCAGTGCAGGTCTCAGAGAGGACTGAAGGTATAGTGGGGTTGGAGATCTCAGCTGATGAGGAGCAAGGAGAGGTCCTCTTTGTTCTTTGGTGTGGGTCTTTTAGATACGCTTGCCAACTAACTGCATGGCAGGTCAACATATGTCTGGTCACGCATGTGGTGCCCAAGCGGGAGGTGTTTTGGCCATGCGAGATACGCTTGAGACATATGTTGCAAATAGCAGCAGTGCGATCTGATGCACTCGTCTCAAAAAAGGCCCACACCAAAGAACTTTTGGAATAACGCGCAGAGACAGCAGCGCCCTGCACATGCGGAGCTTTGGGGTGTGATGCAGTCAGTGTGCTGCCCTTAGGCTGGCCCCTGGAGGGCATCCTGCCTCGTTGGTGATGTGCCTCCTCCTTCTCCTCTCTCCTATCAGGCACCCTTGTTGAGTCAGTGACCTCATCATCCCCTCCCTCCTCATCACTGGAGCAAACCTGGCAGTATGCTGCAGCAGGGGGAGCATGACTGCCAGATTGCTGTCCTACTTGGGCACCCCCTCTGTCCGTGCTCACGTTACTGCCTTCATCTAGCTCAGTATCATCATCAGAGCCTTCTAAACGCTGGGCATCCTCCTGGAGCATATACCCAACACTGTGGTCAAACAGTTCGAGGGACTCCTCAGGAGGACATGGTGGGGCTAGGGAAGGAGTCACTGATGCCATTGAGTCGAGGGAAGAGGCTGTGTTGGCAGCTGCTTTGCCAGACAAAGTACCCTGAGCATGGGTGAGAGAGGATGAGGATGGCTTGGTTATCCACTCAACCAAGTCTTCCGCATGTTGCGGCTCAACACGGCCAGCTGCCGAAAAAAAGGCCAAGCGTGTCCCACGGCCACGTGCTGATGAGGATGCACCGTCTCCACGACCAGCACTGTTGCCTCTAGACACAGAGCCTACTTGCACTCTTTTATTGGCTTGTGACTGTCTGCCTCTCCTTGTTGGCTTTCCAGACATACTAATGGCCTGTAGCTGCACTAAGCTGTGATATAGATATATATATATATATCTATATATATATATATATATATATAGATATATATATACTGATACTGCAGCTAGCAAAATCAACTGCCTGCCTGTAGTATGAGAACAGCACCAACCTTCTACAGGTAGCTTTAGCTGAACACTGTGCAGAGCTCGCAAAAAACTTGTAGCTTATTTAGCTGCCTGCGGTAGCGATAGGATCAGGAAAACACCACCAACCTTCTACAGGTAGCTTTAGCTGAACACTGTGCAGAGCTCGCAAAAAACTAACTTGAAGTTTTAGCTGAACACTGTGAGGAGGACGCACTACACTAACTAGTAGCTTTAGCTGAACACTGTGCAGAGGTCACACTACACTAACTTGTAGCTTTAGCTGAACACTGTGAGGAGGACGCACTACCTTAACTTTTAGCTTTAGCTGAACACTGTGCAGAGGTCACACTACACTAACTTGTAGCTTATTTAGCTGTCTGCGGTAGTGATAGCATCAGGAAAACACCAACCTTCTACAGGTAGCTTTAGGTGAACACTGTGCAGAGCTCGCAAAAAAAAAAACTAACTTGTAGTTTTAGCTGAACACTGTGAGGAGGACGCACTACGCTAACTTGTAGCTTTAGCTGAACACTGTGCAGAGGTCATAATACACTAACTTGTAGTTTTAGCTGAACACTGTGAGGAGGACGCACTACCCTGACTTGTAGCTTTAGCTGAACACTGTGCAGAGGTCACACTAAACTAACTTGTAGCTTTAGCCGAACACTGTGAGGAGGATGCACTACACTAACCTGTAGTTTTAGCTGAACACTGTGCAGAGCTCGCAAAAAACTAACTTGTAGTTTTAGCTGAACACTGTGAGGAGGACGCACTAACTGTAAATAGTCTAGCTGCCTGACTGTGGTACTAATAGGATCAAAAGAACACCAGCAATTTTATTCAGGTAGCTGTAAATACTGTAACAAGACAAGCCTGCCTGTCAGGAAGATAACAGGAACGGATCTAGCTAAACTGAATACAGCGTGTATATATATATATATATATACACACATATATATATACAACACCTGGGATGCATATATATACACAATACACTGTAAGTGCAGCTAACTCACTGACTGTCCTGCCTAATCTAGCTAACTCAAATGAAATGACACTGTCTCTCTCTAAGCACGCTGGAACACACTACACAGGGTCACCGTGCAGGCGGCCTTATATAGTGTGGGGCATGTTCTAAACCCCCTGAGCCATAATTGGCCAAAGCCACCCTGGCTTTGGCCAATTACAGCTCTCTCTACTGACGGCGCTGTGATTGGCCAAGCATGCGGGTCATAGTGAATGCTTGGCCAATCATCAGCCAGCAATGCACTGCGATGCCGCAATGAATTATGTGCCGTGACACGCCACACGAATTTGGTGCGAACGGCCCATATTGTTCGCAATTCGGCGAACGATCGAACAGACGATGTTCGAGTCGAACATGGGTTCGACTCGAACGCGAAGCTCATCCCTAGTCGAGGTCATCACAGTCGTAGATTTCAGAGACATTATCTGATTCATCCAACATTGACACAGGTGAGGTGGTGGCAGTGGGTGGGATGAGAGTCTGCTGTTTGTCTCTATCCTTTTGGATGTTGAAATGCCTCTTGAGGGTCAGATTTCTAATGTAACCATTCAGGTTTTTGAAGAGCAGAAAGGGATTGGGTCTGTTGGTGGGGGCAAAGTTTAAACCAAGACTAAGGAGTGCTATGTCTGCAGGGGACAAAGTGTGATTGGACAGATTGAAGACTTTTATCGTTTTTTTTGGTTCTGTATGTGATAATGATCGTCTAGTTCGTCCCCCTCTGCGGCCTCTTCTGTGAGTTTTCTTTTTCATGATAAGGTGACCGGAGGAGGACTGGGCACTAAAAAAGTATCTGGAATATGATGAGATGTGGAAGTATGAGCAGCAGAAGTGTGTTGTTCCGTTGTTGTAGGGATTGGAGCGGGTGGATCAGTAAGGTTATTGGTAGAACTTATGGATGGAGGTTCAGGGTCAAGAGAAGGTATGACTGTGTGAGGAGCGGGTGGATATAAAGGATCTGAGATGATCCTGGGGGGATGGGCTGGTGCGGTTGAGTTAGATGGAGACGTGGATGTGGGATTGAGCCTATTATAGAATTGAGTTAGAGAAGTGATTAATTCTCTCCTTTTGTATTGATACTTATTGGAGTGTTGGCTATTGTGCCTCGAATTATAGGAGTGATGAGTGGCAGAAGGGAATGGACGGTGGGCAGGGAGGGGGGGACGGGTCTTGTGTGATCTGGGAGAAATGTTACGCCCTTGAGGTTTTTTGAGTTGTATACTCATGAGAGGTAAGGGGTGAGGGGCGGGGGGAAGAGATGGCAAACTCATGAGAGGTGAAGGATGATTGACAGAAGAGGGAAGTGTGGGGGGTACTGGCTGATATGAAACATGAGTGGATGGTATGTCATCAGGATAGGACCAGGTTTTCTTGTTTCATGTGAAAATTCCGTCAAGGTTGTAACCATCTACGTCTCTTTTAAATTTGCCCATTTTCATACTAACAAGAGTATCCTCATGCTTTTTGGTATTGTTTTGGAGTATTTGGAACCATGTATGTGGAATAGTAGTGGCTGAGCTTTTTATGTCATTGATAATGGAATGTATTTGGTCATGTAATTTGTCAAACCTGTGTTTTCTGTGGGAGATTAAAATCCCAATCCACTTGGCAGTGCAAAACGCAGCAAGGCTGGCCCATTCCCTGGTGTGTTCAGCATTCAAGAAGGACAGGCTCTCCTTCATGATTCTCAGGCCTCTAGGTGAAATCTGAGTGTTAATATATTGTTCCAAGAAGAATTGATCCCACCACTGTTGGTTGGCAGTCTGTATCAATCTTTCTCCTTTCGCCTTTCAGGACAGCACCTTGGAGAGAGCGCAGCTCCACCTCTTAGACAGGAAACACTGCGTGACAACGCCCCTTTAAAAAGCAGCTGCTTCCACCATGCTGTCAGTTTTAGTGTTTCCTCCGCCATGATGGAAGCACTGCTTGGTGAACCAGAGGGGCTGCGCTCTCTCCAAGGAGAGGGTTTTGGCAGGACCTCCACGTTTGGGTACTCAGACCAGCCCAGCTCCCTCCCACACGTGAGGGGGGTGCTCCGGTGTCCCTTCCTTCTCCGGCTCACAGGAGTAATGGTCTGCCGGAAGTTTTCCACCCGGAGTGTTCGGGGGCCGCGGTTGTGTTCAGTAAGAGCGTCCATGCCAGGCCTCTGCATGGCGGCGCCGAATCCCAGACAGCGGATGACGCCAGTTTCGGTGGGCGGAGACTTCCGGCGGGGCGTAGCAGCGATTGGTTCCTGCTGCTGGAACGCAGGAGGAAGGGGCGGGTCCTCTGGCCGGGACTTCCTTTTGTTTGGCACATGGAGTTTAGTACACAGTGCAGCAGCTGCGGATTGCACTATGGAGACAGCGGAATTGTCAGCAGCAATGGCGGATGCAGGCGCCCAGGTTCCCGGCCAGGCCCAGGTAGGAAAGGTGCGGTGACACCTCTTTCCTTTTATATCACTGGGTGTTTTATCTTGTATGTGGTTATTCCAAAACCTGCTGCTGTCTGCTATAGGGTAACAGTTTCCATTAGCAGTTCATCAAAGGAGTGAGACTCTGGGCACTTAGGGTGTTGGCTGGAGGTACTACTTTTCTCTGAAGCCTTAGTTCTAAAGGACCTGGCTTTTTCTTGTTTCACTGTTTCAGAAAGCTACTGCCAAATCAGAGAGAACAGAGAGAAAGTGCCCCTCATGCAAAAATCCTTTAAGGGACTCTTGGCCCAAACCACTGTGCAAATCCTGCATTGTGGATTTAGTAAAAGAAGAATCCTCACAAGAGCGCAAAGAGCTATTATCTTCTGTGAGGAAGGAATTAGCAGAGGCCCTAGGGAGAGTGCGTTCCCTTGTAAAGCACGGCCAGAGTTCCAGCCAAGAACAGAGTTCTCACTCCAGTTTCCATCAGTCCACTTCCAGACAGGTGGAAAGTGAGTCGGAGGAGGAAAGGGAAAGCATTCCACCCTCAACCATTGATTCAGAGGAGGAGGAGGTGGAAGAAGAGTTAAGATCATCTAGATATAAGCTTTCACTTGAGGAGGTGGATGAATTACTCAAGGCAATTTATACTACCCTGGAGATCCAGGAAGAAAAAGTTCAGCTGTCCGTGCATGACAAGATGTACCTGGGGCTGGAGGAAATTAAACACAGGGTGTTCCCTGTGCATAAAGTGTTAACAGACACTATCAAAAAGGAATGGAAGGATCCAGAGAAAGGACAGTTTTTTTCTAAAGCCCTCAAAAGGAGGTTTTGAGGAGAATGAGGAACTGTTGTGGAATAAAAAACCAAAGATAGACGCTGCTTTTTCTCAAGTATCTAGAAAAACTGACTTAGCTTTTGAGGACATGGGTATTCTCAAAGATGCTATGGATAAGAGGGCAGATGGGCTACTGAAGAAAGCCTGGGACTCATCTCTAGCTAATCTTAAGCCAGCAATGGCGGCTACAGTTGTGGCTAGGAATCTGGAGTGTTGGTTAGATCAACTTAAAAATCATGTTGTTGCAGGTACCTCCAGAAAAGACTTATTGGAGTCCTTCCCTACCCTGCTTAAGGCAGTAAAATATATGGCAGATGCCTCTGCAGAATCTATCAGGATGTCAGCCAGGTCCTCTGCGCTTGTTAACTCAGCAAGAAGAGCACTCTGGTTAAAGACCTGGACAGGGGATTCAGCTTTTAAAGTAAAACTGTGCGGAATTCCCTTTTATAGGAGACCTGATGCTTGGGCCAGAACTAGAGACTGTCCTTGACAGGACAGCAGATAAGAAGAAAGCTTTCCCACAGAAGAAGAAAACGGTACAGCAGAGGAAAAATGTTCTTCCTTTTCGACAAGCCGATAAGGAAAAGGACCACACAGAGAAGAGACCCTGGTCTTCTCAGAGAGGAAGAGGTAGAGGAGGGGTACTCTTTAGAACCCCAGAACAAACCCCTAAAAAACAATGACCATCTAGTAGGGGGGAGACTACAGGACTTCTTACCAATTTGGGAAAAAACAGCAAAGAGTCCTTTTGTCCTGAGGTTAATCAAAAAGGGTTATCAATTGGAATTCTCACAATGCCCCCCAAATCGGTTTTACATCACAAACCTGCCAAAGGATCGGGAAAAGGCTCTGGCCATGAAGTCTCTGTTACAGGAACTGATGCAACAGAAGGTCATTTCCCAAGTTCCGAAAGATCAAGAGGGGAAGGGGTTTTACTCCCACATTTTTCTGGTAAAAAAGCCATCAGGAAAGCTCCGCCTGGTTCTCAATTTGAAGGTTCTAAATCGATCCATAAAATACAGAAAATTCAGGATGGATACGATTTTCTCAGTGAGGAACTTGCTAACCCCCAAATGTCATATGGCTTCCATCGATTTGAGAGATGCCTATCTCCATATACCAATAGCGCCCCCATCTCAAAGGTTCCTGCATCTTGCAGTCAATCTGGGGGGGGGGGATTTGGCATCTGCAGTTTCGGGCTCTGCCTTTCGGTCTTTCCTCTTCTCCCAGGGTATTCACAAAAGTGAATATTATTTGATCTCATATATCCATTCACCCATAAGATCCTTCTCTTAGATATAGAAGAACAAATAAGAGGCGCTCATACCCCCCCAGTGATAGCACTAATGTGTACTACAATTACACCAAAAATTACAGACTAAACTCAGGTGCAAAAATTAGTGCGTGAACTACTTCTTATACACAGTGCTTATACACCCTATTTATAACCATGCATAAATTAATCTGCCATTGTGTAAAGAGTGAAAATAAACTGTGCCAATAAAATACCATATTAGTCATATAGCATAAAATCACCATATAGTGTGGCGTAAAAAAAAGTCCATAACTGTAAATATACATAGAAAACATGAAAAAATCAGTCCAAAAATCGTGTGACAAAAAAATTGTGATTTAGTTGTGACAAAAAGTATCAAAACAAATCTTCAATGAATGTAGTGATCTTGATAGTGTATAACTCCACGTGTCTTTCACCTCACCACCGTGAAACGTGAATTCACTCCCAAAAGAACCTCACTCACCGATTTATTTTGCCAGCACTCTCATGCACGGCAAAAAACGCTTATTTACCACACTCCAGGGTAATCCTATATGCAAATATCCCACAGTGTTTGGATCAATCCACATGAAAAATAATTAAAGAGCTCACATAGCGTAAACCAGCACGGCAAATTTATTTAAAACCACTACAATCTTCAAGAAAATCACTCACATTTCAAAAGATTTAAAACAGCAGCAAATGCGGTGTAGCTCACAGCAACTTTAAAATCAGTGGATGAACTCAAAACACAAATGGTCACGGCGGACCCGAGGTGTGCTAGTGCTTGGACTCACGGTCTCTCTCCCCTCCTCTGTAGCGCGCCGTGAAATCAAACCACCCTTCCTCTAATGCGGCTCTCAGCGTTGCTCGTCACATCTCACAGCCACGCCCCCGACATGTTTCGTCATAGATTTGACTTATTCATGGGATTGGCTGGATAGGCTGCCCCTCATCCCTTAAATCTCCTCCTCACTAGCGTCCCATAGGCTAGTCAGTCCGCATGCACACATCTCGTGTCCTCGCTATAATAATTTATCAGAGACTATGGAGCGCCGCTATTCAGGGATGCGGGTTGCCTCCACTATGCTTCGGACTGATTGCAACATATACATCATATGGATAGCTTATCCCTAGTTCGGTCTACATAACAGTGCTGGCGGATCACATAAGTAACCAACATACCTACACCAGAGATATAACCTCATTCATGTAGTGTTCAAGCCATTATCTCATAACAATATACAAAACGGTGATTTCCTTAATCTAAAGTTTTCACTCTGATTACTGCATTGATTCACAACTGGATATGCATTCTGAATCGCAAAATCATGCTGGTTCTCAAACAATTGGGGAGCATTTTTCTTTTCAAAGCATTTCTCCCTCGGAGTTTGTGCCACTTCCTGAATAACCTTATTTAATACATCAGTGTCATATCCTTTTTGTACAAATTTATTTTTTAAGATTCCTGCCTGTTCATAGAAATCATCTGTGTACAATTCCGTCAAACTCGTAACATCTGTCCTTTTGGAATGTTTTTTATCCAAGTGAGATGATGACCGCTTCTTATAGATAAATAGCTATTACGATCTGTCGGTTTGAAGAACACCTTTGTTTTTAATGTATCCAAACATCTCTCTATTGTTACATTTAAAAAGTTGACCGTATAACTGCTAATCTGGTATTCCAATCTAATATTGTTGGTATTATTGTTTAGTTCCTGTAAGAACTCAACTACCGATTCCTCCATACCCTCCCAAATAAATAGGAGGTCATCAATAAATCTCCGGTAGAATAAAAGTTGAGGCCTCCTAACATTAAATACCTTCCTGTCCTCCCACTCCGCCATAAACAGGTTGGCGAGGCTGGGAGCATACTTGGCTCCCATCGCCACGCCAACCTGTTGGGAGTAAAAATCACCATTGCATCACGGTTGACCAATAATTATTAGGATTAGGTATATATATGCATTTAAAATTTGAAGATATTCCGGCAACCTAGAGTATAGAGACCCTTGTATAAGGGGCAAGGGTATTTTTATACACTTTTTAATCTATGGTAGTATGAACATACTTGGGAATTAGTCCTGAACAGTGGGGGAGAGAATTGACCTATTCTTTGAGTGATATCACTAGGGAGTAGGTTAATAGAAGGGGAGATGATAATGGAAAAATATGTTGATGCTCTCCCTTGGTAGATTAGGAAAGAAGTTTCCCCATAGGGATAAGTCTCCATATAAATATAATTATAGATAATTTTTTGCATATTAGTTTGTTTATTATATGACATGTAGTCCAAATGAAGTTTTAATTTAATAAGATAGATTCTCACCATGTGAATAATCATCCGGGGGTGTACCGGGATTGAAGGGATTTTATAATGAATTTTATAATTATTTTTAAAGTTTTAATTAAATATTTGATTCATTTTGGATATTTGCTTTTTGGAATGTGATTTTGCAATTCAGAATGCATATCCAGTTGTGAATAAATGCAGTAATCAGAGTGAAAACTTTAGATTAAGGAAATCACTGTTTTGTATATTGTTATGAGATAATGGCTTGAACACTACATGAATGAGGTTATATCTCTGGTGTAGGTATGTTGGTTACTTATGTGATCCGCCTGCACTGTTATGTAGACCGAACTAGGGATAAGCTATCCATATGATGTATATGTTGCAATCAGTCCGAAGCATAGTGGAGGCAACCCGCATCCCTGAATAGCGGCGCTCCGTAGTCTCTGATGAATTATTATAGCGAGGACGCGAGATGTGCGCATGCGGACTGACTAGCCTATGGGACGCTAGTGAGGAGGAGATTTAAGGGATGAGGGGCAGCCTATCTAGCCAATCCCATGAATAAGTCAAATCTATGACGAAACATGTCGGGGGCGTGGCTGTGAGATGTGACGAGCAACGCTGAGAGCCGCATTAGAGGAAGGGTGGTTTCATTTCATGGCGCGCTACAGAGGAAGGGAGAGATATAGTGAGTGATTTTCTTGAAGATTGTAGTGGTTTTAAATAAATTTGCCGTGCTGGTTTACGCTATGTGAGCTCTTTAATTATTTTTCATGTGGATTGATCCAAACACTGTGGGATATTTGCATATAGGATTACCCTGGAGTGTGGTAAATAAGCGTTTTTTGCCGTGCATGAGAGTGCTGGCAAAATAAATCGGTGAGTGAGGTTCTTTTGGGAGTGAATTCACGTTTCACGGTGGTGAGGTGAAAGACACGTGGAGTTATACACTATCAAGATCACTACATTCATTGAAGATTTGTTTTGATACTTTTTGTCACAACTAAATCACAATTTTTTTGTCACACGATTTTTGGACTGATTTTTTCATGTTTTTCTATGTATATTTACAGTTATGGACTTTTTTTTACGCCACACTATATGGTGATTTTATGCTATATGACTAATATGGTATTTTATTGGCACAGTTTATTTTCACTCTTTACACAATGGCAGATTAATTTATGCATGGTTATAAATAGGGTGTATAAGCACTGTGTATAAGAAGTAGTTCACGCACTAATTTTTGCACCTGAGTTTAGTCTGTAATTTTTGGTGTAATTGTAGTACACATTAGTGCTATCACTGGGGGGGTATGAGCGCCTCTTATTTGTTCTTCTATATCTAAGAGAAGGATCTTATGGGTGAATGGATATATGAGATCAAATAATATTCAGTTTTATAGTCATTTAAAGGGGCAGCTCTCTTTATATATAAATTTATATAAATTTATTTCACTTTAAATTTAGAGTTTTATATTATTGAGGAGACCATTCACTGGATCATATTCCTCATCGAATCACACCCCATCTAGAGGCGCAGTGGGGGTATTTTTGTATAAAGGGCGGTTTATTATTAAGAATACCCATATTTATATATTCACAAAAGTGATGGCGGAATCTTTGGAGCCCCTGAGACTGAAGGGGATTTCAATAGTACCCTATTTGGACGACCTGCTACTGTTTGCAGACTCAAAGGGTCAAATAGAGGTCAACCTACAGACAGTTCAAACACATCTAAGAGGTTTGGGATGGCTTCTCAATCTTCAGAAGTCAAACTTAATTCCATCTCAAAGGGTAAGGTTTCTGGGGTACGAAATAGACTCGATAGAACAGAGAATTTTTCTACCCCAGGAGAAAATAGAGAAGATGCAGTTGACCCTGAAAACACTTCAATCCAACGCAGAGATCTCTGTAAGACAAGCCATGTCCGCTCTAGGACTGTTGACAGCAGCAATTCCTTCAGTACAGTGGGCCAGGTTGCATGCCCGTCCTCTGCAATCGGATATTCTGATGAATTGGTCATACCAGGAACCTCTGGAGAAGAAATTCAACATGGGGCAAGAGCAAAAAGATCACTCTGGTGGTGGCCCATTTTAAAAGGGCTTCCTTGGGTCTTTCTGGTAACCAGAAGGCTGACTACAGATGCCAGCGCATGGGAATGGGGAGCTCATCTGGAAGAAAAAAAGATTCAGGGAGTTTGGACCAAACCAGAAGCGAGAAGATCTTCAAATTGGAGAGAGTTAAAGGCTGTTCACTTAAGCCTCTTCTCCCTCCGGGAATTTCTAGTGAATCAACATGTCCAAATATTGTCAGACAAAAAGCAAAACCTTAATGGATCTAGCGCATCAGATCCTAAGATGGGCAGAGAACAATGTGGCCTCTCTATCAGCAGTACATATGAAGGGGACGGAAAACACCTTAGCAGATCTCCTCAGCAGGAAAGAAATAAGGGAAGCAGAGTGGTCTCTCAATCAGGAATTATTCGAAACAATTTCCAAGAGTTGGGGTTATCCCCAAGTGGACCTCTTTGCAAAACAAGAAAATGCAAAAATACCAGTCTTCTTCTCTCTTCAAAGACAGGATCAAGCTCTCGGAGTAGATGCTTTAGCACACAAGTGGGACTTCCATCTGTCCTACGCTTTTCCCCCGTTTCAACTGATACCAAGGGTGTTAGCCAAATTCATATTGGAGTCCACGGAGCTAATATTAATAGCTCCTTATTGGCCAAAAAGACGCTGGTTTTCAACCTTGATGAACCTCTCAGTGAAACCTGCTTGGAGATTACCAATCAGGACAGACCTGTTGAGTCAGGGCCAAATTCTCCATCCAGATCCAGCTTACCTCAAACTAACAGCTTGGTTTCTGAAGAACAAATCTTAAGACAGAAGGGTTTATCAGAGAAGCTTATTTCTACCCTTCTTGCAAGTAGAAAAAAAGTGACGAGAGACATTTACTTTAAAGTCTGGAAGATCTATAATTCTTGGTGTTCCAGTAAAAACTTTGATTTTCGTACCACGTTTTCAGTTTTGGAATTTCTTCAAGAGGGATTGGAGAAGGGGTTAGCAGCAAGTACGCTCAAGACGCAGGTAGCTGCTTTATCAGTTTTTTTGGAAAGAACCCTGTCAGGGGAACCTTTAATAATCAGATTTTTTAGGGCAATGGCAAAAGTAAGGCCCAGAACTGTTGTTAGTTTTCCCAAATGGGATTTATCTTTAGTTCTTCAGGGACTAACTAAGGCACCGTTTGAACCCATAGAAGAAGCATCATTAAGTTTCTTGACGTTAAAGACTATTTTACTGGTAGCAGTAACTTCCGCATGTAGAATTAGTGAGTTACAAGCCCTTTCAATTAAGGAGCCCTTTATGAGATGTCTACAGGATAGGATAGTCTTAAGGACGGATCCAGCTTTTCTACCAAAGGTGGCTTCAGTTTTTCACCGTACACAGGAAATCATTCTCCCTACTTTTTGTCCTTTACCTTCGGGAGCAGGAGAAGTAGCTTTCCATACCCTTGATGTCAGGAGGTGTCTGCTTAAATATCTGGAAAGAACAAAGGAAATCAGAAAGTCATTTTCAATCTTTGTTTTAATGGAAGGTACTCACAAAGGAGGTAAAGCTTCCAAGAGCACCCTCGGAAGATGGTTAAAGCAGGCCATTAAAGAGGCTTACAAATCTTTGGGTCTGGAACCTCCGGAAGGGGTATTACCTCATTCTACTGGAGCAGTGGCGGCATCATGGGCAGAAAGGGCCGGGGCATCTCCTGAGCAAATCTGCAAGGCTGCCACATGGTCCAGTTTTTCGACCTTCATAAGGCACTACCGCTTGGATCTACTATCAGCCTCGGAACAATCATTTGGTAGGAAGGTTTTGCAGGCAGTAGTCCCACCCTGAAGTAAGTTTCTCGGTTATCCTCTCCAAGGTGCTGTCCTGAAAGGCGAAGGGAGAAAACCTTAGTTAAACTTACCGGTGATGGTATTTCTACGAGCCTTTCAGGACAGCAGCCTACTTCCCTCCCTTGGTTATCATATGTAAAGTATAATTATAGGACCTGGTAATTGTCTGATTATATTTTCCAGCATGTCGGAGGATTTCTCGTTAACAACTGACGGCATGGTGGAAGCAGCTGCTTTTTAAGGGGGCGTTGTCACGCAGTGTTTCCTGTCTAAGAGGTGGAGCTGCGCTCTCTCCAAGGTGCTGTCCTGAAAGGCTCGTAGAAATACCGTCACCGGTAAGTCTAACTAAGGTTTTCTAATTGTTTGAACTTGCCACAGAAATGCTGTCTGATCTTTCCTGTCAGTGTAGCCTCTTTAGAGAAAGTGACATGGTGTAAGGCAGAATAAATATTCTCTAGGATCTGGTATTCCTCCATCATTGCCGGCCAGTGGACACAGTGCATCTGAAAGACCAGTCTGATTACACATCCATGGCAGGAATGATCGACCTCACGGACCCCTTCAGTTACATCTGGTACTCTCATATGCCTTTTTAACTCAACACAAATGTGAGTGCAATCGCTGTTGCTGCTCTTTTTATTAAAATTGTTTTTAAGTCTGCACCCAGAGGCGCCTTCTTTCTTTGTTTCTTACAGTGCTTTTTGGGAATATGGTTTCCATTTCCATTGGAAGGCTGCCGTGAATGTGGGCTTTATACCTCATCATCAACTTTATGCACACCATCATGGACTACTATTATCTTTTCTTATCCCTAGTTCCAGTTCATCATTTATATGCATAATATTGTCATTTATGTGGATTATTGCTTCTAACCTTTGCGCCAAACACTTGTTATATGGAACGTTTTTGTGCTGCATATTAATCGCTACGCCATTTTTCCTTTTATATACCGTATTTATCAGCGTATAACACGCACTGGCGTATAACACGTACCTAATTTTAAGAGAGAATTTTCAGGAAAAAAATAATTTTAAATAAAAGAACTTTGAAGCAAAATAAGGGTGACTCAGAACTTTTTTTTATTAATATTTATACAACATATAAGGTAAATAACTTAACGAAGAAACTTGGATTTTATGGTATATGCAGTGCAGTCTAAATCACATGCAATATCGCAGAGGGCACAAGTGTGAACCAGCACTGAGATAGATTTTTAACATTCTCACTTCATTAATGACAGATTCTCCAGATTATCCTTCATTGAAAGATTCTCCATTATTGCTAACTAACAATTCCCTTTTACATTATTTTCGTTTAATTTCTTATTTCTTGTAAGGGCTGTATTTCTGGGCTGGGACAAGGGTGTCATGTCAGGCAGTGTGTATACTGTATTTGTGCAACCTTCCTCCCCCCTCACCCCCCCGCCGGAGACTTTTTTCCCACGCTGCCATTTAAAATCCATGTGTACCTGCTTGCTCGTGTTGCGATTCCAGTCAGAGCAAACTCTCGCGAGCCGTGCAGAGGGGTTACCATGGATACAACCTCACGGCCGCGAGAGTTAGTGAGAGAGAAAGTTTCCTCTGTGTGTGCTGCGGTGGGGGATGGCTGCCGGAGCTCTGCAATGCTTACATGAGTGTCCCGGGACTCGCAGGTCCCCCCGGCTGTCTCCGATCGCGTCCACTCGCTATCCGATCGATATACACAGTATGTACCAATGCATTTTTTGTATACATCGGCGTATAGCACGCACACCCGATTTTCAGGGTGAAAAAGTGCGTGTTATACGCCGATAAATACGGTATATATATATATATATATATATATATATATATATATATATATATATATATATATATATATACATATATATATAAATAAATATATATACATATATTTTTGTCCTCCCCTGTCCCTCCCCGTCCTATATTTTTTTTCTCCCCCCCCCTTCATCCTCCCCCTTTTTTTTTTTTCTCTTCCCCCCCCAGAACCCCCTCCTTTCCTTTCCCTTTTTCCATTATACGAGTAATGATGGATCTCCCCTCCATCATAGACGATCAAAGGTACAAGATCCTAGAGAATATTTATTCTGCCTTACACTATGTCGCTTTCTCTAAAGAGGCTACACTGACAGGAAAGACAAGACAGCATTTCTGTGGCAAGTTCAAACAATTAGAAAGATTGATACAGACTGTCAACCAACAGTGGTGGGATCAATTCTATATTAACACTCGGATTTCACCTAGAGGCCTGAGAATCATGAAGGAGAGCCCGTCCTTCTTGAGTGCTGAACACACCAGGGAATGGGCCAGCCTTGCTGCGTTTTGCACTGCCAAGTGGATGGGGATTTTTTTCTCCCACAGAAAACACAGGTTTGACAAATTACACAACCAAATACATTCCATTATCAATGACATAAAAAGCTTAGCCACTACTATTCCACATACATGGTTCCAAATACTCCAAAACAATACCAAAAAGGATGAAGATACTCTTGTTAGTATGAAAATGGGCAAATTTAAGAGACCTAGATGATTACAACCTTGACAGAATTTTCACATGGAACAAGAAAACCCGGTCCTATCCTGTTGACATACCATCCACTCATGTTTCATATCAGCCAGTACCCCCCACACTTCCCTCTTCTGTCAATCATCCTTCACCTCTCATGAGTTTGCCCTCTCTCCCCCCTGCCCCTCGCCCCTTACCTCTCATGAGTATACAACTCAAAAAACCTCAAGGGCGTAACATTTCTCCCAGATCACACAAGACCCGTCCCCCCCACCCTGCCCACCGTCCATTCCCTTCTGCCACTCATCACTCCTATAATTCGAGGCACAATAGCCAACACTCCAATAAGTATCAGTACAAAAGGAGAGAATTAATCAACTCAACCGCACCAGCCCATCCCCCCAGGATCATCTCAGATCCTTTATATCCACCCGCTCCTCACACAGTCATACCTTCTCTTGACCCAGAACCTCCATCCATAAGTTCTACCAATAACCTTACTGATCCACCCGCTCCAATCCCTACAACAACGGAACAACACACTTCTGCTGCTCATACTTCCACATCTCATCATATTCCGGATACTTTTTTAGTGCCCAGTCCTCCTCTGGTCACCATATCACGAAAAAGAAAACTCACAGAAGAGGCCGCAGAGGGGGACGAACTAGACGATCATTATCACATACAGAACCCATAAAAACGATAAAAATCTTCAATCTGTCCAATCACACTTTGTCCCCTGCAGACATAGCACTCCTTAGTCGTGGTTTAAACTTTGCCCCCACCAACAGACCCAATCCCTTTCTGCTCTTAAAAGATCTGAATGGTTACATTAGAAATCTGACCCTCGAGGCATTTCAACATCCAAAAGGATAGAGACAAACAGCAGACTCTCATCCCACCCACTGCCACCACCTCACCTGTGTCAATGTTGGATGAATCAGATAATGTCTCTGAAATCTACGACTTGGATGACCTCGACATACCCTATACTGAAGATGATCTCTCAAAACTACTGACTCAACATCTAATCACATCCCCACCCATTATTCATTCTGGTCTAAAGCCTAAATCTATATTTTTTCCCACACAGTCCAAGGGTCCCTACATAGAAAGCTTTTACAGAGTGGTCTTCTCAGATATGACCAAACTCTGCAACACCACATCCACTTCCAAAACCCAAAATCTCACACCACTGGAAATCAGAGCCCTCCAGCAATTTACCAATGCAGAGGACCTCATAATCAAGCCTGCGGACAAAGGAGGTGACATCATCCTTCAAAATAAAGTAGATTATATCGCAGAGGCAGAACGACTGCTGTCTGACCAGGCCACCTACACAAAACTTCCAAAAGACCCCACTAATAACTTTGTCATAGAAGCAGACCTTTTGAACTCGACTGCTCTATCCGACAATGTCATTTCTAAAATTGAGAGTTCCTTTTTTCACAAACCCTTTTATTCCATTCCATAATTTTATCATTTACCCAAAATACATAAACCCCCCCCCCCGGTAGGCCAATTGTGGCCTCTATGGACAGTATCACCAGAGGTTTCAGCCAATATGTAAATCGTTATCTACAACCGATTGTCCTCCAACTCCAGTCCTATATCCGAGATGGGACACATCTTCTGGAACTCCTCTCACCCTACACTTGGGAACCCTCTTACGCCTGGTTATTGCTAGACGTCAGTTCACTATACACCTCTATTCCCCACAATTTTGGCATTATGGCTCTCGAACATTTCCTTTCCACAGATCCACTCATTAACCCCTGCCAGGCCACCTTCATAATAGAAGCTACCAAGTTCTGCTTAACACATAACTATTTCACATTCAATGGAGACTTCTATTTACAGCTACAAGGCACGGCGATGGGGGCCAACTTTGCCCCCTCGTACGCGAACCTAGCCATGGGGTTCTGGGAAAATCAGTACATTTACCAAAGTAACTTTTTTTCCGCCAACATCATTTTTTTTGGCCGATATATTGATGATATTATCATTATTTGGGATGGTCCTTTAGATCTTATCCATCCATTCATTGCACATTGCAATAATAACACCTATGGATTATCTTTTACACACGAAAGTGATCAGATCTCCTTAGCTTTTCTGGATTTGGAACTTCAACCTGACGACCATGTCATATATGCCAGAAATTATACTAAGCCCACCAGTGGCAACTCATATCTTCATTACAAAAGCTGTCATTACCCACCATGGATCAAAAATATTCCCAAAGGTCAATTTTGTCGACTCAGACAGAATTGCACTAGGGATATTGACTATATCGAATCCAGTGTACACAACAAAAACACATTTTCTGAGAAGGAATGCCCTGCAGGTATAGTAGAAAAAGCTTATGAACTATATTTCCATAGGAAACCCTCATGCCCTAATCCGCCTTCTACAGACTGTCCCATCCGATTCATCACAACTTTTCATTCTCAACATAAAAAGATGGAGAGGATCCTGCTGAAACATTGGGACATTCTTCAGCAGGACCCTCACCTCAAATCTATCCTCCCCACACACCCACGTGTCACTTACCGCAGGGCTCCAAACCTTAAGAACAAAATTGCTCCTAGCAAATTGAAAACCACCCCTACCTTCCCGCCCATCACTCTGCTCATTCCTCTGGTAGGGATGTACCAATGCCGCAAGAAACTTTGCAAAACGTGCCATTTTGTTCAGCACGGTCAAAAATCTTTCTCCACCAAAGGCCACACTTATTTTCTGAAAGATTTTTTCAATTGTTCATCGGATCATGTGGTATATGGTCTGACCTGCCCCTGTGGCCTCATATATGTTGGCCGCACCATTCGGCTCCTCAGACAGCGTTTTGGGGAGCATAGGAGGTACATTGAGGGTGGTACAGACCCCCACAGTGTGCCCAGACATTTTGCCACAGTTCACAAGGGTTCCAATCTGGGGTTATCTGTTTGGGTTATAGAACAGATCCCTAGATCTCTCTCGCCTGCCGAAAGGTTCAAGAAAATGTGCGCAAGGGACACCTATTGGATCTATCGTCTGGATGTCCTCTCACCTGGAGGTATCAATGAGTGCATTGAAACATCTGCCATTCTGTGATGCCTGCGCGCATATATTTGCTTATGTGTGTGTTTTTTTTCATGATCATATCACCAGTGTATCATGTTATATCAGTTTGCACATGGAGTGTGTACACATGTCCTTTCTTCTTTCTTTTTTCTTTCCCTACCCCTCCTCATTTCTTCTCACCTCCCCTTCCCCCCTTCCCCCCTTCCCCCTCCCCCCTTTTTTCCTATTTCCATAACCCCCCCATTTTTTGTTTCCCCCCCTCCCGTTTCTTTCTCCCCCCCCATTTCTTTCTTCCCCCCCTCTTTTCCCTCCTTTTCAAAATGACTGTTCTCCCATATCCCATATATTACATAATTTTAGAGGGATAGTCACTATAGTCTCTTTCTGGACTATACCATATATTATACTCTACATCCCATTACATTCCTTTTTTTTTTTCTCACATGTCCTTCATTGCTGACGCTACTCCATACAGCTTCCTCTCGTGACCACTCCCCCCTACTCCATACAGCTTCTTCTCATGACCACTCCCCTCACTTCCTCCCATATTCTCTGCATTAGTCCCATAGTAACTAGCTTGACAAAGGAGTGCAGCCGTCATGCCATTCACGGCTTGCTGACTCAGGAAACGCGTTGCATGTGTGTGATGTCACCGCCCCTCGCCTGGATTGCTGTTTGCCTTCCAAGTCTCATTCTGGTATTCCTCCATCATTGCCGGCCGGTGGACACAGTGCATCTGAAAGCCCAGTCTGATTACACATCCATGGCAGGGATGATCGACCTCACGGACCCCTCCAGTTACATCTGGGACTCTCATATGCCTTTTTAACTCAACACAAATGTGAGTGCAATCTCTGTTGCTGCTCTTTTTATTAAAATAGTTTTTAAGTCTGCTTTTTGGGAATATGGTTTCCATACCCATTGGAAGGCTGCCGTGAATGTGGGCTTCATACCTCATCATCGACTTTATGCACACCATCATGGACTACTTTTCTCTTTTCTTATCCCTTGTTCCAGTTCATCATTTATTTGCATAATATTGTCATTTATGTGGATTATTGCTTTTAACCTTTGCTTTTAACCTTTGCTATATTGATTTAGAATCCCTCCTTAGGGATGACACTCTTTGTAAACCATTATCCACAATTTACAAAGTGTTGCAATCCTCTATTTATACAGGCCTTGAAACCATGCACAACTTATGGCAGGCAGAGGATCAGGAACTAGAAACTGAAGATTGGGAGGATATGTGGGAGTACCCATTTCTATATCTCATAGCATCCAGAGACAGATTGATTCAATTCAAAATACTACACAGAAGTTATTTCACACCACAAAAACTGCATCGGATTTACCTTACTACCCCCTCTTGCTGTTGGAGATGCCCTAGCGACCCTGTGGGCTTTATCATTGTATTCTGGGAATGCCCTCAGATTTATTCTTACTGGCAAGAGGTGACCTCATTTCTAACTACTTTGACAACAATACCTGTCCCATTAAAAGTCGGGGTATGTCAATTAGGGTAAGTTGACTGTCTGGCTTTTGCCAGGGCCACCGCCACCCTATTGGGTATCCTGTTATATTATGCCAGAAAGGCTATTGTACTCAAATGGAAGTCAGACAGGCCCACTACCTTATCCTTTTGGAAACACCTAGTTAACTCAGTTGTTCCTCTTTATAAGGCAACTTACTTTCCCGGGGCTGCTCCAAAAAATTCAAGAAGGTTTGGGACTTTTTGATAAATTCAGAATCCACTGTTGATGATCAAACTACTCATACCTAGACTCCATGTTTATAGCTGATATTTGCTGAACACTATAACTTTAGTAGATATAAGAGTGGGTGTGATATTAATAACACTATTATGGATTGTCCTGGCACATCAGGAGGAGCACAAAGCTGCTAGGTCTTATTAGTCCTGTGGTTTGTTCCTTTTACTATAGGACCCTGAGCAACAATTGTTAGTTGTTATGTTAGTCAGGTTGTACACTGTTATTTTATAAGTGTTTGTATACCTGATAGCCAGGGTATGCCCCAAGGCTATGTTTTGTACTACACCTTCGAAAACTCTTCAATAAAAAGAAGTTAAAAAAAAAAATGTAAGGGTCCCAATACTGAACCTTGGGGTACACTACTGATAACCTTAGACCATTCAGATTATGAATAATTAACCCCTACTCTCTGAATTCGGTCTTTTAGACAGTTTTCTATCCATTTACAAACTGATTTTTCCGGGCCCGTAGACTTTACCTTACACAGTAGTGTGTGGGGAACTGTGTCAAACCCTTTTTCAAAATCCAAGTATACCTTGTCCACAGCCACCCCTCTGTCCAGGATTTTACTTACCTCATAAAAATAAATTAGAATTGTTTGACAACTTCTGCCTTTTATGAATCCATGCTGTCTGTTGCTTAAACTTTTTTTTTCCCAGCAAGAACTCTATGTGGTCTTTTGTGAAACTCTCAAGTATCTTCC